>NC_140217.1:11421222-11851083 GCF_951802725.1 Rutilus rutilus | reverse complement strand
CAAAACTTTTGAAAAATGTAATGTTTCTTTTTATATTTCTTTTTTATAGTTTCAGATTTCAAGGATAAACAATACAATGTATAGAAGTTATTTGAAAAGAAGCAAACATTTGTAACAAAGGCTTGATAGTTGTAATGTGGTCTTCATATAACAAAAAGGATAAAAATAAATCTGTTAGTTATAATAAAACTCAAACTTTTTTATTTTTAGAAACATTTAGATTCTCAGCACTCAGCAAAGGTTATAAAACCATGTTAACTATGTTTAGTCCCACAATCATCTGGAATCACCCCATGGAATTATGATTATTAGGACTATTTATAATCGGAGACAGTTTATTTGCAAGCCAAAATATCACATAGTGAGTGACCCCTAATAATACTGTGTTTGTTTGTGTGCAGGGCATTGTGGGTAACTTGGCTAGTGGGAAGTCTGCACTGGTTCACCGGTATCTGACAGGGACTTACGTGCAGGAAGAAAGCCCTGAAGGTAGGTAGCTTCAAATGGTGAAATACGGAGACCTTTTTACTCTTAGGTTTTAAATGTATTCATCTTGTGCACAAGCGATATTATTAACACAGTTTATAGCACTCCCTTTGATGCTTTTGAAAGACTATACTATGGCGTACGTGCCATTCTGTTTTTAAAGTTATGTGTAAATACAGTTAATATTCCTCTGTTTTCAGTGCTACCGAGGCATAGGCTAGACACACTTCTTATTTCTACTTTCAGCTTTCTCCTTCTCTTATTCTCTCTCTCCGCACACCTGCTGTTAGTATGTTAGTACGGTACAGTTGTGCCGTAGGACTCTGCCATACTCCCCATGTATAATTGAGAACATTCAAGGCACGCCGCCAGACCACCACAATATGCTCTCTTCCCCGAGCGAGGATCTACTTTCAAAAGCTCCCCGTGTCAATATTTCATGTCCTTTATGGCTGTTATTATGTAGTCATGTTAAACTGGCCTTTCAAATGGCTGCCTCACAAAGCAGGGTTTGTATAGTTTAGGTATTCATTTGAAAATCAGGGCTTTTCTTTAAAGATCGAAATTTGTTTAAGCTGCGTTTAGTACAATTGGGCGTAAGTGCAGTAATCTGAATGCCGGAGGGTCTCGTAGAGAGCATGAGGTCACAGGAGAGGAAATTTGGTGGACCGACGGGCACTAATCATGTCTCGTCCTCTCCTTTGCACTTCACCGTATAAAACTCAAGCCGCTGCATACCAGCGGTCAACCAGGAAATCACCCTGCAAGAAAAAAACCCTCAGAAATGTCAATTGCCTGTTTGCTGCAATGGATTATAGCACAGAGTGCCAAAAGAAACTTAGTGCGACATCAGAGACCGTTGAAGTGTGTGCCTTGCCTAAGCTTAAGCGACACGGTTGAATTTTTCACGTATGAGGCCAGCACGTCATCTTATGTTAGAAGTGCCGCTAAACTCAAATTTGCAGTGACGTTTTGTCACATTTCCGCAAATTTTAAATCCCAAATTTAGATTCCAGTAAAACCACCATGCCCCTAAAATGTTTTCCTACTCTTCTTTTTTTGAAGTTTCACTATTCTGGGTTTAAAAATAGTGTTTCCTAGCTTTGGTAGAGTAACCCCAACCTCAAAACCACTAAGTAGAGCCGGAGCAGATTTTTTACAGAGCACTCTGCAGAGAAAGCAGGCGGCCGCATGGGTTTTGCTCTGTCCCTCCCTTCTATCACACATACTACATGAATAGACACATTCTGAGAACTCATTAGGAGATATTATCACAAGGCCAATTGTGAGAATGTGTGTGTATGTTTACACAAGAAGGAAGAAAAATCCCTACAGGCTTTGTGGTCTCGACACAGACCCAGCCTTTACCATTTCAAAACCCAGCACCCCTATATGGGTAAATAACTGAGTTTTTGCTTATGCCGCCACAATCATGTTTGATTTAGAAATGCAGCTCTGCTGGGATCAGCAGTTTGGTGCAATTGTGCAGACCAGTCCCTCTAGCATGGGAAAAACAACACTTATATCAAAGTAAAATATCAAATTTAGACTTCCAAGTGGGGTTTTACCCTGCAAACCATTACATCTAGATAGATAAACTGGTTCACTATCATGACCCATTTCTACTCTGCACGCTGCATGCTTCTGCATGTTGGTTGCACCACATATATATTTGGCACACAATTTTTTTATATTTTTTTTAATGTAAATAATATTTTATCAACTGCTTCACTGCTTTTCTCTAAGAAATAATAATAAAATATTTTGCCAAACTACTACCGGCCAATATAAATGCTTTTCAAGCTACATTCATTTGTGGTTTGAAATCCTATTCAAATCGCATTTCTGGAAATCCGTTTCAGTCTGACTGCTCTGATTGGATGTCTCATGACACGTAAACCGTAAACGTCGGATGTTTTTATAGGAAACATGCTGACAGTCGCTGCAGAAATAAGGTTGCGTTGTTGCAAAGTGCCGGGCGAGCAGAAAATGACAATATAACAAAGACATTTTTTGAAATCGATGGAGACGACAGCACGGAATAAAGCTGCTCATACCAGCCTCTTACGTTTCTTCCAGCGCAGAGGCTACACACTGTCATGTTGTAAATAAGACAACAAATGTATTGCAAACCCCTCCATGTTGCGGTTGTTGTTGTTTTTGGCGTATCCCTACCAAACGCAACATCATTGCCATATAAATCAATGCAGATATTCCGGAAAGTGAAAGGGCGGCATGTGACGTACACATCCGATCTGAACAGTTGCGATACACTGTGGACAGTCAATCATTTTAGATCAGATTCCAATCGGATACACAAATATGAAATGGTGAATTGCATTTGGAATGTATTTTTGAATGAACTAATAGATTGCGAGTTGCGCCATTGACCTCAATGCTCAGCTGGCATGCATTACATGAGCGTGTGCGATAGTATGTGCCCCTTTCAGCTGTACTGACCTGACCGTGTCCTCAGGACAGATGTGTTTGATCTGTTCAGATACACACATACTCACAGAAGCACCTTGACATTAGATAAGATTGTGATGAATGAATGAAAGTTATGCTTATTTCTCTCTCAGTCTCTCTCTCTCTCTCTCTTTCATTCTCTTTGTCCTGCTGTGTTTAATTTCTGAACTGTGACTGTGCATGTTTAGCTTGGCTGCTTTTTGATTTGAGTTTTGTTTATTCTCTCTTTCCTTGGTCTCTTCTTTAACTAGCTGACGTGGACGCAGGTAACTATTCACTCTCTTTTTCAACGTCTGATGTTTTCTTCTTGGGGAAGGTGTTTTGTAGTGCAAGAGAGTTGAACAGGTGGACTCTCCCCTCTGTGGCTTGTGTAACAGCACATTCTTCATCATGTTTCCATTTACATGCATTGTTTTGCTCACAGACAATCTGCATCATATTTAAAGTCTTGAAGTAGAGACATATCTGTTCCACACGGCCTCTCTTTACTCATCACAAAGCTTTAAACAGATCAAGCCACAGAACAGGAGGTTCCACTCCACTCCTCTCATGATGCCACTGTAGTTTTGCCATCTTCCATTTCATTCATTTCCTTAATGAACCACCAATGACACCACCGCACTAAGCGTTATAGGTCACTGTACATCAAGACTGGATGTCAAACTGTTGTTGCACTGTGCGTTCTATCAAAAACTGTTCTTTTCACACGAGTTTGTCGAGATGAGCTATCAGAGACACGAAGCTCAAGTGTGTTTTACTCAACTGACGTCGACTCCATGGAGAAAGAACCCAGAGTGTAATTAACCGATGGGTGTGTATCTTTCAGTCACTGTGCACTTCTCTCTCGCTCTATATTTTCAACAAATATATAAATAACTGGGTCCAGACTATATGCTGAGTATTAGCTGTCCTGACGCTGGTCCTCTTCCTCTTCCTTTATAGCACAAACAGTGTCGTTATGGAAAAGCTTGTCGTCCCCTCCAGCCATACCGCCATACCCCAACAGACTAACCCAATCTTCTTTTTCAACCTGCCGACTTTTGTAAAGCGCATGAACGTTGGCTTTCATATTATTATTCACGTTTGGTTCAGCAGAAGAGCAGAGTTTAAAAACTTTATCCAGAGGGAAAATGGAAACTGAGGCTATAACTGTATTTTGAATATCTTCCCTTTAGTGTTATAATTGTTATCTTTTTTAGAGATAATGATTTTATTGCTGCTGTGTCTGATTACTGATATTTAATAATAATTTTAATTAACATCTATTTTTTTGGTACAGTTATTACTAAATCATGGGTTTTCCAACTTTTTTTCCAAGTATGATCTCATTGCCAATGCCCCCTACTAAAAAACACTCTTTTATACTGTCTGAGGAAAAATAGTGTGATATTATAAAGACAAAATAATTTGCATTGATGCATTGAAGACATTATTTAAATGTGGTTAGTACATGTATACAAATATTTTAAATAATTATTAAAATGTATTTGTAAAGTGCTTTTCACAATATTGTGATATACATTTTTTGGTAAATATGTCAATATTTAGACTTTTTCTTTTCTTCTGCAATGTTCCCTTAGTAGCCCATTGTGACCCCCACCCAGTAAACAATCCTTAAAAATCCTTAAAGCTTAGCACAGTGTTTCTCAAAGTGTGCCAGATTTTTTGAGTGGAGTTTAAAGAAGGTTTAAAGGGAGGCATGATTAAAAAAAAATGAGAACCACTGGCTTGGAACAATAAATATATAACATTTCTGTAACATATTCCTTGAGCATAAATGGCTATCAAAAAAAAAAAAAAAAAAATCACAATTTTATTGACAATTTGACATTATTTGCTGCTTTTAAATGAGTTATTTTACTTGAGAAAACCACTGTTCCCCGTTAGACCTGATTAAAAAATTAAGTAAAATATTGGTTCAACCAGTTATTGGTCCATCTCAAATCTCTCTGTGTATGATTGATCGTCTTTGCTGGTTATCATGGTGATACATAGTTGGAGGTCAGAGGTGAAGGGTGAAAGTTTAATAGAAAATAGTCGAGTGGCCATATCTCCAGATGACCATGGAATGTCCTTTTACGATATGAAGTGAGAGTGAGGCTCTCTCAAGCCTTCGGTACACAATCCGATTAGCCACGTAGAGCTGCGATAAGGTTAAGAAGACCCTCTAACATCTCCAGGAATCCCCTCTGATCCTCTTATGTTTCAGCAAACCAACCAACCAACAGTCGCCCTCCCCTCTTCCCCTGAGAGAAAGGTGGAGAGAAGCCTCTGTCACACTCTGTCCTCTGATCTCTGACCTCCGCTGTCTCACCTCAGATGGGACGTTTTGACCTTTAACATTCTCTATCGTCAGACTGGATGTTTGAAAACGAATTGTTTTAGTTGACACCTAATTACTCCATGGGTTCAAATACTTTTTTTGGCTGAACCCTGTGGGCAGAAAAATTTGCCTATGCGTTTAGTGTTTGTCCAGGCTGCATATTATATTGTGAGGAAAAACCCATGTTAACAAGGTTTAGACCAGTGGTTCTCAACTTTTTTTTAATTGGCCACCTTCATTGTCCAACACAATATTCAAAGGCTCCTCATTCAAGATACAGTGTGATACTTCCTCTGGTATATTCTGCTGAAATGACCACAAAGCTGCTTTTTCAAACTTTTTTTAATTAACTTAACAGAAACTGGGATTGCCAATATAATACATTAATTCTTCTGAGGGAAAATTAACCACAACTACAGTTGTTGAGAAGATAATAATAATAATAATAATTTAAAACAAACTTTAAATAATTTTAATTGAATGAATGTCTGAATAAAATTCTGGGATTTAATCAATATGCTAACTTGTGAATAATAGTTCCTGAGTGGTTCCGTTAATGATTAAATGATTTAAAAAAAAAGAAGCTATTTCATTGTTAAATTGAGACGATTTCTCTAAGAATTTCTATTTAAACAATTCTGACGGAAGGTGTTTTTACACTAACTTTTAAGTCTCTTTAGAGGTGTCATAAATGCAATCCACTAAAGGGCTTTAACTATATAATAGATATCAGTATTAAACAAAAAAAAAATGTGGTAACATGTTCCATTTATTCATTTATTTTTATGAAATACTACTGTAAAAATTCATAAATGTGTGTCTACGCATTGGCCGTTTCTCAATACATCATCATCGACCGTCAAAGGACGGATCCAGCACTCAAGAACGCAAGAACAGAGAAGGCAGGAAAGTAACCGGATGTGTTCTTGACCTGAGAGAATCAAACCGTTTCTTGTTCTAGTTCACATCTCAATTCTCACAGAGATGCATTCTGTGTCCTCGTGTCCTTCAGAGTTCGTTCTTTCAAGGTAGCCTGGCAAGACCGGTCTCCACAAGAGCGCAAGTCTGTTCTTTGCATTCTTAGAATTGAGAAACAGCCATTGTCATATGAACAAACAGTCAGTAAACTAAGCACACAATGAGCGTGAAGCACAACATGACACAGTATGTTCTATGCTGTGTGATTTTGATTGACTAAATTAACCCAGTTTGTACATTTAAGAATCAGCTCTTCTGTATGAATAAATCTAAAAAATAAATCTTATACAGGAATACCAAAACTTGAAATCCTTTGCAGTTTTCACAGGAAGAATAGAATTATAATGGAGAGAAGTTGCAAAAAAGCAGTGTAGCGCATCATTTATTTAATAAATTGTTACAGTACTCGCTTTTTGAATATTAACTCTGATTTTTAGATCAAATTATTTACCCAATAAAGTAATTCGAAAATAACAAGATGATACACATACCCTTCTCCGTTTCCATGTCAATCAACAGTCCACCAATCATCTCATTTTAGAAGTAGTAAATGTATTCGCATCATCATCAGGCTCTTTAAATTGATTGGCTGCTTCTGTTGGACAGGAGGGCGTTTTAAAAAGGAGATCGTGGTGGATGGACAAAGTTACCTCCTCCTAATCCGGGATGAAGGGGGACCTCCGGAGGCTCAGGTAGGAAGTACAGCGGATGTTCTGATTCACAATGTTGTGCCTGAACTGTGGATGGCGTAGCTAAAACAATAGATTAGTTTTGTTTTACAGAGTTTGAGGTTGAGTGGTTGAGTGGAAACCATGATGTAAAAGATTTACATGAGGTTGATCACGTTTGTTTAGACCAACTGATTTTCTGTTAGTCATAAAATACAAACAGGAAGTCACTTGGCTGCTTTCTCATGGTCGGTGAAATATGAATTTTAGTTCAGTAAGTGCACTGTAGACTTTCAACCATATAAGTCCTGTGAGCATTGGTTGCTCCATGGATTCACTTACCCGAAATGTGAAGTCTCTCAAAAAGTATGAAGACAAACTGACAAAGCCTTATTTTTCTGTCCTTAAAAGGTAAGATGGTATTTTTCATCTTAAAAAAAAATAATTAAATAATAATCTGCAAAATAGTTATGTATTAGTAGTTATTTATTAGTAAAATAGTTATAATAATTATTTTAACATTTTTTAGTTTTCATGTTAATTTTAGTTTAAATTGTTTGTTATTTCATCATGTGCTTTTGTAATTTTATAGTTGTTTTTTATTTTATTTATTTAATTGTATTGTGGTTTAATTTATTTTTATTTCAGTTTTAGTTTTTATTTATTTCCAGTTAATAATTGTAATGCTTATTTAACTCAAGTTTACTGCCAAGGCAACATTTATAATATTCGGTTTTCATCAAATTTTTTTATTTGGCATAATGGCAATGTTGTTGATAATTGATAAATACCCCCTCTAATTTAATGTACGGCTTTTTATTAATTTTGTAGGTAATAGAGTCATCTGTGTCCCAATGTGTAGTGGTTCAAAGCCCTTGCTAGTACAAAAGTTCACATTCACAATAGGGAATGGGGAGCGGAATGAGACACAGCCTACGATTCTATGATGAAATATAAGTGCAGCCTATTTTAAAAAATGTTTCTTGAAGAATATTTCTCTCTCACGTTCTAAATTGTTCCCACTCTCTCAATCATTCTCTCTCAGTTTGCATTGTGGGTGGATGCGGTGATATTTGTGTTCAGTCTGGAAGATGAGATCAGCTTTCAGACGGTCTACCACTACTATAGTCGGATGGCCAACTACCGCAACACAGCCGAGGTGCCCCTGGTGCTTGTGGGAACTCAGGGTAAGTGTAGGCACACTAGGAGAAAAAAAGATATCATATGACAACAACTCATACTCAAATTCCAAGGCCATATTCTTTAGTGGTTTGGCAACAAATTTAAAGACCACAGTTTGACCTGACAGAATTTCTTAAAATATTTTCAGGGGTTTGTTTGGTCAGTTTTTAATTATTATTACAATTAACACAAACACCTCAGATGCATTATTTATAGATCTTTTTATATATACACTAACGTTCAAAAGTTTAGGGTTGACATTTTTTGTTTGTTTTTTGTTTGTTTGGAAAGTCTCTTATGCTCACCAAGATGTATTTGATAAAAAATACAGCAAAAACATTAATATTGTGAAATATTATTACAATTTAAAATAAAGTTTTTCTATTTTAAAGCTTAAAATTTAATTTAAAGTATACAAATATTCTATAATGAGTGAGTTAATCATGAATCCATTTTCTAAAGTGTTTTTTTGTCTTATCCTGAATCACTACGGTACACCTATAATGAGTGTTTATATTCAGAGTGGTTCTGCGTGACTCGTCATAGACATAAACAGAGAGAAGTCCGCAAGACGCATGCAGTTCTGTTTATTAACCGCTATAGCGCCAAAAGTTACGGACTGCAGCTTTAAGATATTTTAAAACAATATAGTATACTGTGATGTAGGGATGTGTGCCCGAAGCCAAATTCAGAAAGAATTGAACAGATTCTATGGATTATATAGTTGGGTAAATGTATTGTATATAATTTGCGGGCATCAGGGAGCCTCTAGTAAATTACTTTTAAATGCACACTAGCTTCTTACTTTCGCTTTTGAATTCGAAAGTATCCTCCGACATATCCTATATCCTAATCCTCCGACATGGTCTTGTCAGCCATTTGTCCTTACTATCTTCACATAAGTGAAATCTGATGTACTGTAATGTATCTGATTACTGTAGTAAGCCAAATCGTGTCCCTCCAGGGACTCCATATTCATTTTCCGTGCCTTTCCGAATTCGGTGTTGGGCGCATCCCTACTGTTTCATCAGCCATTACTCTAGTCTTCAGTGTCACATTTCTCACATTTCCTACTTATTCGTTTTATGTAAAAACTATTACATGTTTTTAATTTTTTTCTGGGTTATAAACAGCATTTATTAAAATAGAAATCTTTTGTAATATTATAAATGCTTTACTACAACTTTTGATCAATTGCTGGATGAAAATATTAATTTCCAGATTGTTTTTTAAAGTCTTACTTACACCAAACTTTTAAACACAAATATATATATTTAAAATATTAAGTAATGATACAAATTATACCCTGTACACTACTTGTGTTTTCAGTATATGAACACTAGGGGGTGCCACACTATCATCAATGGAAGATTGTTCTTAAATATGTCCACAAGATAATTTGATGCGTTTGAAGCCTCTCACATTTGATGAAAGGATTTTCTTCAACATGAATTATTTTCACCAGTGTTAGTTTAAAAAACATTTTTTGTCTCATCCTATCTATTCACAGATGCAATCAGTGCAGCTAACCCTCGTGTCATCGACGACACGCGCGCTCGCAAACTGTCCAACGACCTGAAGAGGTGCACGTATTACGAGACCTGTGCTACCTACGGCCTCAATGTGGAGCGCGTCTTCCAGGATGGTGAGTCTCTTCATACTGTCTTAAATAGGTTAACATGTGAGCTTTAGGTGTTTAAAGTGTTTGAATTTACTGGCAAAGTTGTCAAATAAATGTTTAAACACCTAAACAAACACAAGGTCATCAATGGTGGTTTTAATTCAGTGTTCAAAAGTGTCAGTTGTACTCTGTTAGATCAGATTGTTTGCAGCACCAGTTGTAACAGTGCATGCTTGGATAACCGTTACTTTCACATTATGTAGGTTATACAGCATAAGAAAATGGAGGCAGAAAGTGCAAGGTGACTTTGCTGTTGAATAGCTGGTTCAATCTGGCTTAATCGGCTCTTAATTACAAGCTAAATGGCCCATCTCGTCTTGCGTGGCTCTGTGTGGTGTACAGATAGCTGTGGTGTTCTGTGTGCTGACGTTTGCTTGGACACTTTGAGAATAGCATGATTTAAGTGCTTCTTTAAACGTTTTGGAAGTTGTTTTGTTTATTTGCTCACTAAACTGTTGAGATCAGTGAGAACTAAATATTCTAGGACAGATAAAGTGAGGATGAAGTTGTGGGATCTGTGCTCTAGGGGGCGCAAGATGTTAAGAAATGAGGCACATTTCAGAAGATTTGTTTTGGATGTGCTTATGGGTTTTCCTTGTTGGAAAATTGGAATTGGAATTTAGTTTATAGTCTGTTTTGACAGACTTGATGTTCCATTTATACTAGATATAATATCATGCTGGGAATTTTAACAAGACATTTATATTTATGCTCCTGGCAATGGCTTTGTTACAAAAATAGCTTTCAAGTGTTTTTGAGTGCATGTTATGTAAACTACTTGTACCATAAAGTTGAAAAAGGAAAACTGTGTTTAAAACAAGAAATTCCCAAGTAATTAATTTCAATTTGAAGTACCATCACTATAGCCAGCAACTTCACCACATTAAAAAGCACATATGGTTTAAAAGTTTGGGGTCAGGTGTTTGAAAGAAACTCTTTTATTCAGCAAGGAGACGTTAAAGAGACAGTAAATACTTTGACATTTTACTGTTTCAAATAATTTGCAAACATTTTTTTTTTACTTTCATGTCATGCGACACTGAAGACTGGAGTAGTGATGCTGAAAATTCAGCTTTGCCCTCACTTGAATAAATTATATTTTAAAATAAATTGAAATGGAAACCAGTCATTTTAATTTGTAATAATATTTCACAGGATTACTGATTTTCCTTTATTTTCCTTTTAAAGCATGAAAAAACCTTACCACCCCCAATTTATTTTTCTTAAACCAGCACATCCCTAATAACAGGTGAAGTAAATATTGTTTGTTTGATATATTAGGCATTAAAAGGATATTTTTAAAGTCACATGAATGAAGTCATTTTTTCTTATCTCGATTTGAGAAAACAAAATACAGTGACTGCTGGAGCCACAGTGCAGAACATGTAAAAAGACTTTGACGAACTATACGTGGTAGCAGTAAATACTAACATTTTAAGGGTGTGTTCACACTTGTAGTTTGGTTCTATTGGTCTGGACAAAAAAACGAAAAGAATACATTTAGTCCTGTTTCACGTAATATTCACACTGTCATTTTGTAACACTGAACCTAAGGATACAAAACAACAACAAAAAACTGCTTATATGATGTATATGTATGTGTACAATGCTGTGTGCTGGGCTTATATGCTCATCTATGTGCATACTGATTCACATGATGGTAATTTACCAGCTGAGAACTTGTGAAGAGCTTATAAAGGAGTCAAAACAGCGCCAGGAATTCCTCTGTTACACACAAACGAAGATCTGCTGCAAAGAGACGCGGTGCTGAACTGTAATGGGCAACTCGTAGCTCTTAAGACGAGAATAAAATGCTTGAGCATTTTCGCATCTTGTGACAACACATCCTATTTTTGGTTCATTTAGACGTCTTTGGTCTGTGTTGCGTTCATATTTCGCACCAGATTTAATTTGGAAGCGGACCGAGACCCACCTTTTTAGGGATCTTGGTCCACTTGTTTGGTGCGCACCAGGGTTCGGATGGCAGCGTTCACGCTTATTCAAATGAACCATAAATGAGTCTGTTTTAATCGAACCAAACCTGGCAAATGTGAACAATACAGACAAGTAGCAAACTTTTATTACATACATTTATGAACACTTCAATGTGAGTGTTAGTCCTCAGTAGTGAACCTTTAAGTGAACCCATCATGTAGAGAGCTGAGAGAGCTAGATGACTGCTATAGAAAGGCTTGGTCTAAGATGCGATGATGGGTTGTGGATGGTGGTGGGGGCCATTAGAAACAATGCTAACAAAGTTGATCTTGCCAGCTACAAACTCCATTGTATAGACCTGAGGAAACTTGAGAGATTGAGAAAAGAAATGGAAATCCAATAAAACCATTAATTCAAAACGACACTATTTCTAACCTTTCCCTGAAGTCGCTCTTCCATATTGATATACCGTTGATGTTTGTGTTTTTCTGTGTAACTCTGTTGTGTTTGTGTATGTCTGTGTTGTTTGCATGCGGCTTTACGTGGGTGTTGTGTATTTGCACATGCAGGTGTGTGTGTGTGTGTGTGTGTGTGTGTGTGTGTGTGTGTGTGTGTGTGTGTGTGGCTGGGCGGCAGATGCACGCAGCTCTTCAAGGCTGAACCGTTCAGTGCTCCGTCCAGGAGGGAGATTTACACTCTAAACGCTCAGCTATTATCTTCTTAATTATTACACCGTTGGCTGCAGCCAAGACTGCTGTAATTGAACAGTGTGTGTAAAAAGAGTGGCTGCATGTCTGTGTGATGGCCAAGCTCATCAGCAGCACTAAATGAGAGCAAGAAAAGGCTAAATTCCTGATCATTACTGACGCTGTCTCTTCGCATCTCTCATTTCATTATCCTCAATTAATCATGCATTCTAATTATCCACTGTAGTGGAATTTATTGATGAGTACCAAAATGATTATTTTAATGTTTTGTGTTGCATTGATAGCATAGCAACTACCCAGAGGTGTGTGTGTGTGTGTGTGTGTGTGTGTGTGTGTGTGTGTGCGCGCTACTCATTCCATTTTGTTTGCCTGATTTGGGCCTATTTTTGTCATTACTACTCATGTGACAATAATTAAAGAGTTTTAATCATTGGCACACTGCATATTTACAGGCTCTGTATGATTATGTGAGGGAACTGGACAATAGCTGTTGATATTTAAGATCATCTCAAATTAGAAACAGTATGGATGGAACTTAAGTCTGTTTGACTCCATAATCATATCACACTGGAACAATGTATATTTTTGTGTGTCATTCTAGTATTTAATGAGAGAAAGAAAAGTATCCTATCTGGCTTTGTTAAAATACAATTTAATATAACGTATTGTACTATAATATAGGTTAATATAATACAACATAACATAATTTAACAACATATCTGTTTTATCTAAAAGTGTGCCTATTCTTCCTCTTTCTTCTTGTTTTCATCATATAAAATTAAAATGAAAGTAAAATATATTTTTTCAGACTTTTTATTTTGTTACTTCATTTTTCAACGTGAAATAAATATTGTGATACACTATCGCACCAGGTACATTTTTCTTGAAGCTGTTCTGCTTTGTTAGTTTTCTCGATTGATTTGAGAGATTCAGCGGAGTATTAATGTAAGTGCAGTTTATCAGGAAAATTGTTTTTTTTTTTATATAAAGAAGCATCATCATGCCCATTGATTTGCACTGCAGTTTTATGCATGTTTGATCACCTTGGGTTACTTTCTGTCACAATCAATTATTACTCACTCGAAATTCATAATTCCTAATGGGACAAAAGTCTATATATACAAGTTTGCTCATGTTTAAGAACAGGGCTCAAGCTCCTCGTGGCCTTTTGCCTCTAATAAATGATAATTGTCTTTGGTTGAGCATGCAGTAATATAATGACCTGAATTGCCATAAATCAAATAATGCAGGCGAGCGAGTTGCATTACTTTCCCAGAATCATAGAGATGCCAACACGCAAATAACAAGAACATTAACCATTAAAAATAATTGGTGCACTAGTTATCTGCATTAGATTTATGTAACGAAGTGTTTACGAGATGGCCAGTGGAGAAATAAAGTGAGGCAATTTATTCAGTCAGGGTCAGCTGAGGGTTTACCCGAGTAGTGGTTTATTTTTGTAGTGCTTTCCTAAATGCGCCCACTGTTTAAATGGAATCCACGGTTCTGAGCTCGCATCTGGACGTGGGTGCGTGTGTATTTCTACGCCTACAGAGTGTGTGTATGTGTTTGTCTGTGGTACTTGGGTAGAGGAGAGGGGTCCTGACAGTTCCCCAGCCTGCGTCCATCAGCGTGCTAATTTAATTATCCTAATTACGCCCCCCCCCCCCCCCCCATCCTTCCCCTCACGCGCGCTGGCTTGTCACATTGTCAGAGTGAGGATGTAGAGCTTTGTTAGCGTACGCTAACAGCTAACGAGGTCTGCTGTGCGCTTCCTCTCTCTTCATTCCCACTATTTATATCTTCATCTCTTTCATAGGCCCCTGTGGTTTGACCATTACTTCATTGTTATTTTGTCATATATTTTGTATTGGAGTTATTAGTTAAGTTGTTGTTGCTGTTTGTCACCAAAAGTGTGAAGGACCACGGTGGCACATGTGGGTTATTTGTAGAATATTTGTTTATTTTGATAACTTCATCCATATAATTCATCTGCTACTGTCAGTCCTGGGATTCTGTGGATCGGCTACTAGTTCACAACATGTGTGATCGGTTTTGAGAACCAGGGGTTCTGGCTCTTAGTCTGCCGTTCATTTCATTAACATCAGTTAGGGAACACAAACTAGCTTGTATTAATCTTGATTAATGTATTTTCAGCAGGCATTACTCAAGTGTCACGTGACCCTTCAGAAATCATTATAATATGCTGAAAGTATTAATTATTTGAGAAAACTTACTGATTAGAAGTGTAGAATAATAAATACGACAAAAGATGTTGTTCATTGTTAGTTCATGATACTTTAGCTAATGTAAATTAATTTTAGATGTATGTAAAAAGTCCGGATATATGTATATATCATCCAGATATATCATCTTTTGTTTTGTCTGGGATGTCACATTTAGTGCATTTTATCACAGTCCTCAGAACAGTCTTCATTTGGGCAGAGACAACACTACAGTTCTCTCGCATCTACGTGAGGACCCGGTCAGGACTCAAAGCTGTCCAATCAGATCAGTTTTGCGGTGTACATTTGTGATTGATGGAGAGAGAAAAAAGCTGTCAGCATGTCATAACTATCACTGTTACACCTGTGGCTTAATTCCCTGCATGCCGCACGTAAACGGTTGGGGTTTTGTGTGGATGCGAGTCTGTGTTTACTCGAGTGTGTATTTTGTCTTGTGTAGGTCTAATTACTGAACAGTAAGTGCAGGAGCTCTTCGACCTTTATACAAGATTCCTGGCGGGTGGTTCATCTGCCCTGCTCTCCTCCAACTCATTAGCTAATATTTATAGCACACTGCTACTTACCGCTCTGACAGCAGCCTGATAAACATACCTGTGTCTTTATTTAGTCTGACTTACCGGTTCAGTCCATTCTCCCTTTGCACGTTGTGGTCTTTTTTTCTCTTTGCTCATTTCTCTCTGGGGGTCGAGGATAAAGGTCAGTCTGTTGTATCAGCTCAGCGTTTAGAAGAGAGGTCACAACCTGTGTTGCGGAGTCGGGGGTCCAGGTCTTTGTTCAGCAGGTTCTGTTGACCTCAAGGTAGTGTAATTTAGTGAATAAATAAACACAGCAACATGGCCGATAAATTAGAGCAAGATAATGGTTGTGGATTAATAGTAGAGCTGCACGATTCTGAATAAAATGTGACCCTGGATCACAAAACCAGTCACAAGTAGCACGGGTATATTTGTGGCAATAGCCAACAATACGTTGTCTGGATCCAAATTATCGATTTTTCTTTTATGCCAAAAATCATTAGGATATTAAGTAAAGATCATGTTCCATGAAGATATTTTGTAAATTTCCTACCGTAAATGGATAAAACATTTATTTTTGTGAGTGAATGCAGCACAATCGCGAACATAAATGGACAACTTTAAAAGTGATTTTCTCAATGTTTAAAATTTGTTGCACCCTCAGATTCCAGATTTTCGGGACATTATCTCGGCCAACTGTTGTCCTATCTTAACAAACCATAGATCAATGGAAAGCTTATTTGTATGATGTATAAATCTCAATTTAAAAAAATTTACCCATTTGACTGGTTTTGTGGTCCAGGGTCACAAATGAGAATCATGATTTTTTTCGTTTAAAATAGAGATCACGATTCTCTCACGATTCTGAAAAGGCAACTAAACAGAAGTCTATTAAAAAATATTGATTTAATTTGAATTAATAAAAAAAAAGTTTGAGTGAATAATTCAATGACTCACTCATAAAGACTTCACTTGTTTCATTAATGCATGAATCAGCATTTGAATGAATGATTCATTGACATAATTTTTTTAAGTCACTTGTCGCCACCTACTGGTGTAACAATGTAATTGATACAATCATGATTTGAAACGTCAAGTGCGAAAAGAGCTGCGATTTACACCATTGCATTTAGAGATCGACCGACAATCGGTTGTACCAATATCCTTCGTGATATTTAAGCATTTTTCCATAATCTGGTGTCGTTTTTAAAAATATCGGATTCACTGATAACTTGGCGCTAAAAAAAAAGAGAAACTCAGTCTAGTAAACCACTAATTCTGATTAATACGTAAACCGCAATAACTTTGATTAATTGTGATGTGTTCGTTAATTCGTTTATTTTTCTGTCAGTGTATGTCTATTCCAGTGAATTTTCCAGCATATTCCGTTCTCTTACATTTTTTGCCTATTAAACAACACAAATTACTGATATTAGTTTGATCATATTTTCCTCTTAGATTAAATTATTAATACATGGGGCTTTTTAAATTTGCATCTAGGACTTTATTTGTTAAAGTGTTTTCTTCATAGTTTATGCTCATGTCTGCATACTGAATAAACATTAGTTTTTATGTGCATTGTGGAAATGTTATTCATATCACAGAGTTTACATTCAGCATTTTATAATCAGAAATCCCTGATTTGTATAATTATACTCATGTGGAAAGTAACCTGACTATTGATGTCCACTCTGTCCTAATTGTTTTATAAGTGTGCAAATGTATAAATAACTACTGACAGATGTCATCAATGTGTTGTATAGCCGAGAATATTCTTATTGTCTTTAATAGAAGGCACAATCCTCTAAAATCTGAAGAAAAGAGAAGCTCCAGTGGAGTGAATGATCCTACTCTATGATGGCTATGCTTCTGCTTCTCAGACCTCCTGCCATAAATCTGATCAAACGGGAAATGTTTCCGGCAGGATAAATGGCTGCCTCTCACAGGGGAGCCAAGATTGATAGTCAAAGTTAAATTGTATTAGCTGTGCAGTTTAAATATTTAACCCAGTCTTATCATAACTGCTCTTAACACTTAAAGTAAAATACAGCAGGGGTGTCTGGAGAGGGATCTGTGGACATATATCTCTCACCACCTCCATGCTCCTGCAGTGCTATTGTCCAATAATACTTAAATGGCTTGACTTATTATGAATGGTCATTATAAAGCTCTCTAGAAGATTCGGGGGTAATAACAGAGTTAAGTGTTTTCATGGAGGCCACTGCGGGTTTGTGAGCTGCATTGCTTTTAACATAAGGGTCAATGACATAATGCTCTATTTTTTTTTTGTACAAATCTATTCGTTTAAATTCCTATCAGTCTATGTAACGCGTGCACACAATGACTTGAATACACTGTTTCTATAATGAGCGTGTTTTTAATATCTGAATTAAAATGTTTATATTTTTTGAGGGGCATACAGTAAAAATGTCAGTCTCATACATACAACTGCCATTATATCAAGATGAAAAAGCCTCAATAAAAGAATAATAGTAAAAAAAAAGTTTGAAAATGTTTTTACAAAAAAAGTTAACAAAACTGATTTGTGTGTGTACATATTCTCTTAAAATGTGGGGTTTATATATACCAAAATACAACATAAAAAACATGAAACAGGTGAACACATAACCTCTGCAGACCCTCATATAGGGTCAAAAGTAATTTAGCCTCTTAAAATATCAGATATGGCCCCCCAAAAAGGTTATATTTATTAATTCATAATTCATTGTGTTTGAAATGCTTTTTACCTTGAAAATTATTCAAAAATATACTTATAACGCTTCCCCGCCATTGACAGAATTTTCTGGCATTCCGTTTTACCTTTGGGGGGGGGGGACTATTACACATCTTCATCTCCGGATCAAAACACAGGCAAACAAGCAGCAGAAACAAGCAATGGAAGCATTGCTTACTTGCATGTTTTACAAACATTAAATAGCATATAAATCAAAACGGCCAAACGTTAACGAATGAAATGTCGAACCCATGAAGAGTTATAGGACTGTGCAAGCTTTGGCTGTGTTGATCTATGTTTTGTTCATCGTTCTGAGTCCGATCTGGAACGTGATTTTTCTCAGCTTTTGGTTCAACATGTTGCTTTTTATTTTTTTTATTTTTTTTATGAAACTTACCCACATTCAAGTGTTGATAAAAAAAATGTATGCATGAAGCTAGAATAACATTTTATTTTTTTAAAGTAAAGGTTCTGTTCTTTCTTTTGATGTATTGTATATTCAGGTATAATACAACAAAATATTCTCTAGGCCATGAAAGTTTTGTGAAAATGATCAAAAATGCTGGTGCTGGCTGGAAACTTTTTAGAAAACTGCTGGCGGGGAAAGAGTTAAGATGCGTACACGCATACAAGGTGAAAATTACAGTATTAATGTAATTATTATATTTACTTTCCTTGAAATCTCTATAGTAAAAATTCATCATTAGAAAATTCTATAATTTTATGCTTTCCTTGAAAAATTGTAGGTTTTTCAAAACCATATAAAATCATCATGAACACGAAGAGTGCATTTTTAAGAACTCGTTTTAACCTAGATTTTTCCTTTGCTTTATTGTGGATGTTTGTAACAGTTGCGGCTTCTCTTTCCTCTCATTTGTTGAAATGAGAGGAGCTGCTCGTTTATGATTATAATTAGCCGATTAGCGTGGTAGCGTGTCACGACGAGTCTAAATAAACACAGCTGCACAGCTTTTCTCTTGGAGCGGCAGATGGGACAGGGAGAGCATGAGACTATTGCGTCGAGAGAATTTTTTAGCAGAGTAGCATGCCGTTTGCCCTTGGACAGTGATCTGATCTCTCACCTGAAGGTAAATGTTTATGACGGAATCATAATTAAAACTCAGACGTTTAATAGGTCCAATTAAAACAATGACTTCATTTACAGCGGAATGAGAGCCGGCCCTATTTATTGGGAAGTGGAGTAATTGAGTTCTGGGCACTTGGACCGTTAACTCCCTCCTGCCTCCTGAGAGCCACTTCAGTTTCAGGGATTGAGGAAGTTTCTGAACACTAGAGGGCGAATGTTTTGTGCTCAAGGGAAAATGAATCTAATCACCATTATGTTTGGAGGAGTGTTTAATCAGAGACTTTCAGTTTTGCATTGACAGTTCACAACTTAAGAGTTACAAGTAAGTTCTGAGAGGGAATAAAAAGCCACTCTCTACACTTCTTTCCTCAGCGTGTGTCTGTTTTACGGGATTAATGGGTTAAAGAATGAGCGGTTCTCCGTAAGCTTCTCTCCACATGATGGGATCAATGTCGTTAGCCGCGAGATGACGAAGCGGTAGAATATTTCTCCGTGGGCCGAGCGCTAGATTGCCACAGGGGCCGTCAACCGATCGATAGGGACAGAGGCGAGCGATTGACTGACACCGCCCTTTTCCTGGCACGGGCAGAGCATCGGGGGGAAAGAGAAATGGCCGAGGGAGGGGAAATGTTGAAATAATGGGCCTTGGAGGCTTTGAGTGCGGGGCGAGTGCTTGCCTGTGGAGGAGAGTGATGGGCAAATTAGGAGCGGCCTGGGTTAGCGATTCTCCACACACACACACACTCTCTCTCTCTCTCATGAGGGGTAATAAAGTAGACCACTTTACCCATCTAACTACAGACTAAACTGCCATTGTGTTCTCTGCACACTTGTTGTTGGTCCTTCTCCATAATGCATAAACTCCCTCTGACCTTTTCCATTTCTTTGTAATTTCAGTGGCTCAGAAAATAGTTGCATCCCGGAAGAAACAACAACTCTCAATCGGACCCTGTAAGTCACTGCCCAATTCTCCAAGCCACTCCTCCGTCTGCGCAGCGCCTGTGTCTGCAGTGCATATCAGTCAGGTGAGTCTCACACACTTAACCTTCCTGTTGGGTTGGGTTGGGTTGTGACCTGTTCGATTTGAAACGCTTGTTAAATTATTTCTTGAAATGTTGTGAACGATTTCTTTTTTTCTTATTATTTAGGGTTATGAGTGTGCATTCAAAGTGTTTGGATGTGTTTTGGAAAGGCTGGACAAATTGTGTCAAATTGACCCAATTGGTTTCCATGCAAAACCAGTATGGTGTAAAAAAAAAAAAAAAAAAAAAAACCTTTATTGTAGCTTGTCAAACACTCCAATATGTAAAATACATGTGAACTTGTTAAATTTAAGACTCAAATTTTACTCGTCAATTGAAGTCTCGTCTCCTGAATAATCCACTGAAGAATTCACTGTTTCTTTATCTATGTTTTATCCCCCTGCTGACAGTAATCCTCTTCCGCATGGCTCAGTCCTCATTGATTTCTCATTAGCAGTGTACAAGTGAGCCTGTGTATGTGCAGCCAAGCTTAGAGAGGCTTAGGTGAAGCTCAGAAAAAAGGAGGCCTGTGGTCTTTCTTTGTAACATGAGATTATTTTCTTGCTTTTCTTGCTAAGTCATTCTCGCTCTGTGTGTGCGTTACAGACCAGTAATGGTGGAGGCAGTTTGAGCGATTACTCTTCTTCCGTTCCCTCCACTCCCAGTACCAGTCAGAAGGAACTGCGTATCGATGTACCCCAAACTGCCAACACCCCTACACCCGTCCGCAAACAGTCCAAACGACGCTCCAACCTCTTTACGGTCAGTCTGCTCTCCCATTAGACATATAGGCGCGATTACAATTGTTAATTAGTTTCTTAACTTTGTAAGTAAAATTACAAAACTACAATAACAGCAGTTCATTTAATTTCATTTGTTACAAACTGAGTACAACATCAACTAAAATAAAATAAAATGATAAATATATATACTTTTTTGATTGTTTTATTTATATATATATTTTTTTATGTACAATTTTGTTCAAATGAATTGTGGTCAGTAAGTTTTGAATTTTTTTTCATTTACTTAATGTAATACTTTTATTCAGCAAGGATGCTTTAATGTTGCAAATGATTTCTGCTTCATCAAAGAATCCTGGAAAAAATTATAATTTCCATTTCCAAATATTAAGCAGCGAAGAAAAATGAAACAAAAGCACGCACATCAATCTCAAAAGGGTGCTCGACTAAAAAACAACAAGTAAAAAATAAAGTAAAGTCGGCAACACCTAAGCTCCAAAATTATCAAAAATATTTATTGTAAAGACAACTATCGCATAGCGGTAACGTTTCGAGCACGCAGGCTCTTCATCAGACAGATGAAGAGCCTGCGTGCTCGAAACGTTACCGCTATGCGATAGTTGTCTTGACAATAAATATTTTTGATAATTTTGGAGCTTAGGTGTTGCCAAATATTAAGCAGCACAACTGTTTTAAGCATTAATAATGATAAGTAATGATAATGACGATGGTGAGCATGTTCTGGTAAGACGACTTTCAAAAATATTACAAAATCTTACCAACGTCAAACTTTGAATATAAATATATATGTATGTATACATTTTGTTTGTGTATATATATAAAAAACACACAAATACATATACATACATATATATGTATATGTATTTGTGTGTTTATATATATATATATATATATATGTATATGTGTATATGTATTTGTGTGTTTATATATATATATATACACATTTTATATGGTCAGTAACCCCTTAAATTGACAGCCATTCTTCCGGTGTTGTAAGCTCTTTAGTAGTGTACGTCCTGCACATGTACCACGTCTTGCTTTCAAGAAGTTGGGGGGGTGGGGTCACGCCAAGGTCAAGTTGACCCCTCCCACACCCCCTTGACTTTTGAAGTCAAGAGTGTGCCCTGCACTCCAAACTGGATCTGGTCTGAAGTAAGGCTCAATTAGCAGCTATCTCGCCTTTGACTAAAATGATGTCTTCTCCCCCACAGTCTCGGAAGGGAAGCGAACCAGACAGGGAGAAGAAAGGGATGGATGGCCGCGCAGACAGCATTGGAAGTGGCCGCGCTATCCCAATTAAACAGGTAGGATCTGGCCGGCCGTCTGGGCTGGTATAATTGGAGTCCAACAGCGGCGTATTGTGGACGAAGGGGCCTCAGATCAGTACTCAGACCCGCGAGAAGCCCGTTTGATGCCATCTTCTTGATTAACAGTGAAAGCACGCACTTGACATCAATTAGAGCCAGGCTCTCCCGTGTGCTGAAATGAGATCATTAGGATAAGATGTGGGAAGGGATTTTTCTCTCCTCAATGCACTATACCCCCCCACCACAGCCAAAACCCCTACACCATCTCACTCGTCCACCTTCTTTTTCCCTGTCAAGCGTGGGGATAGAAAAAAAGCTAAGAGGAGCCTAATGAAGTGCAGTCTACCAATCTGCATATGGGCCCATCTTTCCCATCAGCCCTCCCTGACAAGTGGTGTGTTTGGGGGGGGAAGCAGAATGTGATGTGAAGACGACCCCCCTTCGTCTACACTGTGGGAGAGATAGTTTGACTTGGCCTTAATTTGTCACAAACAAGGGTGTGTAGTGAGAGAGTAAAGAAAAGCGCTAGCTAGCGTGGGGGTGGGGGGGCGAGATCATCCTCTGCGCATCTCAGCTGGAGTGAAAGAATCAGGTAATTAGCGGCACTAATCGTGCCCTCTCATGTCAGCGCCGTGGCCTTGTTTGTAATTTTCTAATGAACAAATTGCATCTCTGATTAAAGCTGCCTTTAAGTGAGATCTGTGTTTATTAGCGTGCCACAGCGGAGAAGCGCTTCCACCGTACAGCGCAGCTGGCGTTCAAGAGCGAAGCTGCAGACCTTTTGGATGTGTGGGTTGCGTTCGGAACCCGCTGGGTTCACATTGAGAGGCTCCATAGGAGGCAAGGACATTTGCACAAGACTCCTGGGCAACGAAGCGACGCTGTAATCGGCCCCTCTTTTCTGCAAATTAGACATCGGAGAATACATTGCGTCTTCGCTGACATGTGTGGCATTGTAATACTAAAATCCTGCTTAGGACAATCATAATGCGAATGTCGAAAAATGAGCTATGGATCAATGGTGTGACATACATTTTTTCCCCCATACATTAAAATACATTAAAATGCAAGTTATACATGCAATCACTTGAACTCTTCGATGATTCTATTATTTAAAAAAAAATTACAATTCATTTCAATTCACATTCATTCAAATATTTTTTATCAAAAATGTCAGGATGATATAACTGTTCTGATATCATAATGAAGAAGAAAATAATCATTAAAGGAAAACAATTCTTGAATTTTTTTTTTAAAGTTTATTAGGTAGTTAAGTAGTTTAGGCATAGTATTTTATTATTATTTCTTACAAAAAACATACTTAAAAAAAATGCTCTTAAAATTTGAAAAACATTTATCTGCCACATGTTAAGTGGTGAGACATTCATGAATTAAACCATAAATAACTATATATTATATAGAGCACCCTCATGCAATAGGATTTCAAAAAGAAAAGAAATTAATACTTTTATTCAGACATTACCTAGGTGGAAAATAGCTGCCCAGAAGCGTTACCTAAATGGCCGCTGAGCGAATTGCCTTAAAGGGACTTTGGAGGTACTTTTTTTTGGAGGCACACAAGCGAGTGCTAATGCTGCCAGCAGTGATCTCTCACCTCCTGCGGCTCTATTTGCATAAATCCTGTTAAAGTCAGTGGCGGTTAATGAAGAAGAAATGAGGCTGGCCGGCTACAGCGGTGCTGAGAGCAGGGCGCCGCACTAGTGGCAGATGGGAAGGCTGAGCTATAGCAGGCAGCTGTGCGGAGAAGAGAGCAGCACAGGGTTCTGGCTATAATCTGACTCTCTTCCGACTGGGCTTGCGCTGGGATCATTTGTATGTGCGATGCCAAGAGCAATCAAGACGATAACGCGTGTTCTCAAGAGAGAGGGGTGGCTGCTGTTCCCCAACATGTAGAACAACCGTGTTATCCTGTCTTCTGAAGACACACAATCGGCTTATATGATGAACAGTTTGAATATAAACATTGATCAGCAACCATGCTTGACACGTGAGAACAAACCTTATTGGTTCTTGCGGAAGCTCAAACCTACTGGCGTGCCACATGAGAATGAACCTTATTGGTTCTCGGGCATCAATCAAGCATGTTTGAGCTTTTGTTTACCAAATTTGAGTGCTTTATGTACGTTCTCTGATCAATGTTTATATATGAATAAAAGCCTAATTTAAATCTGTTCATCTTCATTAGACTTGGATTAAATCACTTGTTTTATATGGATTTCTTTTACTATCTCTTAATGAACATTTTGAAGCATCTGCGTTTTGGGTGAATAGACTTTCAATGGTTTTATGTTGAATTATAATAGGGAATCCTCATTACGTGCTCTTGTTTTATAGGTACTGAAAGAAAAGTTTTATTTAAATGTTACATGTATTAGAGAGCCTGCAGTATAGTGAGGCATTAGCAGATAGAGAGCGTCTCACGGGTGGCCTGGCGCAGAGCCATATCTCTGAAGCATCTCTCAGCCTCTTGACACTGCAGGTACATAAATGAGGGATTAATTTCCTTGGTGTCAGACAGAACCTGCCCCACACACACACACACACACTTACGCACACACTCTTGCGCTGATCAGAGGCTCCAGTGGTGTCCCTCATCTCATGAGGAGATCAATCAGAGCTCCCCAGCCTCTGCAGTGCACAGTGTTTCAGTTCTCCCTGCTGTCCTCTCGCTCACTCACTGGTGCTTCAGCTTCATGCTAGTCCTTATTGAATCCCACTGGCTGGCCCAAAGGCACTGTTTTGCATTTTTTTATGCTGATTTTGATTTTATATATTTAAAATGTGTGTATATGTGTATATATATATATATACACTTATATTCTGCATTTGGGATTTGAACTGTGATGTGATAAATGTTTTTTCACAACTCGTGGTCACATTGTACCTAGACTTGAATCTTTTTTCAGTTCGCTTTTCAGTTGTGATATTATCTTATTCTACCTTAAATTAAAAAAAATTTGGAACACAATCAACATGAATATTAACAAAATATTAGTAATAATATATATTTGAATAACTTTAATGATAAACATAGACATAATAATATACATATTATTATATTATTAGAATAGTATATTTGAAAAATAAGTCTATTATTATTATTATATTGAACAACAATAATAATTATAATTAAAATTATACATTATTATATTGCTCAATACATTTATTTTTTATTTTATTATTATTATTATTAGTAGTAGTAGTAGTAGTTTTTCACTTTTTCACTATTTTTTTTATTATAGTTCTTATTTTCTTAATACTAGTTGTTATTATAATATCTAATATTATGAAAGACATATTTCTATGGTTGTATAAAATGTAATTTTTTTTTAAAAATGTTAGTAAAATTATTACAATTATTACAAAATTGTTACAATTACATTTTTGATGTAAATATGTAAAAATCTATTTTGTTTCTGCCTTAAATTAATACATTATTAGCTAACTGTGTAATTTGTCTATGTACATTTCTGAAATGCATAACTTGGACACCATCACTCTGATAACAGATTACACTAAATTGTAATGTCGACATGCATTTAAGCGCTATATAAATAAATGAGAATTGAATTGAATTGGTGGAAAATTGGAAAAAAAACTTCAATAATAAGTTTCAAGTCATATCACAATTTTGATTATACTTTAATGAATTGTGCAGAACTAGACGCTGCAGAAGTTAACAGATGTTTGTTCAGATCCTGCAGACTTCTGTGGACGCCCTTTCTATGTGGGGCTCTTCATTGGTCCTTTAATCAAACTTTGTTCGATTTATAATATCCTTTTGACCCGTGACATCTTCGAATCTCCTCGGAAAGAGACTCATAGAGAGACAGACACCGCAGACAAGCATCCGTGGAGCCGCTGACCACAATCCCTCCATCAGATCAGTGACTGCGTCTGCTGCTGTGGCATTTCCCATCTAATTGGGCGCTACGTTCAGGCGATGAGTGTTTCACCAACAGTACGAAAGCGGCCCGGGCACGTCCCCTCACAGATGATAACGCAGCCGAGCAGTTTGCGCTCAGAGGCACGGGGCAGAGCTTCGTTTAGGAATTGGATGTTAATTGATTTGATAATTCCCTGTGGTCTTTCCTCTTACATGCTCGCGTCGCTCTCGATCTTCCTCCTCGCCTCTCACTAGCCACTGCAGGCTGCTGGGCGTTAGACCTGCTCTCCAATTAGCGTGTGCTTCCCGAGTCTACCT
This sequence comes from Rutilus rutilus, assembly GCF_951802725.1. Lineage (NCBI taxonomy): Eukaryota > Metazoa > Chordata > Actinopteri > Cypriniformes > Leuciscidae > Rutilus > Rutilus rutilus. The sequence goes on along the minus strand of NC_140217.1, from coordinate 11,824,757 downwards.
GCCTCGCATTAACACCTCTTCAGTGTCCTCTTTTGGTCCAGGAATGTGATTTTTATAGGTTTCACCAGAAATCCCTCACTCACGGCACGGCATCAATCTCTGGGATGAACTTTTGTGTGCTGGCTCTCAGCTGCACATCGTCGCCGGATGTTGATGAGGGACGTCAACTTGTAATCTCTTTGGCAGATGTCTGAGTGTATTAGATTTATGGTTCAGCTGTTCCTTGAAGGTACGGCCGTAATTGTTAGTGAGTTACTCACACACAGATGAGTCCTGAACTAAATCGATTGCTTTTGATGCTTTGGATTTTCTGTTTCACCAAAAGGGGGTTTTCGCAGTGATGCCATAGGAAAACCTGTTTGGATTCCCCAAAACATATGTTGGTGATTTTTTTAAATGCTTGTCCTGTTGGCTTTTCATAACGTGCTGTTTTTAGATTATTGGAAAGAAAACATCCAAAATAACCTTAAGTGTTCATTTATTGAACTTTATCTATTTGCTTCTGTAGATTTCAAATACAGTGCATATCCTTGCAGTTCCCAGAAAATCTCCACTTCAGTGGCACTTGCATACACCAAACCTTACAGTTTTAAATATTCGATGTACAATTCTATATATTCTATAGATTTTTACACAGGGGTTTGTTCATGTATTATTTGCCTGATTTTAGACATTTTATTCATTTAAATCTTTTAACTTTTTCTGGCTGTTGACTGTATTTTTGAAAGAGTGATTGACAGAGATATCCAAAATCCCCTCTGTAACAACCTTTGAGTCTACAAAATGAAACAAGAATTTTGAACTGGGCTTCATCCATTGTTCAGATTTCTGTTCTAAATGTATGCAAATATTTAATTAGATAATGGATCCTTTTTATTCTTTTTTTTTTTCTTTTTTTTTTCTTAAAGGGGTCATATGTTGCTTTTTTATGTTTTCCTTTTCCTTTAGTGTTATAAAGTATCAGTTTGTGCATGTGTAAGATCTGCAAAGTTACAAAGCTCATAGTCTCCCACAAAGGGATTTATTCTCTCTAACAGAGAACACTGATCCAGACCTGCTTCAAACGCCTTGATAGAGGTCCAGATATTGCTTCCTCAAGCGTCTGCATCACAATGTGAAATATTAGAATAATGCCCACCTAAATGCATAAGCAAAGAAAGAAGACGAAACTTAAGTGAATTGTTGTCTTGTCGTCTTGTTTGCGGAGACGCTGTGTGTTTGGATGCAACTGATTTGTTAGGAATCAGTGGTTAAGATTTATTTATAATTCTGTTCCTGAGCAGTACAACCCAAAAGTTTGCTTGTGTACAGCGTATTTTAAAGAGGAGCTTCTAGAACCTGGGAAGAGTACAAGGCTTGCTATATACAACAGACTACTTACCACTGTGAAATGTTCTCCTGAAGCCGTGCTTGAAAAGTTGGTTCTAATCTATCGGCTTGATCATCCACATTTTCAGAATCCGACTCGGGCTCGAAGTCGAACTGGTACGTTAATACCGTTGACATTATTAACTGTGTTTGTAATTGTTTAAAGCTTTGGAAGATGAACGCTTGAGGTGTTTGGCCAATCAGAGGCTTTTTGGAAGTAAATTAAGAATAATGTTTCTTGAGCATTTAAGCATGTTAACTAGGGATACCACTTTTTCACTTCCGATACGATACCGATACCGCAGCTTTGGCTATTTGCCGATACCGATATCAATCCGATATTTTTATTTTATTCTTGAACTAATACTACTAATAATAAAATATATGGAAGCACTTTGCTCAATTAGCCACATAAAAACATCTCACTCAAATGGAGAACAAATACTTCTTCTCCAGTATATAGTCCACAACAACAGATGATAATGAAAGACTGCCACCCTTTATTCAAAAGACCTTGAGATATGTTTGGTAATTGTACCTGAATGAGTTTAAAATTTATTTGCTATATTTCAGATCAATATATTTGTTTCCTTAAAATTTTAATTAACTTTAACTTTATTCTCATCTGAATTATAAATAATTTATTTCTGTATAAAATAATACTACTTTTAAAAACACATTTGATTTTCTTTTTTATTCAATGTAGAATGTGTAAACACTTTTTGCAGTTTTAATGATGTCCTGTATGAAAATGACGGAGTATGTTTTTATGTTTCCACTGTTCGATCGCGCCCGTGCTTCTCTCTCTCTGACACACACACACATTCCAGCCATGCAATCTTGACATCGCAGCCTGTTCATTTTGCTGCATTCACACCAAACGCGAATAGAGCGTCAAATTCGCGTCTATCGCGTCTAGTTCGATGCTTGAACAGTTTGAATCCATTCGCATGCCAAAGCGAATAGGACGCGCTGCGCGCGTATAATGATAAAGCGAGCGTTTGAAGCGATACAGACGCGCGTTCCCGCATATGTCTATGCGCGTATCTAACAGTATCACATTAATTAATGTGCACGCGAGTTTTATTTATTTTTATGCCGTGTATTCTCCGTGTAAATCCATGCACCGAACGTACGTTCAGTACGAATACATGTACCGTTCCACCCCTAATAGGTATCGATCATAGGTATCGGATAATTCTTTTTCTCCCCTCCGATATCCGATCTAGCGTTTTTGGGCCAGTATCGGCGCGATACCGATGCCGTGGATCGGATCGGGACATCCCTAATGTTAACCTATTCTGTTACACCCAATAAACAAAATACTAAACTTTTAAAATAGCTTCATTTGACCAATTGTTGAAGTATAATGATATATATGAGTTTTTTTAATTTTAAATCCCATCTTGCCTGAAAACAGGGCTGTCCATTCATGCTCCTGGAAGGCCACTGTCCTGTAGAGTTTAGCTCCACCCCAATTAAACACATCTGAACCAGCTATTCAAAGTCTTACTTGGTATTCTAGAAACTTCCAGGCAAGTTGAAGCTAAAGGAGCAGGACAGTGGCCCTCCAGGGGCAGATTTGGACACCCCTGCCTTAAAAGAAATCTGAAGAACCTTTTTTCCACTATAAAGAACCTTTTGTGCTTTGGAAATATTCCATGATTCCATTCCATCTTTATTTAACCATAGATGCAAAGAGCAACGAAAAGGCTTGGTTGACTTCTGTGTTTTAACGTTGACACATAATTCTTCCTCTTAATTACAGAATTACACAAAAACAAAGACACAAAACTGGTGTGAACTCATTCAGTAATGTTTTTTTTTTACTGTGAATGTGCACATGCTTAAGGTAGTTTTATTCTCTCTTAGACCTTGTCGCAGTTTATTTGCCATTCGCTGTGATCTCATTACGAAGGTTATTGTCCTGACTCCTGAGCTGAAGGTTACGCTCTCAACATGGCTCTCAGCTACAATAAAACCTTTGTAAAAACGCCTTCATTAGAACATGCTCCTCATTAAAACACGCAGACGGCTTGGTGGAGCGTAATGAGGCTGGGGTGGGCTCGCACTCTCCAGCAATTAGACGGCTAAAGAGGAGCGTTTTCAGCGCCGTCTCCCTGTGGAGGGCTTCAAACTGGCCTCTCTGAGCCCTCAGAGTGGGTGTGGTGAGGTCAGACGTGTCACCTGAATTTGCCATGACAGCTCTCGCATCTGCCAATCACAGCCTCCTTTGACCCTCTGCCTTGTTATTAATACGACTGTTTGTCCAATCACCTCAGAGATCCCGGTTGTTTTGACATCTATTATATATTATGACTATATTATGGTGTTTGTTTTGACTGGTGGTCATTTTTAATGGCTTTTAGTGGTTTTTTTTTTATTTCTCTCTATTTTTTAAATGGCTCATTTAAATTTGTCAGAGGTCACGCTGAACTGCAATTATAATGCTGAAACTGTTGAAACTTGGCGAGGTTTTTGGATTGTCTGTAAAAAATTGTTTTGTTTGATAGAGTTGTTTATGGCTTTGTTCAGAAACTAATGTTACTCTAATGATCGCCAGCTTTGTTTACTGACCCTGTGCAGCCCGGAGTCTGTCGACATCTGTTCCACGTTCTTAATTAGCCGATTACCGTGCACACACACACATCTTTGTTAACTGTTCGGAAAGGCATTTTGACACCAGCTTTAATACAAATTAATTTTCAGAAGTGGCTAAGACTTATGTTTTCCTCATCCTCATGTCAGTGTACTTATAGGTCTGTGGTGTTAAATTTTATTGCATAGGGTTGGGAATATTAAACAATGTTAAAAAAAAAAGTTTCTCATTCATTTGAATGATTTCAGTTTTGTATAATTATTCTTGTGAGGTAAAAAATATTTGAAAAACAATTGATAGTTCAGATAAATTTAAAACAGTTCTCGCAAAAATTGTTTAAACACAGATGTTTAAATGACTTAAAGGGGACCTATTATGCAAAATTCACTTCATGTTTAAACATAAATATGTGTCTGCTGTATGTGTACACAACCACCCTATAATGGTAAAAATCCACCCACTCCTCTTTTTTTGAATTCTCATAAATCATAAGCAGTCTCTCAGAACAGGCTATTTGCAGTTTCTGTGCAATGTGACATCACTTTGTACAGGCCCCGCCCATGACTGCTGACAGACTCCACCCTATTAGCATAGACCCCGCCCTGTGTGATCTATACACAGTCTGCCATGTTTATCTCCTCGCCAGAGCATTTAACAGCAGCATTCATGTAAGAAAGTTATTCGTATTAAAGCTAATGAGTTATTCAATTAAAACCAGTGAGTGGTTTTCTGTTTTTCTTTTGTTGTTTGATTCATATTAACAGCATATATAGCAGTAAGCACTGTATATTACGCTGCTTTCACTTTAATACACAGATCTAATATATTCATGTGATTTCTTTCCCTGCTGTTTACATTCACAGACTGTTTTTATGTGAACTTTTGTGTGTTTTGGACATAATCTTGTGTGTATTTGACAGTTTAAGCGCAATAACACGTGAAAGAGAACTTAGTTTAGTACTCAAAGGACGCGCCGTCTGGCAGCTCTCTCTGCGCATGCTTCGGGTGTGCACTCAGAAAACCATGAATCAGAAGTTTAGACTGAAAAGGCTTTAAAACGCATGCAGATAACAAACTTTCATGATGATAAAGAACTGCAGTGTCACGCGGGCGTGACCGCGATAGAGATGATAATCAAAACCAAACAGATGTTTTAGTTTTTGGCCGAGCATCCGAGACATGAGCTGTAGGCTCTGCCTTCTTCTGGAAAATGGGGAAGGGAACAGCAGCATTTGCTGCTCATTTGCATTTAAAGATACATGCACGAAAACATGTTTATTTTTTTTGTATAAAATACTGCTGACAAAATCATAATGTGTGTCTTTAACTACACACCAGTCAGGAACTATACTGATTCAAGTCTAACAAACTAGTTAGGCCTACAACAAAATGCTACAGTAAGGGTAAACAAAAAAAAAAAACACCTGGATCATAAGAGTCATTTGTTCAGGAAATAGACTACAATGGTCACTTTGTATGTTTTTTTTTTTTTCATTTAAAAGAATCTGCTCATAAGAGTCAGTTAGTGACTGGCTATGGCTAGACATCACTGATCACCCTACCCTGTATGTATGTTTTTGATCCACTAGAAAGAACTTGCTCATATGGGCCATTTGTTCAGAATCGGACTACACTGATTGCTTTGTGTTTCATGTTGTAAATCATTTGGTTCAAAAATGTATCTATATATAGGCTATATCTATTATTGTCTTTAATTTCCATCACGGTTGTTTTCCCACAGTGCCTGATTTATTGAATATCTGCGTGTCACCTTAGCCGATGTGTTCCCATTGCTCAAGATTAAACAGCATTTTGACCTTTTTCCATGTTTGGTGGTGCAGTGAAACTTTTCACACGTTACGTTTTACCGTGCATTGCTCTCTTAAAATTTCCTTTTAAGAAATACAATGGCACTGAAACGTCTCTCCTCATCATAAAGGGAAATTAGTATCATGGTTGTAATTGCATGTTCTGGTGCGTAGATGAGCACTGAGCTGTGCATGTTTGACGAAGTTCTGCCCCCTCGGAGCAGGGGTGCTTTGTAAGGAGTTAAATTGGATGGTTAATTCGGGTGTTATTTACCCTGTAATTCATTAGCTTGGCCCTGCCATTGGCAGCGGGCAGGCTGTAATTTCACGCTTCGCAATAAAAGATGTCTCATAATCTGCTTCATTTAGCACCGAAAGAATTTAATGAAATTAACTGCAGCCCTAATTAAGACGGTGAATATTAAAGACCTGCTATCAAGCCTTTAACGAGTGTGACATGATCCGCCTTCTGTGGGATTGGAAAAATATCATTTCCCAGGGAAAGGTTGTCGCTGCTCCGAGCCATTTTGGCCAAGATGGCATTTTTGTCATGCACACTAACCTCCCGCAAATTAGATTTTTTTTTTTTTCTTCTTTTCCCTGTATAATTTTAGCTTGAAAATAATTTAACCAAATACATAAACATCAATCAGTGCTCTCTGTTTAGATTTGGCTAATCTCTTGTTGCCAGTATCCACTGGCTTCGATTGGTTTAAGCTTTCAGGGGAGTGTTTTAACCACTCATTAAGCCCCTTGATGACCTTGACGTGTTATTGTTTAAAGCTGAGAGCTACAATGAACCTCACAATACCGTCTTTACTGTCTGTTCATCAATATCGGACTCCTGAGTGAGTATTTAACATGGTCAGGAGTGTAGTTATGAAGACATTGATTTAAGAAAAATAACTCTCTCCTAGATGTCATTTATTTTCATTATCAGACAAGAAACTCGATTGAAACTATATGTATCCCCAAGTCTGTTTAAATTTTCTACTCAATATATTGTCTATACAGAAACATTTCTGTTTTATAGCTTTAACAAAGCAAAATGTAACCTGTTTGGGAGTCACTGTGTTAGAGAACATGGATAATTCTGTACTAATGAGTATCTAATGAAGTATTCCCATTTCTAGCCTGATTCAGGTGTGTTTGTCAGCGAGAGAGAATGTGCCTGTCGTTAAATGATAAATGTCTTTTGGGGGTGTGTGTCCTCTCACTGCCTGCACTGGCCAGATCAGATGGCCGCAGCGATATGAGACCTCCAGCTTTCACGCCGTGTCACTCACGTGGCCTCACTTCCCTCGCACACACACGCGTACACATTCAGTCACAGTGACAGGGCCGGAGGCGAGCCAGTGTTGGGATGACACACTTAATTTAGCGCCCTTCTCTCTGGAGCGCCCAAGAACAATAAGGCCAGTGTGGGCAAACACCCAAGCCTTTTGTTAAGCGGCTGTCCGAAGCGGACTCATAGGAGACGGATCCTGTCCACCATACTGACTCTGTCCACACCCATGCCACAGTCCGCATTCATCTCCCGGTTAACCTCTCCTTTTGTTATCAAAGAATGGAAGAAATGAGAAGAGCTGAAAGAAGAGGATAACACACTGATAAGAGCACATCGGCTTCTTTTAATGGAAGAGTGCACAGATTAGAGGCTTTTGTTTGTTCGTGAAGTTTATTTGTAATGGACGCTCACCCTGTTCCGGTTGTTTTCCTTCCAGGAAAAGAATGGGAATATACATTTTCTGACTTTGCATTGTCTTATGTCGGCTTGACAAAGACAACTTACTGATGTACTATTTTTTGAAGATCTATGACCACCAACTTATCTATCTATCTATCTATCTATCTGTCTGTCTGTCTGTCTGTCTGTCTGTCTGTCTGTCTGTCTGTCTGTCTATCTCCATCCACCCATCCTTCCATATTTTGTCACTGAAAATATTTGACCGAATGAATAGATATTTTAGTCTATATTGTTTTCAGTTAATGCGTGAAGAAAACTTCTCTACACATTATTTGTAATTTTTATTATTAATTTGTTACAAAATTCAAATTCTCCTCTAGAGAGGATCATTTTGCTAAATACATCCACTATATTACATATTCAGTATATGTTTTCTTAAACTGTTGTCTTCATTATTTAATGTATGTTAGAATAAATTTATCATGATGTTTTTTTTATTTGTTATTATTGTAGCCACCATTTAATTGTTTATATTTTAACAACGAATTTGAGTAGACAGCTGCTGCAGTTGCTGGCTTGTAGTGAGTAGGAAATGTCTGCGTGAGATTTATTTTTTTGGCCCCCGTTTTGCAACATTACAAGACCTTGCAGGTTGTCAACCAGGGGAGGGTAAAATAGGGGCAAGCAGGGTGTCACCGGCCCGAGCCTTAAATAATGAACGATTACTCCCATCAGAGAAGCGACGTGGTGTTCAATTAGCCTCTCCTGCTGAATGATCGCTTGTCACCTTCCCGGTGGATGTGCAAAATTAATATACCTAGATCCAAACCAGGCCGAGGTAGAAGACATAACAGCTACCTGCTCAACACAACATGCCTGGAGAGACCACACACACACACACCGTCATTAAAAGATCATCTTGTTTCTCTCTCAATCTGTCTCTTCCTTTCTTTCTCTCCCTCTTTTCCCCTCTTTCATTCTTGCTCTTTTTTTCCCCCTGAGCCTCACACACACACACACACGCACACACACACCTCAGTCTTAGTTAATGAAGTAATGGATATTCACCCTATGTGACAGATGGGCCGCTAGCGGCTGCACCCTTGTTATAACTCGTCAACTTGTGTTTACCACTCAGCAGGAGAGCCTGTTTTTATTTTACGCAGGAAGCGCTTTTCTCTTGTCTTGAACACTGGGTTTAGGGTGTACAGAGATGTGGACTGACCTAAGGGAACATCCTCCCACATGTATAGCTCCATCACCCAGAGCCCGACTGATCTCAGAACAGACACAGGCTTCATTACCTTATTATTATTATTATTATTATTATTATAATAATAATAATAATAATAATGCGCTACATTTATATAGTGCATTTCTAGGTACTCAAAGCGCTGTTACACATGGAAGGGGGAATATCCTCAACCACCACCAATGTGCAGCATCCACCTGGATGATGCGACGACAGCCATATCGCGCCAGAAGGCTCACCACACACCAGCTTATTGGTGAAGAGGAGACAGAGTGATATGGGGATGATTAGGAGGCCTTGATGGACAGAGGTCAATGGGCAAATTTGGCCAGGATGCCAGGGTTAAACCCCTACTCTTTTTCCGAAGGACATCCTGGGATTTTTAATTACCACAGAGAGTCAGGATCTCGGTTTAAAGTCTCATCCGAAGGACGGTGCTCTTTGACAGTATAGTGTCCCCATCACTACACTGGGGCATCAGGACCCACACAGACCACAGGGTGAGCACCCCCTGCTGGCCTCACTAACACCTCTTCCAGCAGCAACCTAGTTTTCTCAGGAGGTCTCCCATCCAGGTACTGCCCAGGCTCAGCCCTGCTTAGCTTCAGTGGGCAACCAGTCTCAGGCTACAGGGTGATATGGCTGCTGGCTAGATTATGGCTGCTGGATAATTACTGAAAAGTGTGCAAACAAGTCTAAATAACAATATATACCATATAGTATATAGAAATAAAAAAAACAAAGTGTGTAAATGTGTGTTGACAATAGGGGTGGCACGGTACATGAAAAAACATCCGAACCGTTCGGTTCGCTTGTCTCGGTTCGGAGCGCGTGTGCTTCGCACGGTTCGACGCATGCACAATGTAGCCTCGTGCCCGTGCTAATACAATGCTAAATCATAAATCAGATGTATGTAGAATAACGTTACGATGTCCAGCAATCGATTTAAATAGTACACTGGGTTTACTTAGACATTTAATGAGATCTACTCCACTATATGTTGTTTTTTCACGTGAATAAATACATAGATCGATTGTTTCACGTATGTACTTTAATGGTCCAGTGGCAGAACTTTTGCCAAGCGTGTCATGGGTTCTGAGTTCTAATCCGCACTCGTATATATTTTTTTTCTTTTTCATCAAAACCGATTATGTTTATCAGTGGTGTATATCAAGCAGGGACAGATTTGTGTGAATTTTGTTTCGTGATTTCACCGGAACGAATAGAGAGTCTCCTCAACGGATTGAAGGGCGCGTCCGAGTGAAGACTGCGCCACTGATCGCAGCGGCAACGAGCACTTTGATCACTTGATTAAAAAAAAAACACATTTCAGCGCTAGATTGCTTCTTATTTAACAAACGAAAAAAACGAATACTTTGCTAGTTAACTGGAGATGTTTTATTTATTTGTATTGGTACATCCGTGCCGCAAGATGTTTCAGAAGTGGTGGGGACAATATCGACCTTGGCAAAAAGTGGTGGGGACATGTCCCACCCGCAAATTACGCCTATGATGACGAGACACGAGGAGAAATTGACAAAGAACTGTCCGACACAGCCCATGTAGCTCTCACTACAGATGGATGGACCTCCAGGGCCACTGAAAGTTCCCTCATGGTGCCCGCTCACTATATTACTTCAGAATGGGAAATGAGAAGCTGCGTTTTGCAAACACGCCCCATTTAAGAAATAAATTAATAATTAGATAATTAAGCTATATATCATATGCTGAAGTACATTTTTGGAGTGTTAAAGATTAAAAGAAAAAATAACAACATGAACCGTACAGAACCGAAAACCGTGATCCTAAAACCGTGATACGAACCGAACCGTGGGTTTTGTGAACCGTGCCACCCCTAGTTGACAAGTATGTTCATTCTAGTTTTAGATAATTTCAAACTCCATTATGTTTAGTTTTTAACGTAAACCTGCTTTCAGATGCTGATACACAAATATGGACATGTCCGTATTCATTTCATACAGGCTTAAACAGCTCACCCTTTTACAGCAGATATACTTCACAAACAACTGACAATCGTGACCTAAATATGATTTTCATTTACAATAATAAATCCTAAAATTCAGCATTAGTAGCTTACTTTTCACGCCATCAGTTCGCACACATCTTCCATTCTTCGCTCATTTTAAGTCAGGCTTGTGAATTCAGTGAACTGTTACCTGGAGACTCGCTCTGAGTGGATCATTTGAATCAGTGAGTTGTTGACTCAAAAACAGATGCAATCAGATCGGTCCAATCCACAAATTAATTCTTCAGTTCGATTTGCGAAACGATTTAACAGGTTCATTAATAAAAAAAAAGAATCAGCTCATTCAAGAATTGGACACCGCTATCGCATCTCTGAGCGGGTGACGATTCCTTCAGTTCAAAATAACGTTAATGAATTAATAAATAATGTTTTTATTAACTAGTAAAAAGTACAACATTATGTTTTAGAATGTAGTGAAGTAAAAGTTTCCCAAAATAAAAATACAATAAAGTGTATTTTTAATTTTTTATTTTTTATTTGATCCCAAATCCCAAGGGTCTTGGTTCAGCCCGTCAGTTTTTGATTGGATGGGGTCAGATCTGAATGCAAGTTTGCAGTTGATTGTAATAAAGGGGTGGTTTATTTAGGTTTATGATGAGTAAATGATTAGAGAAGTCCGGCATACGTCACCAGAGAGAAGCCTGTCATTGACATTTTACTTCAAAATTACAAGGTCAAAAACAAAAAACTTATGCAAATTGTTAACAATAAGATCAACAACATTCATTTAGGGAATTTTTTTTACAAAAAATAATTTATTTTTTTAAATAAATATTCTTTTTGTAATATTTTTATTAAAAAAGATTTTTTTTCAATTAATTCTTATTTCATTCTCTGCTAAAAAGCAAAACAAAATCAATCAAAATACTCAAACAGTTTACAGGTTTTCTGCTTCAGAAACTAAATTTGTCAAATACACTTTACTGTCAGTCTTCTCAGTAAATCCTGTTTCTTTTTCTTTCTTTTTTTCTTCTTTTTTTTTTTTTCTTCAGACTGTTTGGATACCAATTACCACATAATTAGGCCAGTTTAACGGTGTGTGACAGTTAGGGATCGTGGCATTTTTTTTATGAAAATTCAGGCTGTGGAGTGACAAAGAAAAACAACAAGAAGTGAAATAGGCAGAGAGTGACAGAAACTTGTCGGCTCTGATGTCGCACGCTCCGTGGAAGCCAGAGCAAGAAATCTATTATTATCCGTCCTGTCTGCACGTTAATGTTTAACAAGTCCAGCGAAGTGACACGCCGCCGCTGCAGCGTAATTGCTAATCAACGGACAGTTTTATTCCCTTCTTGCCTAATGAATTTGGCTGAAATGAGGTGTGGGCGTCCGGACCCTTAACGGGCAGTCAGCCGCCACTGATGTGCGTAGGAGAGGAAGGTTAGTGCTCGTGTCATAGTGCTAATGTGCTCGCTAACACTCCAAGGGGAATGTAGCTCACGGTGCACTTTTTTTTCTCGCTCTCCTCAAAGTGTGCAAATAAACTGTCCGTCCACTTGAGTACAATATAATAGAGTGTGTTTTTTTTGTGTCAGTGGGAGATTTTTTATGAACCACAGACAGTTTTAGCCCTCTCTTGCAACTCTCTTTTTCAGACAAACATGTTTTACTGTATGAAAGAAATGAATAAATGAATACTTCAACAAGTGTTTATTTTTGGTAATGAAGGTTTAACTGTGCATCTCTGTTTTTTTTTGTCTCTCAGGGCATGTTGTTGAAAAGAAGCGGCAAGTCACTGAACAAAGAGTGGAAGAAGAAATATGTCACGCTTTGTGACAACGGAGTCCTCACGTATCATCCCAGTCTGCATGTAAGTGCCAACACACACACACACACACACACACACACACACGGCCTGTACACGTGTATTGCATCTGCCTTTCTCCTCATCCTATTGGTCCTGCCCTGTTAATATTGTTCTCAATTCGCCCATCACTGCAACATCCTGTTTTTTTATGTCCTTTTCACTGACGTTTAACGGATTATCGTGTCCGCTTCAGTAAGCGTGGTGTCTGATGACACGGTCTTGTCCTTAATTACTGCCTCATCTGTTTGCACACGGCTGATGCTGTTGATGTGTAATATAACGCTGTAATGGCTTGTCATAATCACCAGCTTTGACGACCTGTTTGCCCACACACCAATGGAAATGGCCGTCTTTTATTGGTTGTTTTCCTCTCTGGGGTTTTTTTTTGGACTGCAACCAGACCTTATTGTTAGCACTAACCAATCTCAGAGTAATTCTACAAATCACAGATGCAAATGAAAAAAACTATAGAATGGATGGATGAAGACATGGATAGCATATAGTCATAGGTCAGTTCTTGTACAATTTAAGATAGTAAGACTTTTGTGAGCTGTCGCATATTATATAATAATTATCCTTGGGCAGCTAAAGGATTGTGTTTCAGGACCCAGATTTAACATTGGAATGATCCAAGTGGCCACCCGACACAGTATCAAAATTGTTTATTGTACAAAAGTAAACACAAATGTCCTTAAAATGTTTTCAGAAACTTTTAAATACATTTTCATGGTTTCATGCTCCCTGCAGCTATTTTCTTTTTTGTCATTTACTGAATTTGAAAAACTTTGACTGGTCATTTAAGATGCATTCCGTCATTTTGAGAGGAAAAAAATATGCATCTGGACAAAATAATAAAATAATGTGTCAGGTCTATAATATTTGAGCAGATCGCAAGCGCACAGTGTCTGTTCTTTCTCACCATATAGCCCTATTCGGACGGGATTAACTTTACAAGGGTAGATGGAGTAATGTAATTTTACCACAGGACGTCTGTAATATTAATGGCCAATTTGCACGGGATAAGAAATCTCAGCAAAACTAGAAGTGGGAGGGGTAACTCGATTTGCGCATCGCCGTCACCCTCCTGTCATCATGTGCATATTACGTTGCTTCCTGATATCATGTGATATAACAGTTATGTCCGGTTGTACGATGTATTAATTATCTTCAGATTGGATTGTGTTGGTAATAGGCACTTACCTAACACTAAAAGATGTTTCGTGCCTCTAACAAGTGCTTTCGATCTTCTTTCTGATCTGACTGGTATGTAAACACTTGAGTTTGGCCACAGACGTGTCCCAGCGTCTAGAACGCAATTGAATGCTTTGTCAAGCGCCTCCATAATTGGAAAACCGCGGAAAAAACTACTTTTAAACAGGATTTGACAAAATATTTACATTCATATTTACAGCGGGTCTATTCGCACGGGATTAGTATTACCTGAGGTCATTTTTCCGGACCTTTTTACTGAAGGTAAAAGTCGCCGGAATCTTTACGGGACTAAAATCACAGAGAAGCTCTGGTAATAATTACTTCACCCCACCTCTCCATGTCAAACTAGTCCCGTCCGAATAGGGCTTATGAAAGCTAAAAAAAAAAAAAAAAAAAATATATATATATATATATATATATATATATATATATTGTGAATATGTAATACTTATTTAAGTAACAATATTTTTAATCTTCTCACATAATTTTTTTGTCCACCCAAACCACTCAATTCATATGATTTGCATTTACATTTCATTTGCGTTTTTGAAGCTTGAAAATGTTAACTGGATGCTAAATGATGAAATTTTTCTGGTAAAGTAACCTTTTAATGTAAACTAGGTTTGTTCATTGTTAGAGGATGAGACAAAAAAAAGTTGTCACAATTTGTGTCAAAAAAAACAGTTTTGCATATGGATATTTAAAGGTGGATAAACCTTTTTACTTTTATATCCTAACTTTTTTCTTCTTCTGTCATCCGAACCCTTAAGAACAGACTGGGTTAAATGCCCTCCTGACACACTGATACAGATTTTAGACCTGCAATTTATTCCCCTTCTTTATTTCCAGTTATCTTAGATACTGAGCCCATGGATTTTAGATGAGTACAAAGGGGCCACACTTTTAAATAAAAAAAAGAAAGAAAAGAAAATAGTTTGTCAAATTCACTGAGCATAATTTAAACTCGCATGCATGAATTCCCTAATTAACAACCTCATCAGGGTGAATTAGAGGAAGTGTGCGTCATCATATTCCGTCCCCCTCCTCCCTTTGACTGTGAACAGGTTCCTCTCATCAGCAGGTGTCTGCTACACAGGCATCAATTAGAGTGTTTGCGGAGGCTAATAGGATGAAACTCAATCAGGGCTCTTAATTGCTTAACTATGTGAAAAAGAAATCACATTAATGCAGCTGATTAAGTGGATGGCAATAGATGCAACCTAATTTGTGAGGGGAAAAATATCCCAAATAGCTCATCCATGTTCACATCCATTATAACCACAACTTTCTTTCTTTTTTTTGGCACATAATTATTGTGCGTTGATTAAACTTGCACTGTTTTGTTTAACATTACGCGATTATGCTTTAGCGCAATGCGGTTTGATAGATTCATCTATGCAGAGCATCAATTTTAAATGCACATCTGCCCCTGAAGTGGCCAGATGATGGTCTTTTTACCAACCGTTAACATTTGAGCACTCCAACTCCCTAAACGAAATCCCTCAAGTGGTTTGCCCGTCCTTTATTTGAAATCGAGAGTTACATATGGACCAGTCCCCGGAGTGCATGTCCTACATGGAACACAATAACATACGTTCTTCAATAGAGCAGCTACGTGGGGTGTTTGGCCTTAATGAGCAGGGGCAAGGCTTTGAGAGGGAGCGTGTACCACCCGAAACTGCCATACATCAGCTGAGTGCCAATCAAATAACACAAAGACCTGAAGACTCTCTGTGTATGTGTGCTGTACCGAGCAATTTACGGCAAGAGTATAACATGTCCATCCCTCACTAGAGGCCAACAAAAGGGCAATTCAAAGCCAAGAGCTCTCAACACGGTTTAACAAGCCACAGGAGAGCCCTTCAGGAGTGGCGGGCCAACAGCTTGCGGCTGGTAATTGCATCCCTATTAGCATTGAGTAACTTTCATCATCAACGCAAGCAAAGCCGCGCGCAAATCCAGACAACGCAGTTAGAATCCAAACACATGCTGCGATGGCATGCTGTGATCTGCGGAAAAGGAAAAAGAGATTTCACATGTGCTCTAAAAAGCATTAGCTGATTTTCTGCATACAAACGTGCATTTCTTCACCATGAATTTCAATTATGTTGATATTGATTTCTTCACCTCCAGAGGGTGGGAAGGATTAACTGTATGCTGACAAAATAAATTTAGTTGACACTTTACATCCAAAGTGTCCAGTGCTGTTGGAGTAATCTTTTTGTCATTTTTACCTATAGGATTATATGCAGAATGTTCATGGGAAGGAGATCGACCTGCTTCGGACTACAGTGAAGGTTCCAGGGAAGAGGCCCCCCAGGGCCATCTCCACATGTGCGGCCCCCAGTCCCAAAACCAACGGGTTGACCAAGGACATGAGCAACCTGCAGCTTGGACAGGCACCAGGTAACATGATCATGCTTTTTTTTTTTTTTTTTTTTTTGCTTTGCTTTTTGTTTTCTTTTTCTTTTCACTTTGCTTAGTTTTATATACATTTTTCCTATTTAATATAAAATATATATTGGCCATCCTTCCAGATAATATGAGCATTTTTTATATATATATATGACAAAATAAATAACCAATTTTATTTAATAGAATAAAATGTATACTGGCCATTCTTTCAGGGTGGCCTGAGAAGAGACCCTACATATGGTAAATGAATGGATGTATAATAAAATATATAAAATGTAATATATATTCATAACAATTATTTATTATACATAGTAAAAATAATATAATACATGTCCTTACATTTCCTAGAAAACAAATGTATTAATGTGTCTTAATGTCATTATAATGGGCCTCAGAAGTGCACAGTCTTCATTAGTAGAGAATTAAACAATTAAGTTATTGTTTAGTTATTCGTATACACACTCATTGGATCAACAATCCTTAAGCCCCCCAAGGAGTGTTAAAGACCCTACTCAGGCACATACACACACACACACAGCACCAGAAGGACCAAACTAATAGCATGAATATTCAGTGACCCATAATACATGTACTAATTATTGTCATGAATATTAATGCAATCAGCGCTCGTTCTCCAGTCAGGCAAGTCCGAAATGAACACTAATGAGAGGGAGAGAGAGCGAGAATGAGGGAAGGAGGGAGGCTGCGGTAGAGGAGAAAAGAGAGATATTTCACAGTGTTAAGGCAGTGAAAGCTTTTGTAAGTCGAGTATTTGACTGTAGGGCTGGATCACATGCACCTCTTATTCCTTTGGTCTTAACATCTCTTTGTGTGAAAGCTGCCATTATCCACCGAATCCATTATAGCATATCTTCACACACTGCTGTTCTTGCACTGTGTGTGTGCGTAAACTTTGCTCTGCCCTCACACATGCATAGTGTTTATTTTTTTCTTCCAGATGGCCACGGATGTAAAAATGTAGTTTATCAGGCCTCTCCTGAAGCACGCTCAGATTTTGCCATTTACCCAAAGGTGCTGCCGTCTGATTTATCCGCTACAATGGAGATTAAATTGAGTCATGACATTTCATTCAGTCGAGTTTGCAACGGGCCATTGGAGGCCCGTGGGTACACCTTTTTCCAACAACATATTAAAAACCAGAAAAAGAAATATTTACTGAACCCTTTTTTTTTTTTACTACATCGTGTTTTGTGTGCACTGACTGTAGCTAGGGCAAATAACAAGTATCGTCACATCAGCGTTATTTACATTATGTTCGCTGCTATTGGACAAACTGTTAAAGGGTTAGTTCACCATGTCGTTCCAAACCCATAAGACTTTCGCTCATCTTTTTGCTGAAATCTGAGAGCTTTTTGTCCCTCCATAGACAGCCTACGCAACCGCAGCTGTACCATTGAGGTTCGTTCTTGTGTTACGCAGCACGTTTGAGCTTCCGCAAGAGGTTTGTCCTCACGTGTCATTAGGTTTGGTTGAGCTTTTGTTTGTTTGCTGATCAATGTTTATATGCAAGTAAAAGCCTAAATTAAATCTGTTCATCATAAAAAGCGATCGAGTCTCTTCAGAAAATTTGGACTAAACCGCTCAATTCATATGGATTAGTTTTCCGATCTCTTTATGAACTTTTTGATGCGTCAGAGTTGCAGTTGCATAGGCTGACTATGGAGGGACAAAAAGCTCTCAGATTTAATCAAAAAGATCTTCATTTGCATTCCTGCGATCAACAAAAGTCTTAAGGGTTTGGAACGACATGAGGGTGAGTAATTAATGACAGAATTTTCATTTTTGGGTGAACTGACCCTTTAAATTGTCAGAGCTGAATTTTATCTGTTGGTAAGCCCAGCAGCCTTATGGTTGATTTGTGTTTGAGTCAGTATTTGCACGTCATATAATATCTTTCTCACATTTGTTTGTGCTCAGTTGTGCTGTAATCTTATTAGTGCGATTAGATATGACTTCCTATGATGTCCACTTTAATTTCCATGCGAGTCAGACAAACCTCTCCCACAGACTCACGGTGGTGATAATTAACCTTTAAGTAATCTGATGTCACTATTTATGCCCCTTGACGAGAACAAATAAAGAAGTTTGGTGCATGTGTGTTAGTTATGCTTATTATTATTGTCGGACTTGTTACCAAAACTATTATGAAGGCAGCAGCTAATTATGGATGCTTTTATATTACACCTCTGATCGATTTCAGTAAGATAATCTTTATTCTCTTGATGTGGAGGGTATTAAAATAACATACTGTTTTGTTTAAATAATAAAAAATAAAAAAATGCTTAAATGCTTCAAGTGAATTTAATCATCGCAACAATACGGTGTACATGTACGATATAAAAATAGATTTGCTAAATATTACATTTAACGGGGGATAATTCACCTAAAAATGTATCACATTTATTTAGTCTTCTCAAGAAGACACTTTAATTTAGGATTTTATTCACATATAAACATTGATAATTGAATTTTAATTTTGTTGGATGAAACTATCTCTAGAATTATTAATTTTTTTAAGATGAACTTTGAGCAATAAATGATGGCAAAGGTAATTTAAATGTAAAATTACCATACACAGTTAAATATCCAATATCGACCGATACTGCTTAATTAAAAAAAAATTAAATTATATCGGCTGATAACAATATCGTGCCTACTTATTGTACAATTTTTTTTTAATTAACTGGAGTTTGCAAAAGAATGAAATCAATACACTATAACATGAACAAAACCTAAATGGCATTACAGATCATTTTCAATCAAATTTTGAAAAAGGATGAGGAACAACGTTACTCTGTAAGTGCATTGGGTATATTATAACAATGGTGTATTAATTATCATGCATCTCTCACACAGGATCTGTGACCAGTAGTTCTTCAGCGTCTCAGATGGCGAGTGGCATCAGTCTGGTGTCGTTTAACAGTCGGCCAGACGGGATGCATCAGCGCTCATATTCTGTATCCAGCGCTGACCAATGGAGTGATGCCACAGTCATCGCCAACTCAGGAATCAGCACGGGTAAGTGTCGGAACATGTGATGCCTCCTCAAACTGCCGGGGGGAGGGGGGCTTTTGGGTTGTGTACTTGTACAAATATTGTTGTCTTAAAGGTTTTTCTTCAGAACAGAGAACAGAACCTTAAACAGCGATTTGTTATCGTATAGTTGTAAACGCACACATACACCCACTCCACCTTTCATTGATCCTTGTGTCAAGCTCTAATGCTGCTTTAACTGTTTATCAAAGTAATGGCCACTCAGGAGAAGCACATTACCAAAGGCCCATCTGTCGACGGCGAGTCGCTAGCAGAAGAGAAATGTTTGGAGCATGATGTTTATCAGTCTGTCACCTTTCTGTTGTCATCTATAATTCCATACTTGGCTATTTTTATGAAATCTCTCATGTCTGCAAAGCCACAGGGGGAAATGGGAACACACAGATGGAAGTCACTGTTGGACTGACAGCTGTCAGACTCCGTGTATGTGTGTGCTGATGAACTGCAATGACATGGTGTGACTTGTTTTAGGCTTGTCGTTTGACCCTTGTCTGTAGTTGCCTCTGTGTTTATCCCTGATAACGATTAAAGCTGTGAAAAGCTTAAACGGGCTGCGCAGCGGGACACTACACGCACACAGCTGAGCCACAGAACCCCACACATGACGTCAACAACAGAACTTGTAGTGTGGTACTCGAAATACATCAGTCGTGTGTACACACACACACACACAGTCAAAAGTTTTGGATTGGTAAGATTTTTTATGTTTTTAAAAGAAGTCTCTTCTGCTCACAAAGGCTGCATTTATTTGATTAAAAAAAACAAAAACAAAAAAAACGAACACTAATATTGTTCAATATTATGACAATTTAAAGAGCATCATTACTCCAGTCTTCAGTGCCACATGATCCTTCAGAAATCATTCTTATATGCGGATTTGATGCTCAAAAAAACATTCATTATTATTATCAATGTTGAAAACAGTTTTGTGTAAAAAAAAAAATCAGGATTCTTTGATGAATAGAAAGTTCAAAAGAACTGCATTTATTTGAAATAGAATCTTTTGTTACATTATACATGTCTTTACTGTAACTTTTGATCAATTTAATTCATCCTTGATGAATAAAAGTATTGATTTATTTGATCCAAAAAATAAAATAAAAATTCTTACTGACCCCAAACTTGTGAACGGTAGTCATTAATGTTACAAAAGCTTTCTATTTCAGATAAATGCTGTTCTTTTGAACTTTCTTTTCATCAAAGAATCCTGAAATAAAAATGTAAACTGTTTTCAACATTGATAATAATGAGAAATGTTTCTTGAGCATCAAATCATCAGAATGATTTCTGAAGGATCATGTGACACTGAAGACTGGGGTAATGATGCTGAAAATTCAGCTTCGATCACAGGAATAAATTACACTTTACTATATATTCACATAGAAAACAGCTGTTTTAAATTGTAATAATATTTCACAATTTTACAGTTTTTTGTTTTGTTTTTATCAAATAAATGCAGCCTTGGTGACTTCTTTTAAAATCATTAAAAATCTTACGATCCAAAACTTTTAACTGGTAAGGGCTGTCAACAATAATGTGATTAAAATTAGGTGAAATTAACATTTTATATAGTTGATTGGTGATGAACATGAAGCAGGGCAACAGCTCCCTAAAATTCAAGATATTGGGGCAAAAATGCCCCTGTATGAGTTTTTGTCTCATATTTATATAAGTTAAGCAAAATCACACGAGTGCTTTTTTTCTTCCGAATAGCCGAATGATTTACAACCGTTCAATAAATAAGTTAATATTGTGGTATCTTTTAAACATAATATTGTCTGTTTTAGCAAAATTTTGTTTTGTTTTGATTTTCTGGGATTCTGGGATACACCTGGTGTTTCGTTTCTGAATGAATTTGCGTATTGAGCGAATCAATCGGGTGAACCAATGATTCAATGGCCCATTCATAAAGAGAGCCATTTACTTCATTCCTGAATGAATCAGCCTTTTGAACGAATCGAATGAATGAATTACTCAATGACATTTACTGCCACTTTTTTTTTTTTGTTTTTTTTTTTTGCATACCCGAACTGAGACTAATTTCTGGCCTACTGCATTTAACATTTTCTTTAATAATGGCCATTAATGATAAAATAATCGAAAGTAAGCAAAACTAGGACTGTGTATTGGCAACAAAGTCAAAAATACGTTTCCCAATGCAGAGGCCACAATAAAATATATATCACGATATGGGTCTACACTCAATTTTACCTTAGCAGAATTTAGTATAACAGCTGTTTATTAAACACTGCAGGGCCGTTGCTAACTAATTTGCTAACACAAACTAACACACTCTCTACATTTTAGAGAGCTCTAAAAATGAGAAGCGTTCTAAACTGATCCGCTTTCTTCACTGTAGCTCACGCACTCACATTCAGACATTCACTCACATAGAAACATTCAGCAACACAGAAACTGCTATTTTTTATTAGTAAGATAGCTTCACCACTGAAGAGCTACATTATCTTTCTCAGCAAGGAGTTAGTAACATCACTGTTTTAGAGAAACGCGGCACAGACTGAGGTAATTCATACATGCACGTTCTTTCTCGCTCCCTCAGGCCCGTAAATTAACACAGACTTGATGTATTACACTTTTTTCTGTGAATAGAATATCAAACCGAAGATCGCTAAACTGCCAGCTTACCGGTGTTTTCAGAAATCTAATTTACATGAGGAGGCAGACCATATTTACTTCCAAATAGTAATTAATCCACACTGAACAGAATTCAAATCCATAGCTGCTTTAAAAGTATGGATTCAGTCAGACTTGGTAAGTAGAAAGTACGGTTTGTATACCTGTCACTTTGTGTGGAATAATTGCGAAAACATTTGCTTTATAGTGCATTGTCAACATTTTCAGAGTTCAGCATGCAGTTTGCAGCAAAAATAGGTTTAACGGCGAAACACTTCATCTCAATTCTTCTGGTACACAGCACTACATAAATATATGTGCTGTGGGAAAAAGCCTATTGCTACTGTGCCTTTAAGAGTTCAGTGCAAATTCCCTTTTCACATGTGAAATGAAAAGCACTCAAACTTTTGGTTTGCTGTAAAGTTTGTGTGCATTGCCCCATCTGTCAACAAACTTTTTGCCAAGGCTGCATTACATTTGTGAACAGTATTCAAAATACAGTCTGTACTGAAATGTTTTCACAAAGTGATCCCTTTAAGGGGTTTGTATAATACTTTCATAATTAATTAATAATTATTTATTTCTGTGGCAAAATGGTCATAGTTTTCAAAGGAACAGAAACAAAAACATAAATATCCACTATAGTATGAACAAAATGAAATGGAGCGTGTTTACATTATTAAAAGCAAGCAAGCAAGAAAAAAAAATACAAATGTAAGCATACATTGATAAATAAGCCTCTCTTTAACATTACTGAAAGCGTATGAATCCCTCTCTGTGCGTATCACCGTGTATATCAGTGACTTCAGCAGTGGAGTTAGTGATTATCACTATTCGGACACTGCGGCGCTCCGGAGGGCTCTGTTGTGAGGTTGTGTGAGTGCTCGTATCCTTCCCCCCCAGGAATCTCTTAAAAATAACCTTTCTGCTGGCTTAATGATGTGTCTGTCCACGGCCTGACTGGATCAGATCTGATGTCTGGATGACGGTAGTGCCGGACGCTGACTGCTTGTCACCTCTCGCCCCCAGGAGCTGGCGGGAATGAGATCTTGTCTTTCTCCTGAGAGAAATGGAGAGAGATAAGTGGTAGCAAAGTAATTAACTGACGTTCCTTGCACTGCACTGAGAGGGGAGAGACTGTTAACTAACCTTTAACCTTTTGTTAAGTCTCTTGTGTTTGTTTATCCTGGAAGCTTAATTATTCATTTATTTTCTTAACTATTATTATTTCCTGCTTTTAGAATATTCAGATATTTTGTTATTGTCCACACATCAAACAGAATATTAAACGAAGATATTTTCATAGAGTCCATTTCTGGTGGTTTATAAGCTAGCTTATTCATTTCCCACAATGTAGTACTTGGCACTAAACAGAGACTTAATTAAAGTATAAATTTAAGATCATAAAAAGCCTTAAACAGGGATGTACATTAACTTGATTTGCACATAGCTCTGGTGCTGCAGAGGTTGAAAGTTTTGTAGCTCAGGACGCACAGGCCACACAATTGTAGTACAGGTACGTACAAAACGTCTGTTACCATCTCTGAAAACAACCACAAGTTGCGCAGTTAATTTTCCTGTCATCATCTAACTCGCTCGATTAGCTGAGGGAAATGGCATATAGAGGAAAGCGCATCAGAATTATAGAAGCGTTCCCTTAAAATGATAAAAACCAACAGGTTTGTTGTGCTTGTTTTTAGGGCTACATTTTGGCTAAAATATTTTTTTTATACATTAATATGACTAATAATCATCATCTATAATAATAATTACCATATAATATTTTTTAAATAATCTTATAATAATATTTTTATATTAAACAAAATAATAAATATCACTATTGTAATAACTATTTATAAATCATTAGAAAGGTCTAAAATTGTTTTAAAAAATATTCAGTTATTACTTCATTTTTGTCAGGAAATCTGAGAGTAAAAAAAAATGCTGTACACTTCTCTACACTGGAGTAAAACGTATGGATTTGCATGTTTACTTCAAGCTTCTCAAACGTGGGTTGCCTTGTGCACAACTATGGCATATGACACAGTGCTGCCCACAAGGCTATTGCCGCTACATAACATCTTATTTTTATCAGTTCATTTTTTTTTCCCCGTTATTTCTCACAGATTTCTGCTCGTTCTAAATTAGATACAGATAAAGTATCACAGTAAAGACAACATTTAAATAAATGCATTAGAAAGAGAGCGATTGCATGTGAATTCATTCTACCTAGCTTCTTAGCGCATTAGCTTAACTTGCGCGTACAATAAGCTGTTTAAAACGTGCATTCACCCGATCGATTTTGAGCATCCAGATAGGTATAATCAAGCATATCATGTGGAGCGCTCTCGGAATATGCATTTATTTGTCATTTTGACTGTTAGAAACAGAGCGTAAATGTGAACTTCAAAGATTTCTTATCCTGTTGCACCCCTCTATAGGCTATGATCAGCGACTAGTCAACGTCAAAATTAAAGCGTCATGGCAGAGCATTAAAGTCGTCTAGTCTGTACACACATGTAATGTACAGTAAGTGCCCTCGTGCAGAAAGTCCACAAGTGAGACTCATCTTTCCATTCTTTAGAGCTGTGGCTCTGCTGTTATTGTTGCCTACTATAGTAACTGCAACATTATAGTAACTTTCATGTGTCTCATGTTTTAAGCACAAATCTGTGTTCGTGGTGATCATCCCTGTATGCCTGTCACTCAGACATACATTTTTTTTGTCAAATTGGACAGATAGTGAAACTAAAGTGCTTTTCCTCATCCAGGTGGATAAAGAAAACAGTACAGCTTTTTAAGATCATTTTTGATGATTGACATCACAGAGTTTATTTTCATACTGATGTGTAAGTGGTATCTTACCAGAAACAGAACTCTTTCTTGTGTGAACAGCACATTTGTGCATTTTCAGGAAAAGTAGTTCTGGTAATTTTACTGTAATGTACCGGGATTACTGTTTGAAAGAAGCTAATCTTTACCTTATGGTGTTTATATCAAACCTATGGAAGCTTGTTTCCGCCACAGAATAAAACATTTTAAAAGATAATTGCAACTTTTTATCTCACAATTGCGGGTTTACATCTCACATTTCTGACTTTATTTCTCGGAATTGCGAGATATAAATTCAGAATTGTGTGATTTAAAGTCGCAATTGTGTGTTGTTAAGTCAGAATTGCAAGATATAGGTTAAACTATAAAAATAAACTCGCAATTCTGACTTTTTTTCTCAGTGTTTTGAGAAAAACTTTCTTTCTTTTGACATTTTCTCAGAATTGTGAGATATAAACTCGCAATTGCGAGTTATACAGTCCAATTCTAAGGAAAAAAAAAGACTTTTTTCCTCATAATTGCGACTTTATATCATGCAATTCTGACTTAATAAAACAATTGTGACTTTATATCACACAATTTTGACTTTAGAACACACAATTCTGACATAAAAAGTCAGAATTGCGAGATGTGAACTCGCAATTGTGAGAAAAAAAGTAAAAATTGTATTTTATTTTGTATATGGTTTATTCTGTGGCGGAAACAAGCTTCCATACAAACCTGCAAACTCAATGCCTTTCTAAAAAGCACAACTGTGTTGTATTCAGGGGTTACCAGGGTAACTGCTATATTTTTGCTGTTCCATAAGTGCCACCTACTGTCAGAGAATGAAGCTGCATTTTTATTTGGCTGGTAGATGGTAAAAAAAAAAAAAAAAAATTTTTTATATATATATATATATATATCTGAACAATTAGGATAAGATCATTTTATTTAAAAAAAAAAAAAATTTCTTTGTCAAAACCGGTTTCATTTTAACTGTAAAGTTGTTTAAATTGTCATTGTATGGTTTATATGTTACCATAGACATTGCTCTACCCCACCCATATGGTATTAGTTTTATTTGTACAGGTCTTAAAAAGATCTTACAAAGCCTTACATTTTTGCAGATGCCTGCCCTGTGCTTTTTATGCAAAATATACTGAACCAAGCTGTTTTGACCTGAGATCATTTAAATATACAGATGCCTTTAAAGTGCAATTGTAAGAGAGGGTCAGAGTTGAAAAGAGTTGACACTCGGCTGTGTGCTGTCTGAATGAGTTGGACGACATCAGAGCAGACTCGTTCTGACTGGACATGGCTGCCATTTGAGAAACTCAGCCTCAGTAATGAGCTCTTTTATTCCAGAAGAAACAAAGCCAAGTCCGTTTAAAGGAGATAAGATCCCCCTCCAGTGATCGTTCTCTCTGTGTCTTTTTGTCCCACTCCATGTTGTCTTGAGGGCATGGGAAAGGCAGTGACATCCCTGTCTCTTTACCTGGAGCATCCTTTGCCCCAAGCAGACAGTTGTGCACAAAAATACCCCCTCTGTCCCTCCCTCCGTGGCTACAATGAGTGTAATGAGTGTCTCTTTGATTACATCTGCTGTGTTTAGGTGCTCTGGGGTACATGCTTTTGGTCCGACTTGCCTTAAGATAAATGCTTGGCTGTTCTCATATCAGGTCACCCAACTTGTTGAGTTATGCACCCGTGTTTTTTTTTCTTTTTCTTTTTTTTTCTTGCTCTCTCTCACTTACTGCATCATACTCCTGATTTACCCCTTTACTTTTATTTTTAGTTCTTTGGGGCTCTTTTGACTTGCCCCAGTAAGCAACCATGTAGAAACCACCAAGATTGAGCTAGTAATGGCCTAGCAACATCCAAGAAAATGGATGTGGCAAGTTCCTACATTTTTTTGTTGCTTTCACATTTATGCTACCGTATAAAAGTTTGAGGTTGGCAAGAATTTTAAAAATGTTTTGAAGTCACTTCTGCTCACCAAGGATGCATTTATTTGATTTCTATGATGGCAAAGCTTGAAATTTCAGCATCATTACTCCAGTCTTCAGTGTCGCATGATCCTTCAAAAATCATTCAATATGCTGATTTGGTGCTGATGAAAAATTTCTTATCATCAATGTTGAAAATAATTGTGCTGCTTTAATATTTTATATTTGTTTGAGATTCTTTGAAGGACATGTATTTGAAATTTTCACACTTCACTTGTCTTTGCTGTCTCTTTTGATCAAATGAATGCATCATTCCTGAATAAAAATCGTAACAAAAAATTTAGTGGTAGTGTATATTACATGAATAAAACAAGGCCCTTTCACACCGAGCCCGATGCAATAAAGCGAAGCGAATAGGTGGCGCTGACCAAGAATGCATTTTCCTTGTGTATGTGTCTTGAGGTTTTTCCATTTGGCTTTAACCTCGCCTGCTGCACAGCATACAACAATAAATTAAGATAAATAAATTATGGTCCTACACGAGGAACACAAACTATCTATAATGCTTTCGAAATTTTTTTTGTTGACCAAATACATCATAAAATCGCAGATGAGTAACAAATGTCAAGCTACACTTCACAAATGATGATGTTTTTGCTCAAAACCCACTTTAAACCATCATCGAGTGCTTGTAATAACTAACGCTTGTGGTCTAAAGTTCTTTTTGACCATATAATGGACAGACATGTAGTGTTTTATAATGGAGTGAACTTTTCGCTACACCTGCTTACCAATTCTCATGTAAACTTATATTTTATGGTTGTAAAAATAGCCTGAACCGCATGAAAAACACATCAGTGCTCTGTACGCTGTTTCAAGCTCATCATATCGCATAATTCAGGGGAAAATTTATAGAAATTATATACTGTATAAAGAACATATATGATAATAAATCTGTTTTCAAACACCAGTGATAACAATAAATCAACATCCATTCTCTTCTTTCTTAAAGAACACTTTTCTTGTGTTTACACACTGGTTTTCAAAACAGCACCACCAATCTGGACCAGCGGCTCCGGGCATGTGATCTTAAAGTCCCCCTGTAGTCAATCATTTTATCCCTTAAAACTCATCTATGATCACCAAAATGACATATTTAAATATGAGGTTGATTCCAGCGCCTTTTTCGCCAGCTCCTTATTCGTCGAACTAATCGTTCCACCTTAAAAATGTTGGATGGTTGTTAACCCCTCCCCCTCATCGCTTTTGATGGATTTTGTTTAAAAAAAATAAAATAAATCAACACTCTGGTTGAAAAAAAATCTTGCAAAGTCTGACAAAAATCGGACACACTGCAATTGAATGAGCCTGGTGTGAATAGCTCCATAGGGATCTGCTTTTTCGATACAAGAGCGGCATCGCACAATCGTGCTCAGTGCGAAAGGCCCTAAAATAAGTCATTTTTTAATACATGCGAGTATATCAAATTTAATCAATTATTTTCAAAAAAGTTGTTCAATATATTTAAGGTAAAAAACATAAATTATTGTTTTTTCATTATGATGTTAGAGACATTTTTACCCCCACCTCAAAAAAAAAAAAAATTCTAAATGGATTCAAAAATGAAAAACACTTATCATAGATGAGGTGTTTTAATCTCTGCATAAATAATAGAAAATGAGTTCCATGTCATTGATCCTAAAACACTATATCGCAATGACCTGGCAGCCACCCAGGTTTACTTACTAGTTTGTCGTTCTACATAAAAGATGACAGACATTTAGCCTTTGCCTTGAAGTGAAATATTCCATGATAATGGATGTGGTGTTGTGGTGTGTTTCCTCTTCACTTCTCTAAACTAACAAAATCTAGAAGCAAACTGTCTGTTACTGACTGTCTGCTAGAATTATACCAGACTAATAAATGACCTTTGAGAAAGCACTGAGCTTGAAAAGAAAAGGATGGAGAATGAGGAAGAGGAAAAAGGTGTATTTGACGTTGAAGTGTGTGTGTGTGTGAGAGAGAGAGAGGGCTGGACAAAAGGGGCTGTTAGAACGAGGTGGTTAATTGTTCACTTTGGGATGGCATCTTGTCAGCAGAGATAAGTTGTCACGTTTTCCACTTGAGCTGAGACTAAACGATTGTAAAATAAGTTACGGCCGTCCTTGGGGCTGTGTGCTGATGCAGGGCGCTGGGAGCATGCTCAGTGCCAGCCTGAACACCCCCCCGTCCCCTCCCCACATCAGCGCTTTCACTCGGCCTGAAATTGATGTGAACTGAATGTTATTTTATTCTGCCGCTAGTCACAGCTGTCAGTGCCGCTTATGAAAAGTGAAGCAGCCCCTCTGATAGCCTGAGCTGGAGGATCCAGCCAAACGCCAGTCAGAACTGGCCTCACACGAACACGGGTGCTCGATCATTTAAACCAGAGTAGACACCACAGAATGTTCTACACTCTAAAAAAGGTCCAATGTACGGTTAATTAGATTTTACACAGGTGCTTTTTCTTTATTTTGAATGGCGCATTGCGTTGTGTTTTATGTTTAACCCTCTGCGGTTTTAGGTGGGGTTTTTTTGGACCCTGGAGGTGTTTTGACAATTGCACTTGTTTCAGTTACTTATAACATTTTCTTGGCTATAGTGTGATTTGTAAACTTAACAGATTTTCTTTTTCTATAGTTATATAAATAACTATAGAATAATATAATTCTATAGAAATATAAATATTTCTAAGTTTTTCTATAGATTTTTCTTACAGTCTGTGCATGTGTGGCAGAGTTGCATTCTGAATAAATTGAGAATCAAGATTTTTTTGTTGTTTAAAATAGAGATCACGATTCTGAATAGACATCTAAACAAAATAACAGGTCATTTACTAGAGGTTCTGACAAATGTTAATTGCTGCAGTCTATTTAAAATATTTCATTTGAATTATTTAAAAGAAAAATCAGTTTAAATGATCAGCGTTTTTGAATGAATCTATTGAATGAATGATTCAATGACAAATGCATTTTTTTCACCTTCTGGTGTAACAAATTGACTCTGTTTTGATCACTACTGTAGACATTGTTTATATCCGAACTATAAACTTTTATCCCAGTAATCTGTGATAATTTGAGTTATTGTAATATAAATTTTGATACTGTGTGGTTTAAAAAATGTTTCATACCATGACAACTGCTCTCTGGGTCAGCGGTAGCGCCAGCGTAGATTTAAATGTTCTGCTGTTATTGTACTTGTCAAGGTTTAATAGACAATTGAATCATTGTCATTTAGGGATAAGATCGCATGGGTGTTTGAATGGAGATCGTGCTCTTTTAACGATGAATCATGCAGCTCTAGTGTGTGGTCAAATAGGCCTGAACGTCAGTCTCTCTCTCTGTGTGTGCAGATACCAGTATGGGAGATTCTGTGTGCTCCAGTCCTAGCATATCCAGTACCACCAGTCCAAAGATGGATCCACCCCCATCGCCCCACGCCAACCGCAAAAAACACAGGAGGAAGAAGAGTACCAGTAACTTCAAGGTGGACGGCTTCTCTGGAACTGCAGAAGGTACTTCCTGTCTCTGTCCCACACAATCTGTTCAGATCTCTACTGAACATCTTTTTGTCTGCACATTCAGCCACGTTCCTAAGAACAGCTGTAAAGCACTGGTTCTTCTCCTGTATCTTTGGCTGAGCTTCTGCAGTGATATTTTACAGGGAGAGTCAAATGAGGAGGAGCTTGCTTTGTGAGAAAACATTGCACAAAAGACATGCTGAAACATTTGGATTTTAAACTCTATTTCAACCTGGAAACACATGGAAAATTGTCAGGTCAATAATCAAATTAGCATTGGCAGGATGCCAACATTTCAGTAGTCAGTAACAGTACCTGTGAATTTTAATAAGCAAAGACTAATTTGCATTAACACACACTATTTGACTATTTAGCTTTTTTAAGTATTTTAAAGTTAATCATTATAAGTAAATATTAATTAATAATTAAAATAAATACATTAAATGCATGACGTGTAGCCTTTTTGTTTAAGCATTGCTTGAAAACAAGTATAGACAAGTGAAAAGTAATTGATAAAATAAACAAAAACAAAAAAACCTTTGCAAGCAATAGAACGCAGTTATTGATGTTTTTTCATTTTCTTACTGTATAGAGGTGTTATTAAAGCTATCCAGACAAGAACCGTGACCATTATATTTCATATTATT
Source organism: Rutilus rutilus (assembly GCF_951802725.1). NCBI lineage: Eukaryota > Metazoa > Chordata > Actinopteri > Cypriniformes > Leuciscidae > Rutilus > Rutilus rutilus. The sequence goes on along the minus strand of NC_140217.1, from coordinate 11,793,887 downwards.
TTCATTTTTGATTATAAAATTATCTCAAGAAGTAACTCTCAGAGCTATTTTAATATAAAATTGTTGGTCCTCTATGTCCTTTTGACATCACTAAGATAAATACAAGTCATTTTTTTATTTGTAAAATTGACCACATGAACTCCTTTAAATGAACTGTCAGAAATCCAGCTTTCTCTTTGAAACGTTTCTTAAATCACGCTGGATAACATCTTTAATATTTACTAAACATGTTGAGTTCATGCCATTTGAATACTGCTGTCATAAAAGCAAAACGGGGACAAATAATAACGTTCACATGCAGACAATTTGTACTTTTCATTAGAATCAAAGAAGCCTTCCCATATACCATCATGTATAAAAGCACATATGCTGCATACACTGCTGCTGTCACACACACACACAAACGCAAGTGAGCACACACCGTCACGCAGTGAAGTTGCAGTCGAACAGATGTTTCTGAGCAGCAGATGTGTAATATGTTTCCTGCCGTCAGTATGGATCAGGCGGCTGACAGGCCCGCGTGGAGCAAGAGAAATATGCTGAGTGATTATTACAATCTCACACAGACAAGCCGGTTAAACGCCGTCTGTCACTCACACACTCATAGACTCCACTCATCACTGCAGCCACCATTATGACACCGTGGATATATATTTGTATTTATTTTTCTAGAATTGAAGCTTAAAGTGATTTAATTCATATTTTATTTAACTAAACTTAAAGTGTTGTTTGGACAAAACTTTGCTAGAGGCCTGCATAGGTTTACATGTGAATGTAATGTCAATGCAGATCTACAATTTACAAAATTATCTAACAAATTTTACCAAAAGTTACAGTAACACACTATCATTCAGCAGTTTGGGGTTAATATGTTTTTTTTCTAAAGAAATTAATATGTTTTATTCAGCAAGGATGCATTAAATTGATTATAAATGACAGTAAAGACTTTAACATTGTTACAGAAAAAAATCTATTTTAATTAAATGCTGTTCAGTTGAACTGTGTTTATCAAAGAATCCACAAAAATGTTAATCAGCAACTGTTTTCAACATCAGTAATAAGTGTTTGTTTTAAGCACCAAATCAGCATATTAGAATGATTTCTGAATGATCATATGACACTGAAGACAAGTATTGGCTGCTGAAAATTCAGCTTTGCATCACAAGAATAAATTACATTATAAAATGTATTAAAATTAGGGCTGGGAATCGATTAAATTTTTTTTACTAATTAATTGCACAATTTGCTGTAATTAATTGCAATTAATTGCATTTCCCCCAAGCTTGTAATCATCAATATTTAAACTTAGAATCACCTAATTAAATTAAACACGGGGAAAAAAAGGAACAGAAAATAGCCCTATATTAAAATAATATTAAACATAAATATATCAATATATTATTATTTTGCAATAATCAATCAACATAATCAATTTAACTGATTTTTTTTTTTTTTTTTTTTTTTTTTTTTAAATAAAATATAGTCCTGCAAAGCTATTATTACCAGAGCATGTGATCAGAGCAGGTCATTTTACTATTGTTGCCCAGCATGACTATACCAGCTCAGCAAACAGAAGTCTACTACTGAGAAATTTCACTTGAGCAGACTTTGCTTTTCCAGTGCGTGATCAGTAAGCCTACATGATTGGAGCGTTTGGGTCGTTAAGGACAGAGCAGAACGCGCAGCGCAAACACGGAGCGGAACATTGAGCAGAGAGCGCCGACACACACACACACACACACACACACACACACGGAACGGAGACCGCGGCGCACACACAGAGCCTATTTTATTACAGTCTAAGCACGGAGCGGAAAAGACCCGCTCATGAAAGCTGCGCGAGAATGAAACGTGATCGCCGAACACGGAGGGACGGGACGGCCTTTTCAACAGCAGCCGCAACAGGAAATCATTAAAAAAAGTGCTGCGTTAATTGCGTTATTTTATTTTTTTAACGCGTTAAACATTTCAAATTAATCGCAAAGATTAACGCGTTAATTCCCCCTGCCCTAATTAAAATAGAAAACAGTTTTTGTAAGTCATCATAATATTTTACAATAGTACTGTTTTTACTGTTTTTGATCACATAAACACAGCCTTGGTGTGCGTAAATGCATGAAAAAGGTCACTGACAAAATGAGAATGTGCCCCACCAACTGCTTCTGTTAGTTTCAAACATGGCAGAGGATCATTTCCAACTGGAAATCAACTGAAAATCTCATAGTAAGGCCTAAATTACTATACTGAAATATACAGAATATTTATAAACAAAATTTGCATCAAAAGTGTGTAATACCAAACTTTTATTAACTTTTTAAAGAAGATTTGGATATTTAAATTAACCTAAAAAAAAGAAAGAAAGAAATTGCTAGATCACAATAGATTTATGAACCTCATGATACGCCTCGTTACATTTTCAAAATCTTATTGTGAATGTTTGTCTACACTTAATGCGAATGAGTTCTCAGTTTACTGTAAGTAGTTTATAACCTCTTGTCAGGGTGAGAATACAGTTCTGAAGTGTTATAAGGTCATCTGTGTGTGTGTGTGTGTGTGTGTGTGTGTGTGTGTGTGTGTGTGTGTGTGTGTGTGTGTGTGTGTGTGTGTGTGTGTGTGTGTGTGTGTGTGTGTGTGTGTGTGAGAGAGAGAGAGAGAGACAGTGAGCATGTAGGAATGATGGATGAGTGTGTGTCAGCTCAGAGAGTGTGTGATTAATTAGACTGGGCTTGTGTGGGTGGCCACGGCCTCTTGAGAGCAGAGGATCAGTGCTTGTTTAAAATGTTCCCAATCAACCCTTATTGATCCTTTCCCAAAGGGGCCCAATATATTGTCAGTGAGGGAAGAGTGTGTGTATATACATCCATGTGTCATGTGCTACAGTGCTATTTGCTTCAGAATTAAATGTATTCATTGTGTTTCTAACACTACTATATTACATATATTTATGCATTCAGATGCTCTCAACTAGGGGTTGTGACCCATAAATGGGCCACAGGTCTGTTCAGATTGTGGACAGAACAGAAAAACAATGTTAGGTCCAAATAACAAAATTATGCTGGTCTTCTAATTGTGCATAGGTAAAATGGCCAAAATAAATATGCATCAGACAGTATTTGAGTGCAAATTCAGGTGGTTGAAGCAATTAAAATTAGACATGCTACCATGAATTGGTTTCATGACAGGTTTCAAACTATGTAAATAAAAGGAAACAAAACTGGCAAGGATATAAACTAATTACAATGATAATTTGCAATGTGACCACAATGTGTTTTGTGCACTGATTGAGTATATTATAATTTATATTTTTATTATTAAATAAATTATTAAATTGCGTACACTACCACTCAAAAATTTGGGGTCTGCAGATTTTTTAAAAAGAAACAAATGAATTATATTCAGCAATGTTCAGCAGGATAAAGCCATTTATACTGTTACAAAAATTGTCAAATAAAATCAACTTTGTTTATCAAAGAATCACAGTTTCCACCAAAATCATTGCATTTTAAGTCCAACTGTTTCACCATTGTTAATAATAAGAAATGTTTCTTGAGCGCCAAAATCAGCATATTAGAATGATTTGTGAAGGATCATGTGACACTGAAGACTAGAGTAATGGCTGCTGAAAATTCACAGGAATAAATGTTTAAAAATATATTAAAATAGATAACAAATATTTTAAGTTGTAATAATATTTCAGAATTAATTAATTAATTTTCCTTAAATAAATATAGCCTTGGTGGGCATAAGAGACTTCTTACAAAAACATTATTAAAAATCTTGCCGACTCAAAATTTTTGAACAATATTGTCAATATGCACAATCATTTTTGTGCTTAAATCTTTTTTTTCTTTTTTTTTTTTTTATGTATTGGGTTGCCATTTGATGGCCAATGTAAAACCAGTTGTGAACCACTCATCTGATGCACCATGACTCTACCATGACCTTAGCATTTGAGAGTTTTGAGAGGCCATCTGTTCCACTTAATTCTCTCTATGGTGCCACCATGTGGTCATGGAAGAGTGGAATCATGGGAAATGAGGCCCCTGATAATCCTTAGATTGTAGTAAGCATATACATGACCATTGTTCCAAGATTATATTCAGTATTTTATGATAAATCTCTGAACCTTACATTTTATTTTGCAATTTATCCCATCTGGAATTCTGTAAAAAAAAAAAAAAAAACATTTATATTGATCAATCCATTTATTAGGAGTGATTATTATGATTGATACTTCAGTGTCTAATAAAAATAATTTCTATGTCTTCCTCTTCTGGGGTGGACCACATTTAAAATTAGCAAATTTAACATTCTGAGAGAGGATTCTGGATTTGTAAGTGTTGAAACAAAGAGATTTTTCTTGTAGTTTCTGACCTGTAGGGGTCTTCTGTGAGAAATGGGGTTGCATTAATGTACCTCACTCACCCCCTCTTTATTTCTTGCCATCACTATCTTTCTTTCACTCTTTACCCATTCTCCCTCCCCTTTTCCTTTTTCCTAACCCTGGAGAGCCACTTTGTCTTGCCCTGATTCACGTTTTTTGAAAAGGTTGAACGTTGTCAGATGCCGCCCGGGCCTCTTCCCCAGCCCCCATTCGTCAGGCAGGCACTTAAGTGAAATATTATAAATAATCTACAGTATTGAAATCTTTTATCAGCTGTGTCACTTTCATTATTCAATAAGCGATTAGTAACAGTCTCCCAATTTAGCCATTAAGCACTTGTGCGTGGGGCCGGGGAGTGCTGTCACACCGCGGGCCTTCTGAGGGATAAGGCTGTCAGCTCCTCTGTTATTCATGAGCTCCACCAGCCAGGTACTGCGTCCATAGTGTTTTATATATCACACACTGTCACGGTCAGGTACTGCACTCAGTGTGTCTTATAGGACACGCACACACAAGCCGCGTTTCCATCACCCTTCAAATTGCGCAAATTGAAATTGCGAATTGAAAATACTCCCAATGGGAACACAGTGGGTTTTCAGGCAATTCGAAAAAGGAATATTTCGCAAAACTGCAATGGAAATAGTTTTTGCGCATTTACAGGTCACCGGACGTAGATGGTGCGGTATGTTTTGACAGAGAACAAGACAGTTTTTTAATAAAATCCATAAAAGACTTATGGGAATACTGGATTCTAAACCACAAAGAAATGCCACAATCAAGACCTCGATATGAGGGAGAAACACCCAGAAACACCTCATACGTGGCCGCTCCCAAGTATAAGGGGCTTTCCTTGCCATTAAGGCTTGGATAACATGCCTACGTATCCTTCGATTAAAAATAATGGCTAGTGGGGTGGCTGGGATATATGGAAACCTACCAACATCCGTTGGAATTCTTTATGGAATGACTTATCGCGAGAGGGAAAAAAATACGTTTCAGTCACATAACATCGGTTAATGGAAACGATGTCATTTCGCAATAGTTTTTTATCGACATTTAGAAAATATCACAAAAGTTTTGCGCAAATCTGTAATGGAAACACAGCTATACTTGCGTGCACTCTGATGGCAAGATGCTACTTGAACAGTCTGTTTGGCTAACATCTCATGTGACACAAAACCAGCTAAAAACATGTTTGGTTCACATTTCACTCCAAAATCAATCATATATTACTGAAAGAAGATGAACCTTATTTTAGAACCATCAAGAATGTTTGCATTGTGACATTATTTGCATGTTAAATATTTTCCTTCTGAATTATCGTTATAATAATTTATTGAAAATGTTACTGTATTGTAAAAATCAGTCGTTTTTGTTGTACTTTATGCTTAAGGTAATACAGTTTAATACAATATATTAGTTTTGCATATAATACAATAAAAACAAAATTATTTCATTATTTACTCATCCTTGCGTCATTCCGGACTGCATGACTGCCTTTCTTCTATGAAACAACAACAAAAGAAGATATTTCTAATAATGATCTGATCATTATCTTCCATACAATTACACTTAATGAGGCTTGGAGTTTAAAAAAAATGCAAAATAACCACCAAATAATCATAAAATGTGTCTATATGATTCAAAAACTTGTCTTAACTCTCCTTGCAGAGCAAATCAAAATTATTTTATATTTAATGACCTGATTTAATGACTGACCTGGATTTTCAAAACCAGCCTGAATAATTTGTTCATGAAATTGGATTGATCCAGTTCTCAAGTTCAACACACTGCTGAAGTCTTCTGGTCACAGCAGTCACCAGCTTACTGTATTGGAGAAAATAAATGTGAATAATGACTTGTATTTGTATAGAGAAATGTAATTGAAAAGAGTTTGTAAAAATCACTATAACGTCTATGTTATAAAGACATCCTAAAGGTGTCTAAGCATCTTAGATGCTCGATGTGTTTCTGAACACACACAATCTTAAAGGTGCTGGTAGATGATGTCATAGGGTCTTTCTATCATTTTAGCTCACCTGCTCTTCTTCTTTCTCTGAAACAAAGTCTTCTCACACACATTCCTCTTTCCTCCCCCTACACACCCACACGAAGATCAATCCATCCCAGCATGCCGTGCATTTTTACACTCCTCGCATCCCCCCCACAGTGGGCCGCTGAAAGCTCACCACTCAAATGGCAAACTTGCTGCACGGACGATCACAGTTTATCAATTACCGCTGAGCTATAGGGCCCTAAGTGGCCCTTGTTAAGTAATTACTACGTTTGATGCGAGCAGGAGAATGCGAGAGCCTTTGAAACCGGATCAGGCAGACGGCGTGGGTTCTGCGCTGCACAGGGACAGCGGGAGGCTCATGAATGCCTTGATGGTCGCACAAAGAGAACGATACCTCAGGAAGGCGAGACGTTTTAAGAAACGGCCAGAAAGAGAAAGACATTCCAGAGGATGGCGTGGGCTCACAGGTGTCCTCAGCTGGAATCGGTCTGGCACGTGTTCGCGACGTTTAATTAAAGCATTCTGCAGGTGAACGGCTCTGCGCTATTACTCTCAGGAACAAAGTGAAGATGGTCTTATGGCTTCCTAATGGTATGGAAAAAAGGACCATTCGCCATCTCAAACTGAAAGTTGCTGTCTGTGATCAACAAAAGCCATTTTGAAGTGTCTTTTAAGACCTGCAAATGAGATAGAGACATGTTAAGAGCAGACATTCATGGAATTTATGTTATTAGAAGGCGAAGAATGGTTTGCGTGAAGGACCAAGCGTGGCACGTAGACAATAGGAGAGTCAATCTATCCTATACAGATTCTACAGAGTCTATTGTCTGGAAAATAGCTTGATACTGGGTACACGTTATTGTAGTTTTTGCTTCTGATGCTGTGCACTGGGAAGGGACTGGATGGGATAGTTTTTTTCCCCCAGGATTACTGTTGTGTAAAAATGTCCCCTTTGGCCTAAGGGGAAACGAGTGAGACTGCACTGAGCCGGAGTGACTTCAGGTCAGTTGTCAGCACAGCTGGGAAATGAACAGTTATTTAAAGAGTCGAGACTAGACCTGTGTTAATACAGACAGTGAACTGAAAATGAAATGACTTAAACAGCATTTTGCATAGCACAGTGATTTTAGTGTAATTTGTTTTCTTTAAGGGTGTTTCTTCTACTGACACACTTATGTCCCATGGGTTGAATTTTATTTATGAAAAATATCAGATTTCAGCTTTTTCATTGTTATGTGAAAGTCACAATAAACTTTTTTTTACCATGACTTTATCTTTTTTTTTTTAATGCTTTTTAGATTTTTGATTTGCCCTGGTCATAGATCCAATCTTAAAAACGAATATTCAATCTTCATAAAAAAAAAAAAAAAAAACATTTAAACAAAGGTTGAAATAAACAATTTTTTTTCAAAATGTCACAGTCGTGGCGTAATTTCCTCCACACTGAACTTGTTTATTAAAATAAACTCTACTTTACCAAGAAGATGACTTTGTCAGTAAAAATACTTAAAACTTGAGATGAAATGTGAACAAAGAAAAAGTAAATATTACATGTGAATCGAAGATTTTTGTGAATATTTCCAATCAGGCTATCATTTTGACACATTTTTTTACAAAACCATTGTTTGTGCAACAGAATGCTATTAAACCCAATACATAATTTGGTGTGGTGGAATTGCACAGTGGTGAGACATTAAGAACAATTTGAAAGAGAATCATGTGATATATTTGTATACTGTTGGACATTGTTTTTGGAGAAATGAAACACAGGGCCAAAAGTGCCATAGTTGACGAAACACCCTTTATTCCACAGTTATGAAATGCACAGATTGATCTTTATTTTTCATTTAGACACTTTGCATGATAACATGGACATAACCTGTTTTGTCTTGCAGTTTTCCACTCAAGCAGAGCATTATTATGCATTTTTTTAAACTAATGCAATGTGTTTTCATACCCAATGACTTCATTAGCTAACTTAAAATTTCTATGTCATTCTCATTTGAAGGAATATTTGCACTTTTGCCTGCTGACTGAAGGTCATCCTTTGTTTTCAACCCTGATTTTCTCTGTAAATTGTATTTCATTGCTTTGACATTTCCTGTTTATTTCCCAAATATCTTTTTGGCTGTTCCACTTTCTCCACTCCTATCATTTCCTTTTTCGTCTTTTTTTTTTCTTTCTCTCCGCTTATTCCTGTGCCTGCCGTCGGATGCAGCCAAACTTAGGGCATGGAAACTAATTCGCGTCAGTAGTCTTCGCAACATTTACAGCAGTGCCTCCAACGTTGAAGGTAACTAGCTCCAGAAAACAAAGTGAGGGGGAAGTCCGTGTACCCCTGTTTTTTAGACAAGCCCCTCACACATACGGTGAGACCCTGTGATTATGCTTTATCCTTCAGTCCTCCCCGATGTACTGTTAACCCCTGAAACACTCCCTGCACGGCACTTACGGTTCTTAGAGCATGTAACAATTGTAAAGGTATGCTTTGCTTCCGTGATCGTGTTTGTATGTGTTAAAAGTGTCGTGTTTGAGTTTGAATTATTTAGTGATGGTAAATTGGATGATGTAATTTGGTGATATTGAACACATTGTGGGAGGGCACATATAAGCTTTGGCTCCTCCTCTTTGCACGCCCCCTTTCCCACGACTCCACCCCTCCTCTGCTTTATTTATTTGTTCACATTTTTCCCTGGATGTGAATAACTCCTGTAATATTTGCCAGGTTATTAATGCTGGATGCTTGAAAGGAGAGGGGATAATATGGGAATTAATGACCTGTGTCACAAAGCAATACTGTGTGCTTTGACATTTCGCTCGGTTAATTTGTGTTTCCAAGCATTCGACTCTTCCACTGTACCCCCAAGCACTGCCGTCTGGGCCGTGTGGAGGTAACACCCCCACCCTAGCCTGCCTCATTTCTGTGCATGCTGCATCTTTTGCTCTCTGAGTTGATTGTGTGCCGTTTGTTGGTAAAGGTTGCCTGTGTCAGAGTTCACAAATTTCCTTGCCTCTGCAATATGCCTGAACATCAAACCACAAGAATAGAAAAGTGCATGAATGATTGGATACTTTCGGTCTAAATTGCACTGAAAGTAATTATCGTCATATTAGTAGCTTGTGGAATATGGAGATCAGTACCAGGCACCAGATGAATGATAGCTGCCCCATTTTGAAGTTTAAGGGCGAAATAGAGGGGAGGGGTGGCTGCCTGATGCCCTGTCATCGCAGTTTTTGTATTACACAATTGTTTTCTTATTAATTGTGTGCTAAGGGGAGGAGGCGGAGCCAATCTTCATATTTGCCTCTGAATATCATCTTTCTGCATTGTTGCTTTTCATAATTGTCAAATACCGCCCTCTCCCCAACAGCACTGCAATTTAATTAGGGTGAGAACATTGCTGCTGACCCCAGAGGGCCCGGTGCCTTTGAAGGGTGGGTCCAATCTAGGCTGGGATGCTCCAGTGATCCCACCAACCCCCAAACCTTGCAAATTTTAATAAAAAAAAAACCCTTAAAATGAATAAATAATAGGCCCAGACTCCCCAGCCACTTTTTGTTGATGTTTTGAGTTTGACTTTTGCTGTAAATGAGCAAATTATCTAATGTATGCTTGTTCTTTTGATCCAGAACAGGAAAGATCTCTTTCCTTCCCTTTTCTGAGTTTGGAGAGTGGAGAGATTTAAGCATTCCGTCTACCAAGCATGTCTTTCTGTAAGGGAGGAATTTGGGGATTTAAACACAAGGCTCTTTTAAAGCAGTGAGGGTGGCTCATGGCCCTGCGGGACCTTTAATATGACTTGTATGATAGGAGTTCAATTAGGCCTGTGATTGACTGAAGGAGAGGAAATGGTGTGACTGCACAGATTTCCCGCTGATTAAACTTGTGAAATGGCCTCACAGGGAGATGATTCGAAAAGCTGTCTTAGAACATAGTATAGCCAGAAGAGAAGCCTCATAGACAAATTGGTTTGAATGCTTATTTATGGAAAGTAATAGAGGTCGACCGATAGTGGATTTTACTGATACTGATATTTAGGTTTGACCATACGTGCTGATAACCGATTAATCAACCCGATATTTTTAAAATGGATACTGGATAAAAAAAAAAAACATAACACTCCAAGTAAACATACACTCCCAGTGCTGAACTGAAATGTGCTAAATGAAATAAATATCTAAATATGAATATATTAAAATAAGTTCTACAGAACGAATTCTACAGAAAATAATTTAAACATTAAAATATTACAGGTTTCTTTAGCTATAAGCAAGAAACATACGTAAATTTCATAGGTAACACGTTGCAAGTCCCATTTGTTAACAAGGATGTATTAGCTAGCTTTCATGAACTATACAATTGTATCTTGATCATTCATGTTAGTTCATAGTACATTAACTAAAACTCAATTTAAAATGTATTAGTAAATGTTGAAATTAACAAACTAACAATGGATAATACTACAACATTTATTAACTTTAATGCTAAAAATTTAATCTTATTGTGAAGTGTTACCATTTCATATAAATCCAAAGAGTCCGCTATGCTTAAAGAGGGCCATCTTTAAATATCTGCAAAGACCAGAGCATTAAAATTGCATAAATGTATATTACATGTATAGTCTCTCACTTTATTTGCTTCTAGATTAGAACACTTGATGATTATCTAATCAAAATAATATGTATTGTAGTGATAAAAAAATAATTGAATCGAATGCGTTTCTGATTTGTTTGTTTCTGTCGGCTACATGAACATATCAATGTTGAGAAAGCAATCACGTCACTAGCTTTAAATATGCAGCTTCGCCGGCTAACGAATGCATAAAAGTGACCAGCTGGATATAAACTAATGGAAATAGATGGTAACAATTGACATCAAACATTTGGGTGAGGTTTGCGTGTGTTTCTGTCACATTGTTTTAACCCTTGAGGTACTATTGTTAGTCCTCTCAGCCTCGACGGCAAACATACTGCTGTTCTTTCTCTGCTAATGCAGCATCTAGTCAACAAATCAATTACTTTATAATGATATGGCAATATGTACTGTAGTGTTCTGTATTCATATCGTTTCGCATACCGTGATCTGATAACGATAGTTCCACCAATCAACTATTGGTTATTGGTACCGATATATCGGTAAAACCGATATACAAACAAAATGACAACTGTTGCACCATTTTACCGTTTCTGTATTTTAAAATGAGCAGCACGTCAAAACAACGGAGCGGTTCGCGCCACAAGCACTCAGGGTCGTTTATGGTGATCTTTGGGCACTATATCCTCTGATACTTCTATCTAGAGCAAAACGTGCTTCATTCAAGCCTTTTTTGTTTCATGTGCGTTGCTTCTCTCTCCTGCTGAAGACGCTACAGCGCTACAAGAGCTTCAGATAACACGGTTATTTTAACAACAGTAGAGAAACAGTGAACAACAATCTAGATTCATAAAACACTGCAGAAAATGCAGCAAATACAACTATTTTTATCTGTCATATACAGTGATGGGAATAACGGCGTTATAAATAAACGGCGTTACTAACGGCGTTATTTTTTTCAGTAACGAGTAATCAAACTAATTACTGCTTCCTCCATTACAACGCCGTTACCGTTACTGTCAATAAAAATGCGGCGTTACTATAGTTGAGCTCACTGAAGCGGTTTTCATCCGAGTAGGCTCTCTCTCAGCCATAGGAGCTGCAAAGTTTTTTTTCTCTGGTGTGTGAGCGCCGGACTGGACAAAAGCGAGGCGAATGTCGCGAGAGCGCTCGACCGTGCGCGAGAGAGACCGAGTGTGTCTGAGAACGCGTTTGACAGTGCGCGGCAGAGACCGAATGTGTCCGAGAACGCGCTCGATAGTGCGCGAGAGAGACCGAGTGTGACCGAGAACGCGTTTGACAGTGCGCGGCAGAGACCGAATGTGTCCGAGAACGCGCTCGACATTGCGCGAGAGAGACCGAATGTGTCCGAGAACGCGCTCGACAGTGCGCGAGAGAGACCGAATGTGTCTGAGCATAAATACTTTATTTATAAATAAATTACACATTTCAGCATTAGAATAATATATGTAGCATATTGGTATCATATGCAATGTTTTAATTAGTTTATATAACATAAACTCCAAAATAACCTGCAGGGAACGTTCAAACATATTTGTTTGGCGGTTGTGAACACGTGCGGCAAACATGACTAGAATTTGGCTAAAATAAATAACCTCTGATGATGACGTTCTCTGTAGGTTATAAAAATAAACCCACAAAAGATTAGATTGTATTATTATTATTTATGTACATACATTGTTCAGTATTATATTGAGAGCACTTTTTGTTAAACTTACTATTGTGAGGAAGAAAAAACTAACTAAAACTAAAAGCTATACAGAATGTCTACCAGTTGTAAAGGTGTGTGAGTTTTATTTTAATTATATGCGTATGTGTATGAATATTTTTATAAGGCTACTATTTATTTATTTTTGGTACATTTCTTAAGAAGCATGATTTATTTTTAGACTTATTTGTTGGCCAGTTGTGGCCTGTGCAATAAATATTAAAAGTTCCAAACCATCTATTATTTTGTTGTTCCACTATAGTAATGATAATATTTTAATATTTAAGTTAATAGGTGTCTCTCACATTGTCCCACAGCAACATTAAAATAGTGTAGATTAGTGTACAATGTTTAATAATAATAAGATGTTCTATTTAGTGTCCATTTCATTCATTTAACATTTCACATTGGGGGTATCCAAGAAATTTCTTGTATTTAAACTTTTTTTTAAGTAACGTAATAGTTACTTTCGCTAGTAATTAGTTACTTTTGTAATGATGTAATTCAGTTACTAACGCAGTTACTTTTTGTGAGAAGTAACTAGTAACTATAACTAATTACTTTTTTTAAGTAACGTTCCCAACACTGGTCATATATGACAGATCCAGTTTTTTGGAAAGACTTTTTTTTTTCATCTATATTATGCATTATTATGTTATGAGCATTTCAGAATAAATTCTATTATAATTGGAAAAATTATTTATAGACAGCTAAAACCTTGAAATAACTAGTTAAATTTGTTTTCTGTTCATGATGAGGGCATTTTGATTATGTACTTTGTTTGTTTATAGTAGATACTTATTTTAAGAAAATAAAAAAAAAGTCCAGACTTGAAGAGGAAAACCCTGAACCCCCACACAGTAGCTTCTTAGAAACCACTGCTTCGACTCTGAGGCCCAACATTTTGACTGTTTAGGTTTTTGTTGTTTTTTTACAAAGTACTACTGCTGCCCAGATGGAAATTTATCCAAAGAAGTATTGTCCGGACCTCTGCTGGGAAGGAAATATGGAGACCGGACCTCTTGGAACTTTAATTGAATATCCCTGATAGAGCATTTAAAGAAGCAGATACCTGCAGCCCACCTCAACATAAACAGAATATTATCTATTGGTGTGGACACGAATATAACATGCCTTTATCATTATTTCCTGTCTTTTGTTGTTCTCATTTTTGTGCGTATCGTCTCCTTAATTTGAGCTACATGCACACAGTCCCTTGTCACTGATGATACTTTCATCTTCAGACAGGAAGAGGCTATATAAGCTTTCTTTCTTTCAAAGATACAATGTTTTGTTAGTGACTCCAACTGAATCCCAACATTAGCCAATCAGTTGTTCTTGTGTAAAAAGCATCATGAGTTCATGAGTATGCCATCTGAGGCTGAAATGAGTTTTGTCTGTCAGGGATACCAGCCATCCGTGAGGGATTAGATTGTTCGTTGTATTCTAGAATACAGAGTTTCCAGGTTGTTTCCTGTTCTCATTGGCCTGCAGATGCTATGGAGTGCATGGGTCTTTCCACTTCAAATGGCATTTTGGCCTTAGGGATGCCTCTGTGTTTGTGTGTGTGTGTGTGTGTGTGTGTGTGTGGAGGGGTATTACTTCCCTGATTACTTCTTCATTATGTAATTGCCCACTCCAGAGTAAATTATAAACAGAATGTGTAAAGTGTGTGATCTCTTACTGGCTCAGATCGTGTTTCGGGGGGGCGGGGGTGGTGGTCCCCTTTGATTGTGACACACCAACACATCTCATCAATGCAGGTTCTCTGTTCAAGCCATCTGCTTGCCCCTTCCATTGCTGTCCCATCTGATCACCCAGTCAATGGCCTTTTGTTCCTAACACTTTCCAAATGTTGACCCTCAGTGCCGCTAAATAACCTCCCTCCATTTCTCTGTACTCAAACTCTTGAGATAAACTCCTGAAAAGGGGGCTCTCACTCTATCTTTCTCACTCACTCACTCACTCACTCACTCACTCTCACACACACAGATTTTCCTAATTGTCTCGTGATTGGCCCATTAACCTAACCAGGGCCCTGGATAGCAGATCCATATGTCACTTTGCCTAGGGAGTGTTGTGGACAGGACCAGCAGCACGGTTGGAAAGATCGTGATGCTGGTCTGGTCTGGTCTGTAATTAGTGGCATATCCTGACCAGGGTCGCAGGGCAAGCCCTCCAGGTCAGGGGTTGTAGAGTGTGTCCTGCAGCTAACAGGTGCTCCACAGGGGCGAGAATCCTTCCTGGTGACTTTTATCCCAGAACAGTACAACCAAAGTGTTTGAGTTAAGCATTCATATAAGCTGCACTCAGAAAACAAACACAAAGTTTCTTTAAAACAAAACAAAAATGACAAAATTACATGCATCACTTTAATAAACATCCTGTTTCTCTGCTGTTGTAGCTGTTGATTAGTAATCATCCTGACTGTTTTCTCCCATCTGGTCTAGAACAAGAGGACAACTTTGAGTTCATCATTGTTTCTCTGACGGGACAGACTTGGAATTTTGAGGCAACATCCTATGAGGAGCGGGACGCATGGGTTCAGGCCATTGAGAGTCAGATCCTGGCGAGCTTGCAGTCCTGCGAGAGCAGCAAACAGAAGGTAGAAAACAGATTCAAAGCTCTAAAACAGTGTGTTTCACTTGAATACACCAGTTCAATGAGGGGAGTGTTTTCAATTTCTGAATAAAAATAGAATTTTAATTAATTGGGGGCATAAAGTAAGCCTCATTACATAATTAGATTTTTAAAAAGTATAAAAAAAAATTATATAAAAAAAGCCTCACTGCTTCTTAATAAAAAAACACCTGTTTTCCAACAAAGTAATGTGATTCAACCAACGTGCAGAGTACTGAATTGTAAAAAAAGAAGAAAAGAAAGAAAACAACTCAACATACAGCCATTATTTTTCAAAATAGCTGGCAACAAAAGTGAGCACACCCTAAGTGATAATAGCTGTACGTTGTTTAACCATGCAAAGCCACATTTCCTATTCATCATTTTCATGTTTTGTCTGCTTGACAGGACCATACAAATTTGTGTATCTTGTATTAGAGCAGTTAAAATTTGTGCTTTGAGTACAATTCTCTCATACTGACCACTGGATGTTCAACATGGCACCTCATGGCAAAGAACTCTAAGGATTTGAGAATTAGAATTGTTGCTCTCCACAAAGTTGACCTAGGCTATAAGAAGATTGGTAACAACCTGAAACTTAACAGTACAGGCCAGGGTCATACAGAGGTTTTCCAAGACGGGTTCCACTCGGAACAAGCCTCGCAAGGGTCAAGAGTCCTCGTACTGTGCGTAAGGTACAAAAGCTGGCTTCAAAAAACAGACGCATGAGTGCTGCCAGCATTGCTTTAGAGGTTGCAGAAGCGGAAGGTCATCCAGCAGCTCCGTGATGTCATTATGGTGGAGTGGAAGAGGATCCCAGCAACAACCTGTGCAGTTCTGGTGAATTCCATGCCTAGTAGGATTAAGGCAGTGCTAGATAACAATGGTGCTCACACAAAATATTGACACTTTGGACAGATTTAGACATGTTCACTTAGGGTGTACTCACTTTTGTTGCCAGCTGTTTTGACAATAATGGCTATTTTTATCTTTTTTCTTTTCTTTTTTTTTTTCATAGATCCCCTATAACCATCTTGGACCCCGGTTTAAAAACCCCATATTTAAATGATTGTAGTCAATGTTATTGGCTTGACGTCCTTTCTTGTCAAAGAGTTTTGTTTTATCAAGTGCATAAGATAATTAAAATTGCCCCACCTTCTTGTTACATGGAGATATATATTTATATATATATATATATAAAACAAAACTCTTTGACATAATATATAATATATATATGTATGTGTGTATATAGTGTGTGTGTGTGTGTGTGTGTGTGTGTGTGTGTGTGTGTGTATATATTTATATTACACATTCATGCCCATGTTTAGAAATTGTAATTACTTTCATTCTAATATTACCCTCCTGCAGTATTACATGCCAGTTTCATAGCTACAATTTTAACTCTCAACCCACTGTGTGTTTATGCCTCAGGCCAGGGCAAATTGCATTTCCCTGGACCTTCTATAGAGTGCCTCTATTCTTTTTATTTAGCTCCGCTTGTTTCCCCGCTTTGGAATCTCATTTCAGCATAAAATGCTGGGTGTTTGCAATGTTGCTGTGTAGTCAGAATTGTCTAATTATGCTTTATAATATGCTTCATGAGAGTCATTACCTTTGAAACAAACTTTAACTTACTTATGTGCCCATAGTCTCGTCTGAGCAGCCAATCAGAGGCCATCGCACTGCAGTCTGTCAGGAACATGAGAGGAAACACACGCTGTGTGGATTGTGAAGCTCAGAGTGAGTTTTGACCTGAATAAATTTGTTATAATCTGAGATCTGTGTTTACATTTCGTATTATGTACTGATCATTATATATTGGTCTGGCTAAATGATGCAACAAACAGAATGATCCTTCTATATGGACAAATTAGGGTTATATGCATATATACATGGTTATGCCATATATATAAACTTATGGACTGTTTCATTTTTTCTGTCTGTCTTTTTGGGCTTTTTCAGATCCTGATTGGGCCAGTCTGAACCTAGGGGCTTTGATCTGTATAGAATGTTCAGGCATTCATCGGAACCTGGGTACTCACCTGTCCCGTGTTCGCTCTTTGGACCTGGACGAGTGGCCCCTGGAGCTCATCAAGGTCATGTCTGCCATCGGCAATGAGCTGGCTAATAGTGTGTGGGAGGCCAATGCTCAAGGACGCCTAAAGCCTGCTCCTGATGCCAGCAGGTACGCATTTGCATTATTTCCTCTTTCTATCTGTGTGAGCTTTTCACATAACCAATCATTTCACTTTGTGGGTGTAATATCTATCATTATTTCCACTTAATGTAAACAAGGTGCTGATTATATTTTCCTACTTTATAGTATACAACATTTTTTACAGCAACGGAGTAGTATTCAAAAAACGGTACTCAAAAAGTACACGGATAACCTTCTACTTCCACCGAGATTCTGCAGTGCGCATTCGATGGAAACTTTAATATCTCATGGTTATCCCATTAATAACCAGTGGTGGTGAAGCTATGCAACTGACGCCGTAGGTCACATGACCGTGACAATCTGCCTTTATAGCATATGTGTGTGGAGTTCTGTGGAAGAACCTAAAATCAGATTTTTCCTTTTCCTTGCTCTTCCATCTTTAGCAGCGTAATTATCGGCAGAGAGGCTTTAGTCCCACCAGCCATCATAACAAATTAGTGCTGACTGCTGGCCGCCAAAATATCGACTTCCCATTCCACGCCGGCCTCATTAGTCACCTGAAGCACCTTTTAATTACTCCCCTCCTCTCTGAAAATCTTTCGATATGGATCCGCCATTTTCTGCCGTCCGTTGTCGATGTGCTAATGCGATTATAGTTCCTCATGTAGCTGTTTATTTATGTATGTTGAAGGCATGTGGCCCCCTGAGTGGGAAGAGGAGATTAAAGAGAGGGTCAATATTATCTCAATTAACCTCAGTCACTGGACACAGTCATCTCTCTACTCACCCTCAATACTCCTGCTGAAATAGACAGTGTGTAATCAAGTGTGATTCCCTCATGTGTTTGACTGGACCTGGCTTTTACTTAGTGACACTGAAAGTTGATGTGAAATATATTTGTAGGCTAAGCTGACCAGATTCATCTGAAGTAAAAACATGCATTTTACTGTACATCAAGAATATTAAGAATATAGTAGTTGACAAGGTCCTTGTTTTTTTGTTACCTGAGATAATCCTGTAATCCAATTTATTTACTTGAAATAGCCTGCTAAATAATTTCTTAAGAATAACTTCATCTTAAAATCATCTTAAAAAAAATTACTTCAAAATCTTTGACGCGTTAAAATAATAGCACAAATAAATTACTGAAGCATCTGATATTGCCTCATTAACGTAATTCACATCACGCATTCAGATTATTTTAGAAGTCGGGAGTTTATCACACAGAGCATCTACAATGGTACGAGCATATGTGGAAATTTCTATTCTAACCCTTTAACCCGATTTTGCTTCTCTGTTTGCAATCAGATCATTTAAATTCGTTAAACTCCGGGAAAGTTTTCAGTCCAGTGATCCAGTAAGCGAATTCTTTCAAGCAATTGGTCCAAAACAGTGCTAATGTAAAGAAAATCAGGCTGATTACATCAGCGATGGCAGAGAGAGTAGAGACTTGCGTTGCGTTTTCAGTGAATTATTCAGTGTGTTTCGCTTTAAAACACGAGCTCTGTCATATTCTGTGATTGCTGTATGCTTAATTTCACGATAAGTGTGCAATTAATCGCGATTAAAACATTATTCTTTTGACAGCCCTGGTCCCACTTTATATTAAAGGTTTTTGACTTTTAGTATACATGTATTAACCCTAACCCTATTAACTAACCTTTAAAAAACGTAATTAAACAGTAATTCAAAACGTCAAAACGTAAATAAACAGAATTATTTTTTTTTTTTAAGTAATAAGTACTTAAAAATAGTAAGTATAGTAATAAGTAACTCAGGGTCCCCGCGGCAGAGATGGGACCAAGTCACACATGTGCAAGTCTCAAGTAAGTCTCAAGTCTTAACCTTCAAGTCTCAAGTAAGTCTCAAGTATTTTTTTCTTGGGCAAGTCAAGTCAAGTCAAGTCACAGGCTATGTCAAGTCAAGTCAAGTCAAGTCACAGGCTATGTCAAGTCAAGTCAAGTCAAGTCCTGTAGTAGGTCAAGTCAAGTCCAAGTCAAGTCACCTTATTATTATAATTTTACCTGCAGAATCTGATCTTAATAAAGTGAAAAGACAAGAAATAAGTAATTGTCAGTAAATTACAATAATTTGGATTTGCATTGTAAATACTCATGTTCAGTAAAATACATCATGGGATCAAACAAAATTGTAACTTCATAAAATTATTTATTTTTCACTTCTGCCAACAGTGTTTGAAATGTTTTAAATTTTCAACATTGAGTCCATAAAACAAATAACAGCTTAACATCTAACAGACTCCTCTCTGAACACCTCTCTCTCTCTCTCTCTCTCCCTCTCTCAAACACAGCTTAGGCTACATACAACATTAAAGGGGTGGTTTACTGCCTTTTTTCTTTGCTTGATTGTGTTTATGGGCTGCAATATAACATGTCTTCGTGTTTCGTTTGTTAAAAAACACCTTATTTTTCATAAATTTCACCTTTATTGTAAGCCGCTTCCTCCTCTGTCATTTGAACGACCGGTTGACTTCCTTAGTCTATGAAACCACTCCCTCAGAAAGAGGCAATGAGCTCAGATTGGTTAGTTCGGCCGGTGTGTTGTAATTGGCTAAACTGCGTCCGTAATCTTCACGCCCATTACCTTTACGGGCGACAGTTGCATGTGCTCCGGACCCGGTCAAATGTAATGGTGTCAATATTGCCTCATCAGTTTGAGCCAGAATCAGACCCAGAGAGCGGTGATGAAGAGAGTCAAGCAGAACCTCCGCAAACACGGCTCTTACTAAACGTTTCTGAATGGTAATTTTTTTTTATTATTATTATTTTCTCAAAGAATTTCCATACGCTGTTACTTGAAAATGCTACTGTTTGTTAGCTTTTGAGATACGGTTTCCCCCTGATTAAACATTTAATATAACTGAATACATGACTGAGTAATACCGTTTTTTAAAGATATTGTTTTATTGATAGAATGAACAACCGTTTAACTATTCACAAAACTTACCGGTAGTTTACTCAGTTTGTCGTTTTCTTTAGGTGTAACGTTACATGTGATAACAGCAGCTGAAGTTTGCTGTTGCGATAATTTTTTGAAGTTTGCACACGTTTCTTATACACACAAAATAACATCGAACTAACTAGCTACTATAACCAAACAGCTTTGGCATTGGTTTGCGTTCTTGATCAAATAAAAAAATTATGTCATAAAGTATACATGGAAAATACGTTTACAAAATTTGTACATATTACAAATTCGGATCCAAAATGTTTGTATGCATCTGTCATATACTAAAGCCAGCGCTGGCATTTTTTTTACATCCTTGATAAAACTAAAACATTACGTCTTAAATTATACAGGCAAATACATTTAAAATGATTAAATCTTACTTGCAGGTTGTGGCCCAACAACTGCTGCCTCTGGTTTTATAGCTGTAACTGCTTCATGTTGGAGTAATAGTTTCTTGTTGAATCCGACATTGAACTCGTGTAGATTCTGGAAGCTGTCTTCCGTAAAATGCGTAGCACAGAGAGCTAAACTACGATTGTAATTGTCAGGAACATAATCAAACTTAAATTTTAACCATTGTTGACGAACTACAGCGTCTGTAGGAAGCCTGAACACAGAACCTGACAGCTACAGCTCTCCACTATAACTCCTCCTCTTCGACAGCAGAACATGTTCCGGAGGGAGGGTTGATGTAAATGTATGGGTTAGTTACGTATAAAACCCGGGAAGTATCTCGTTGTAGTCCCATTCGAGTCGTTTTTGTAGGCATTAAACTTCCTGATTTTTAAAAGACAATATCTCCGCTTACGTTGAACTTTCAGCGCAGCAACTTTGCAGATACTGTTCATGCACCAACAGCAACATTACACAGTTTTTAAAATGAAAAAAGTGAAATAGCAATCAACCACCCCTTTAAACTTTGTTACATTTCTCCTCTCTCTCTCTCTCTCTCTCTCACACACACACACACACACACACACACACACACACACACACACACACACACACACACACACACACTCAATCTCGCTCTCTCTCACTCACACACTCTCACTCTCTCTCACTCACACACTCTCACTCACACACTCTCTCTCTCTCTCTCTCTCTCTCACTCTCACACACACACTCTCACTCACACACTCTCTCTCTCTCTCACACACACACACACTCACTCTTGCTCTCTCTCACTCACACACTCTCACTCTCTCTCACTCACACACTCTCACTCACACACACACTCTCTCTCTCTCTCTCTCTCTCTCTCTCTCTCTCTCTCTCTCTCTCTCTCTCTCTCTCTCTCTCTCTCTCACTCTCTCACTCTCACACTCTCTCTCACACACACATACACGCGTTTTTTTTTTTTTTTTTACGGCCTGCTTAAGCCTCTGTTATACTCCAGTTTGGACGCGTACACAACAGCTGCGCACAGCTCGGACGCGGACTACTTGTATTTATACTTTCTGCCGAGGTCTGCTCGGTGAACGCGCTCAACGCGCTCATGCGCAGTAGATCAGCTTGCGCTGTTTAAGCCTAGTGACTGCGCGTACTTGACAGCGCAGTCATAAAAAATGGGAGGCACACGGATGTCCGCAAGGAGCCTGATTAACACTCAAGTCATTCAAGTCATCGTGTCTCAAGTCAAGTCAAGTCCCGAGTCTTTAACTTCCAAGTCCGAGTCAAGTCTCAAGTATTTTATTTTTTGTCAAGTCAAGTCACAAGTCATAAAAACAGCGACTCGAGTCGACTCGAGTCCAAGTCACCAAGTCACAAGTCCCCATGTCTGCCCCGCGGATCCTTAAAAAGTCTTAAAAGGTCTTAAATTTGATTTTTTAAAATGTCTTATTTTTACTTGTGAAAGGTCTTAAATTTTAGATGACACTTTGACTTAGACTTATCTAAATGCTTTCGAAATTAAAACGATCTAATTAGCGTAGGCCTACGTATTTTTTTATTTTTATTCTATCTTGGTGGATTTGCTTGTTCACGTGACAATTCGCGTCACTTACGGCAGTATATTAGCCTACGTCTGTCTCCTGCACGCGAGAGGAGAGAAGAAAACGAGTAAATGTAAGTTCATTCTTTATGTGCTTTGGAGTGTGCGATATTGTCTATGAACTATGATGATATTGTAATCATTGTTTTAACTATGTACGAGGCACTGCGAGTGCGAGCTGACATCGCGTTTCTCTCATGCTTGCTTTCACTGCGTGATGTGTCAGTGCAGTTATAGATGTCCCCAAATGAGTTTTTGTCTTATATTTATATCATATTATGTTGTTATATTAGAATATCACATGAGCAAGAGTGCCGTTTTCCATTGCACAATTGCAAATGTGCTATTTATTTTATACAACAGTTAGATTAACAATAAAGTTAACATTGTGAGTTACTTTTTGGACACAATATTGTCAATTTTCACTTTATATCGCCGACGAGAATTTCATAATGAAGCCGTGGTCCAACAGACAGCGATGAATTTTTTTTTTTTTACTGAAACCCGCGTTTTGAACAAATCATTTTAACGATTCAATGAACAATCACTTGTTTTTTTTTAATGAATCAGCCGTTTGAACAAATCGGTTGAATAAATTATTCCAACAACTCGCTTATTAAGACAGTGACTTGCCGCCACCTACTGGTGGTTTCAGTTTCATATTTAAAGTATCCTTTAATTAAAACGTTAAAATTATAAATCATTTCATATTTAAATATTGAATAACTTTATTTATGCAATTGTAAATGAAGTGTAAATATAGTAGGCTAATGCCAGTTTTGATGCCACTTCTGTGTCACCTCTGCACTGCAAGGATGGATTTTAATTTAATGATTTATTTTGACATTGGTACTGTGTTATTCTAATATAATTTAATTTGAATGTTAGAATTTGACATAAAAGGTGATGCATACCTCTAAATACGTTTAGAAACAATGTCCATATATAGGTGAAAATGCCCCTGGAAATCAATTTAAGGTGGCAAATATTGCCCCTTAATTTCTGTCACTACTGTGAACTGACCACTGCATAGAATATAAAAAATATGAATATCTTCATGAGTCTTCTGTCAACAACAGGCCTAAACCAGCCAGGGTACCAGTACGAAAACAAAATCAGTAAAATATCATCTAATTATTATCAACAAAACTTTGAAAATATCTAGACATATTTTTGACAATATTGCGCACCCCTAATGTACGGTATTAATTTTGATTTCTTCAGGTCTTAAAAAGGTCTTAAAAAGGTCTTAAAAAGCCTTAAATTTGACTTTAAAAATTGTGCAGATACCCTGTAACTTTATATTACTAGTTTAGTGACAACACAATGTTTACATGGTACAATGACTGGTATGCTACCGTTTTTATTATTGCTTTCGCAATTTCAATTCAATTCTTGTGATTTGATTCTGATCTTGATTCAATATCGATTCCTTTGGATAAATTTTAGGTACAGTTGATACATGTTAATTTTTCTCAACAAAAAAATAATAACTCACCTAATGCTGTAAACATACAGAGTCCTGTCAGCTGGTATTATTATCAAAGGTTATATAACATCTCAAAATAAATGTAATGCGTTTTTTTATAATAACAATATTATAATGTTTTAATGATACAGGTAAAAATAGAATCAATATGTAATATAGTTCTCATATTTAGCAAAATACTCCTCTCTATAGCAATTTTTTAAGTCCGACTAACGTGCTATAGTCATTAAATGGCTTTCCTGAGGTAACGTTAAATGTACCGTTACGTGACATATTGTTCTCCAGCTGTTTTATGGACCTCTTTCCGTGGTTGAAAAACACTGATCGAATGATTTTATTTCATTTCGGCAAGTTGAACTGTATCTTTCAAATTACCTATTGATCATTTGTGTTTATTTAGCCTACTATTAACTAGTAGTACAGAGTAACAGATGATCGGTTCACGCGCCGCTTGAACTCTGTCAGAGATCTGTCACGTCACATTTACAAGCGCCAAAACGGTGTTTATTGTTTGAATTTCGTAATTAAATTGACATAATCTGAGAGCTGAGAATTTGTTTCATTGCAATAGTAACCTTCTCTGTCTTGTCTGTCAGTGTCCGCTCTGCTTCAATTTTTCTCTGCGTGAGAAAATGGATGTGTGGCTTGAGAGCGTGTAAAAAGTGACAATAGCGTCAGTCTCACGGTGAATTCGTGAGAGTTGGCAGCCCTGCGGATTCAGTTTGTAAATGTTTGTAAGACTGTAGGTTGTTTTTTGGCGGGTGTGCTTGTGCTGCCGCGGCCTTGTTCATTTGCCATGTTGTTTGTGTATCTCTATGGCAAACACGCGGGGAGAGGGCTGAGCCCGTTCGGAACTACTGGAGCCCACAGGGAAGCGTCGGCGGATGTTAAAGAGAAAAGCGATTTTCATTCAAACAAATCGACGTAAACTACACATTCGAGTTAATCGATAAAATCGATTTATCGCCCAGCCCTACCGGTGCCATGCATGCACCAACATAAATTTCTAAACTACACATCTGCACAAACTACACTTGCTCAGCATAATTATGTTCACTGTTTTGCTTTAGTAACAGTTGCATGTTAAATCTAAAAGGGGAGTCTATTAGACTGTGGCTGTCATAAGCTATCAAATGCGGCTTTGCCGAGCTCAACAGCTCTGTCCGAGCTGCGATATAAACTAAACGCTATTGGCTATTTCAAAAAGGGGTGGGGCTTTTCGATATGTCCCGCCCTGTTTTCCTGTTTCAGTGGATATTACGTCAACACATTGAATAATGCTGCGCGTTCAAAGCACTTCAGTGGATCTTTAAGTGTCTTTAACTACTATGTACTAATTGCACTTATTGTGTACAAACATGTTTTTACATTGTACTTATATTATTATAATTACCTGCATGTAATTATATCTGTTATAATTTCTGTATTTACAGCTATAATTACACTGTTGACTCTACCCACCCTGAAACCTACACATACCACTTAACCTGTCCCTAACCTTATACCCGTATCCCTCCTCAATAGCAGCACAAGTGTTTTGCAATCCATTAACAAAATAAGTACATTGTAGTTAATTTTTGTGCAAATACATAGTAGTTAAAGACACCTAATATAAAGTGTAATTTATGAAAAGTACTATTATTATTTGATTATTTTTTATTTTATATTTATTCTTTATATATGTATTATATAATTAAAATGAAAAAAAAAATTGCCTTTTAATTGAATTCAGAATTGCATTTCTATCAGAATTTTACAAACTTCAGGTCCTTCATGAAATTCCAGGGGTTAATGAAGCCTGGTTGGGAAACCCGTTAAAAGCCATAAAAAGCCATAAAACCGCTGAGAATCTTGTAGAATTTGACTTACATTTTAAAGACTACTTGGCCACCCCGTGATTGTGTGTGCATGTGATTTTGTCAGTGCTCTGTTGCGTGTAATTTGCTACCTTCCCATCCTTTACTGGACGTTTGAATTGATTTAGCTTGTAACCTCCAAATGGATTCAATCTGATTGGAAAATGCACCGTTGACTGTAGTGAGTGTGTCAAATCTAAAAACCGACTATAGTCTAATGTATACTCCATACTTGGAAAATTAAGTTCTGTTGATATGATTTGCATTTGATGTGTGTGAAGTTCATGGTTTTCCTGATTAGCGTGTCTCAGTCTTGAGACATTTTTGAAGCGTTCATACATTTGAAGCGCTGTCTTGTCGCTAAATGCTGATACTCAGCAAGCTTGTGTCCTGGTGAACAGCTCAGGCATTGGTGTGTGCGCACTGCATCCAGGATTGGTGGCTGATAAATGAAAACCCTCCCTCGTGGTCTCTCAAGTGAGTAATAGAGCTCGAAATTTCATTTTGCAAGCGACTGATTTAATGATCCAAAGGGTAATTAATGGGCTGATTATCTTAATGTTAAATATGGCCAGCAGCAATTAGACTGACCTCCCGCCTGTCAAGGTCTGGGCTACTCTCGTCTTTCAATTAGGGGCCTGTTTGGGGGGTGTGAGCTGGAGGTAAGGGGGAAGAGACGTGTTGTCTTCCATACCTCTTTCTCCACATGCATCATTCCTCGTTCTCCAGGCTGGAATTATGTTTTAGAGTGATCACACCCAGACAGCCCACCTGGATCCGACTAGAGAAATAGTATGCCGTTTTCAGCCTCTCTCTTTTTTCCTTTTTCTTCTTGACCCACCTATTTCTATAAGGTTTTGTTTAGCATTTAGCCTCAGCAACCTCTGCCTCTTCTTCCAGCCTTCACTGTTAATCATCTTTTAAGAGAATGTCACGAGTTGAATTAATGGTGCTGTATGTTAGCTGTTCTAAAACTATACTTGCTGATTTGGACACGCCCCCCTCTTTCTAAAACCCCGCCCTACAAGAATACTATTGCATTTTAAGCAGTGTTTAACCACAGCGTCTGTCTTGAGGAAATTAGGAAAATCAAAAAATGGTCAAGCAACCTCCTTTGGACCACTTGAGATAAACTGACCCTAATGCCTAAAACTGTTTGTAGCATTTACAATTTATTTGACTTTTTAGTCGTTTAGCTTTAATTCATTCGACCAAAACAATGTAGAATTTTAATGTTGTCCATTTATTGGTTATTGGATTTAGGGCAAACATTAAAACCTTTTTTTTTTTTTTTTTTTTTTATCTGTTTAAAAATCCTTTTTTGTAGTTTATTGATCCTAGGACTGTTATAATTCAGGACACTTAAATCAGTGATATCTGTCACTTAATAGGGCTATTATTGAGCCATTAAAACATGTTCTCTGTATTTAGCTGTTTGCTTTAAAGCAAAGGGAAAGTTTCTTCCTGTTGCCTCATGGGCTGCTTGGCCGTTATGTGCGATTGAGCCCGAGAGAACCTCTAAATATACCCATTAACCTTTTACTGCCTGGGATAAATTCACACCTTCTCTGCCTCCAAAACTCTATGAGGTCGCTCAAAGACACCGCTATGGGCTTATTTTTGGGATTGTTTGTGACCACACACACGCATTCACACACACTCCCTCATAGGCGATAGGTTTTGGCATGAGTGCTCTTTGTTGGCAGCCAGGCCATGTTGCAGTCTCATTTTTTTAATTAGTGTGGTGCTGCCATGGACACCAGAGCCCCCTCTCCCCTTCCTCACACACTAGGTGCCGGACTGTATTAGCGGGCCAGGCAGGGTAGGAATGACAGCTCTGCTAATTGCGCCTCGTGGTGACTTATTGGGAGGGTGGCGCTCGCTGGCATCTCACACTGCCAACCCTCAGCAACACTGTAACGTTTCGCAGCCTGTCACCAAGCGTGAATCTTAAAGTGTGAAATACATGCATTGTGTGCGTTTCACACACCCCTTTGTTCCAAGTGCATGTTAGTGATATACTTGTTTTCTCATGTTATCTGAGTGTAATCAATAGCAGAAAACACTATTTGATTTTTACTGATTATAGTGGAATGCTACAGAAATTCCGTTTTTTTGTAGGCCAAAACATGGAAACGATTATTTTAGCACTTCTGGTTCCATCGTCCTGAAGTCAATGTTTTTTTTTTAATTGGGTTTTTGGTTAAATGCCTGAAATAAGGTCTGTGGTGAACACAAGTTCAAGGTATTTGTCATATTTTTTCATCCTTTTGCTTGTCTTGAAAAAGGCGTTTTCTAACAAGTGAATGAGAGAGACTAAATAGGTCATTGGGTATATGAAACGTCATCACACTGATCAGGTAAACTCGTCTATACACTAGTTGTGTTTATAATCATGTTATTCTAACGCAGACTTTTTTTTGTGTTGCCTAAAGCTTAATAGTGGTGACTTTTATTTGTTTATAGCATACGTTTAGCTTTTTATTTCTGGTGAGTGTATTTAGGCTTAAAAATTCATGAAAGTTGTTTTCATTTGTGAAGATTATTATAATGAACCAAACGTGTCAGTGCTTATAAGCACCGTGCTTATTTTTTGGCAATAATAAAAATAAAAAAAGCAAAGATAAAGTCCAACACCATGATAACTGAGCTTTACCAACACAACTAAGACCTTAATGTAAAGCAAACCAGCTAACTTACTAACAAACTGACTCTCTTGTCTCTACCATGGCACAATCTGCATGATGATGGGTGGGTGAAGGTGGGTGTTGATTTGCAGACTGGGGTGTCTAACATCTGTTTTATGGAATCCAAGAAACTTCCATCAGACAGCTGAGATATTGAGCTCCACAAACCGCCTGACTCCCATAGCCACATGCGTCATCATGAGCAATGTCTGGCCTATAATAATTCAGCAGTAAGTGGCTAAAAAAGAGCCTCTTTATGGCCAGATATCGGTCTCTGAAAGGGCAGAGCTAACAGATTTCAAATTAGACCCGGCTCTTAATCTGGGCTGGGGTGCAGGTGTGCATCCCCAAAGCTGAAATCAGATTGGGCCCTGGGGACGGATGAGGGGGGTGATTTGGGGAGGCCTGCTGGGCTTCATTCTTCCTCCGATCCAGACGTAGACGGAGAGCGACGTACTATTAATGTCCCATGAGTTACTCGCATAATGTTACTCGTTGAACTTGATCTCTTTGTGGAAAAGGAAAGAAGAATAATCACATTTAAAATTTCAACATGTGCTGCGCACCTTCTTTCTGTCTGTACCTGTCCTTATCGTTTTCCTGTCAGTGCGGGCAGGCATTCAAGGAGGTCCATTTCTTCAGCATTAACTGGCTGATCCTGCATCGGTCAGCCTCTGACCTCTTCCCAGTGTGAAGACCGGTGATATGAGCCAACTCATGGCCTGCATGTTAAACAGCTCTCGTGTCGTTATCTTTCTCCTCTCTTTTTCTCTTTCACTGACAGAAAGCACTGCGCAAATGTTTCAAATAATTGGCTGCCCCATTCTAATTCATCTGTAAAAGGACTTCTTGATTAGATTAGTCTAATAGACATTATTTTTTACATGACTGCCTACCATTGCCCGTAATCATGTCCCAACTAGGTTAACAAGCCTTCCAATTTACTATTGACATTAAACTGGCTGACAAGAGCCAATCAGAGCACGGCGTATTATGAAGAGGACTGATAATGTGAAGCAAGAGGGCATTTAATGCCTGAATCATCACATTGTCTACCTTTTTGTCCAATTTAATACAGGGTAAATAATGTGTATGTACAGTATTTGTGTGTTTTTTGTTTTTCTCCCTTTCTCTCGCTCTCTCAGTGAATTTTCTTTTGGAGTTTTCATGTTTTTTTTTATTCAGGTCAGGAAAAACTATATATAAATGTCACATTTCATTATTTCTTGTTTTAATACCTCTTTTTGAACTGTTAAATCTGTTCATGTGAAAGCCAGACGAGAATGTCAGCTTTTCGAAGCCTTTGTTCTTGTGCAGGTTCGAATATGGGTTTGAATCCAGCCTGCGTCACATCCTGATTCTGCACTTCTCCCATCATACATGGATCTGATGGGAGCATAGCGAGTACAGATAAAGATCAAGCCCTGTGCGGTTTTACGGATGCTTAGCACATTTCTTTTCCGTCTCTTTCTCGCACATACACTTTTTTTTTGTCTCTCTTTGCCCTTTGGCCCCCATTTGCATGCTGCCACTGAAGCGTTCTGATCCAGTTAATGGAACCTCGTATGAGTGTGGCCCATTGCCTCCAGTGGGACTGATTTGAGTGTGGTGCAGGCCAGAGCTCAGTCAGAATCAGAAACGCTAAGTGCCCGTAATATTAAAAGAAGCGCTGAGCTTAATTATCTGTGTCTATCCAAGGGCAGCTAACGACTAGACTAGAGAGGATAATTGATTTCAGGCCCTTGTTTTTTCCTTGTTAGAAAAGGGGGTGGGAGGGGGGGCAGGAACAGAGCAGCTCTTGGAGTAAAATTGTCCCTTTGTGGCCCTATTCACCTCATGAATTCTCTCTGTCATTGACGTTTAGTTTTTTTTTTGTTTAGTTTTTTTTTAGGGTGGGGGTTTTCCATGTAGAATGTGATTATGGATTAGAATTGAAGAAAATTGAGAACTTTGGGCAGAAAGACATAAGAAACAATATTCCAAGTGTAAAAGCCAAAAATATACTTCGGCTATCTGCGTTCTGTGATGGGTTGTGCGTTGTCCGTGTGACCGAATTTTTGTCATAAGGTGGGTACGCGGACGTCTGCGTGCAGCCCAGTTGTGTGTCCGCGTGGACAACTTGAGCGCGTGACTTGAGCGCAAAGTCCACTAGATGTTCACCAAACGTGTCTTTCCACACTCACGACTGTATACGTGGAGAGGAACGAGGAAAATGAAGTATATATCGGGGCGTTTATCCAGTGAAATAACGTTATAAATAATCTGATATTGTTGTTTAAAACCCTGTGAGGAAATCACAAGAGTGCATTGTGTTTTTCACATTTGAGAGCAGGATCAGCAAAAAAGACCAGAAATTCTGCAATTCTGACTTTACCGACTCAGTCCATCAAAGTGGCATACATGACACACGTTTATGCACCAAAACCAGGGTTTAGACTTTCATCTATGTTGAGAAAACATCAAAACAACTAACAAATCGACAACTTTGGATCTTGAAACATTTACGCATAGACTTTTAGATACATTTTAGAACGTTTTCATCATGTCGGGCATCACAATGGAGTAACACAATGACATGTGTGTACACTGCTGTTCAAAAGTTTGGGATCGGTTTAAAAGAAGTCTCTTCTGCTCACCAAGGCTGCATTTATTTTGTAAAAATATTGTGTAATATTATTACAATAAAAAAAAAAAAATTCTATGTGAATATATAGTAAAGTGTAATTTATTCCTGTGATCGAAGCTGAATTTTCAGCATCATTACCCCAGTCTTCAGTGTCACATGATCCTTCAGAAATCATTCTATGATGATTTGATGCTCAAGAAACATTTCTCATTATTATCAATGTTGAAAACAGTTATTTACATTTTTATTTCAGGATTCTTTGATGAAAAGAAAGTTCAAAAGAACAGCATTTATCTGAAATGGAAAGCTTTTGTAACATTAAAGACTACCGTTCACAAGTTTGGGGTCAATAACACATTTTTTTTTTTTTCAACATTGATAATAATGAGCATCTTGAGCATCAAATCATCTTGAGCATCAAATCATCATAGAATGATTTCTGAAGGATCATGTGACACTGAAGACTGGGGTAATGTATATTAAAATAGAAAAGTTATTTTAAATTGTCATAATTTTTGTATTTTTAATCAAATAAACGCAGCCTTGGTGAGCAGAAGAGACTTCTTTTAAAAAAATTAAAAATCGTACCAATCCCAAACTTTTGAATGGCAGTGTATGTAAGAAACTATTGTAATCAAATCCCACCGCTTAACAAAATCTGATAACTTACTACTGATTGGACACAGGAGGCTTATTCGAGACATGTAAAAGGGCTTGAGATTTGTGTGTGCCTCTGTAAGTAAGGGTTAAAGCACTGAAATGAATGAGCTTGTGTGTGTCTGCTTCTGCGCATGTGCAGGTAAATGTGCACTGCTGTCTGTTTGACAGATTTAGCCTGTCAGAGTTCATTACCTGTGAGTCAGTAGGACACTAATGAGCTGAATTAGTGGTATAATTAGCCTGAAAGAAAAGAGCATCAACGTCGATCTCTTCTCTATGAATTTCTCTCTCTTTTGTTTTACTCGGCCAAACCTGGAATTTGGTGATCTCAGTTGCACAAGGTAGTTCGCATCTGATATGTGGTCTGTGTGAACTTTGGCAGAAGTTCAGAGGTGTGTGTTTAGGGTAGGGGATCTCTGGGGGCTGTGGCAGCTGGAGGGCTGTCCTTTCACGGGACGCTGCATTAGCCGACGCCTGTCAGTGTTGGGTAAACAGCCGCTGGCTTTGAGCTGGACAGGAAGTGCTGGCAAGTGGGTAAACACAAGCCCACAAAGTGATCGTCCAGGAAGAACACAAAGCACATTTGCACTCACAAACAGGAAACCGTCCTGACGAGGGATTGATGTAGACTCCCGATAATTCCCCCATGACCCAGCCTGTTGCATTCCAACGTCGAGGCTACTGTCTCACCCCCCACCTTCCCCTCAGGTAAATGTTCCAAAACAGCAATGCAACACACTAATGAAGCTATCACGCAAACAGTTTTACAAACACAGTATCTGCAGTTTCCGTCAAAATAACACTGACTACAGGTATTGTCACTGTTATTTAATCACTTTTAAAAAACAATTAAAATAAAGATTTTAAAGATTAGTACATGTTTTAATGGAGATAACATATTCGTTTATGATTTTACAGTATCATAGTCAATGACGTACATTTTTTATTAATCTATAATTTTTTTCAAAAAATGGATTAAACATTCAATTCATACATACATTGACTTGAATACACCTGTGATGAACTTGTTTTAATTTCTGAATTAAAATTCATTTTGGGGGCATAAAGTTTAAAATATGAATGATTGTTTTAACTGCATAATGATGAAAAACTCATTAAAGGGGTCATATAATGCCATTTTTGTACAAGCTAATATGATTCTTTAGGGTCTAAATTAAAAGTTTGTAATATACTTTAATTAAAAATTCTCATTAGTATTGTAAGAAAACACAAATTTTACCTGGTCAAAAACAGCTCTGTTTTCAGCACGCCGTTTCAGTGCATGTGTCTTTAAATGATAATGAGCTTTGCTCACCCCGCCCCTCTGTTCTGTGCGTACACCGTTTGTAACACAATAACCACGCGTTGTTCATTATAAACGTGGGATTATGAATTATATTGAGAACGTCGTACATAGAAAACATGCTGTAATGTACCCTGAGTGTAAACCTTAGATGCATTCATCGTGAAGCCTGCAGCAAGGTTTGCAAATTTCGCAAAGATTAATATAAATACTAATATAAAGGTTAATAAAACATTACACTCACATCTTCTGGAGGTTCAGCAGTAACACGTTGGTACCGATCCGTTTTTTCTCGTTTGTAAAGCTGTCTGGTGTGAAATGATTCGCGTAAACATGAAAGCATGGACGATCGTGGGGAATCCCCGTGAGGGAATCCCCGCGTCAATCCTTTGGGCATATCGCTTCAAAAACAAAACTCAGCCACTGCATCTATAACGGCTCAGATTTAGGAACATCCAAATGACTGCTGTGTTCCTTATTACATCTAAGAACAGAACACCACAATCGCTTAGACGCCATTCTACTCCAGCATATCAACAATGGCGGACTACTATGACGACGGCTGTCACAGCTTGCTCAGGGCGGGTCTTGTGTTGAAACACGGCTGTCAATCACAATCGCGGGAGGGGCGTACGATCTTATGACGTCACAATATCGAACGGCTTGATTTCATAGATGGTCAAACATATAAGGAGATTAAAACAAAACCACTGGATGGATTTTAATCATGATAGGATGGTTGTGTACAGGCACTGCCAACAGACATTTCAGTGCAATCAACTTGTAAAAGTGCATGTACCATTATATGACCCCTTTAAATGGATGAAATTCTTGGGAAGAAAACACATGGTATTTTGATTTTATTATTATGGGGTAAAAAAAGCAAGATAAAAAAAAAAAATATATATATATATATATATATATATATATATATATATATATATATATATCTTTCATAAATATCTTAATAACTTGTTTGCCAAATCATGACCAACAGCAGGAATAAACTATTTCAAATTTAGTTTTTGAAAGTCATTATGAAACCAATATGAATACGAAGAGTACTTTTGTACGAGCTTTGTACATGCATTTTAAACTATATATTTTTTTAAAAAAAATAAGGTTTCTTTATCTTAGAAAATCGTATTTGTCACTGACCTAGAAACTATGGTTGTCATGGTCAGTTTTTGCACACATGTTCTCAAAGGGCCTGATTGAGGGAACTATACATTGTTCAGACGTGTTGACTCATTGCAGACAGACATTTTGGATCTAACTTGAATGGCCAGTAAATTTTAATTAAACTCATGCTGAAACCTGCAGTCTGCTAGTAGCATTTCTTCCCCTGTAGGTCTATAGACACTCACACACACATAATGATACATGGTCATGGAACAGAACTGCTAATTAATTCAATTAGTCGTATTCCCATGCAAGGACAAATTCCCAAAGATTCAGATGAGGTACTAATGATTTGGTGTGTCTGTTTGTTTGTGTGTGTGTGTGTGCGCGCGCGTGTGTGTGTGTGTGTGTGTGTGTGTGTGTGTGTGTGTGTGTGTGTGTGTGTGTGTGTGTGTGTGTGTTGAAGCGCGACGCCCATCCTCTCCCCTTACACTTGTCACCATGACTCCTGAACCCTGTTTTTGTTGTCTTTGCAACCATGTCACACCCATTTACACTTCCATTTATGTGTATATAAGTATGTTTGTACATGTTTAGAGAGACCTAAAGT
Source organism: Rutilus rutilus (assembly GCF_951802725.1). NCBI lineage: Eukaryota > Metazoa > Chordata > Actinopteri > Cypriniformes > Leuciscidae > Rutilus > Rutilus rutilus. The sequence continues at coordinate 11,759,070 of NC_140217.1, read as the reverse complement.
CAAACGATGAACGCTATTGTCTTCCTCAAGGTTTATAGATTGAGCAGTATTTAAAATCAAAACTTATGTTAACCCAAAACAGTCCCAAAAAAGCTACCAGCTACATTTGTTTTCATATTGACAAAGGTTTTAGTGTTTTTAAGAGGTTAACTGCTAAAAGTTTAGACTTTTTTTTTTTCTTCTTTTCGTTAGCCAGACGGGCTTGGCCCTTAGCAACGCTGCTAACTGGGGAAGGCATGCGTTTCAGAGGGCAGTGAAGTGCTCCACATTTCCTCTAGACACAGAGAGGCAGAGGGGCAGTGGGGAGATCCTGCCGAGCCTCTTCCTCTCTCTTTTCCCCTCCTCTATCTCCCTCCTCCATGGCTCCCAGGATGCTTTGTGTGGGGGCTGTGGTCCGTGGCCCTCGTGCCAGCCCTCTCACTCACCCTGGGCTGACCGTCAGCACCCGGAACATTCCGTGCTGCTAGACCCCCCTCTCGAAACACACACAGTTAATAAAATTCTTCAACTTTCCCACAGATGCTGTGGCTTTTCTCTCCTCCTCCTGTCTCCTCTCTTCCCTGTCTCTCCTTCCTGCTCTTTCATCCCATCTGTTTTTTCTTTACTTGTCCTACTGTGAATCAAATGATCAATGCTGGAAATTCTGTAAGAACTTTGAGTTTCTTGATACTACTATATATATATATATATATATATATATATATATATATATATATATACTGTAGACTAATTGTTAAGACTAATAACAATTCAGCATGATATATTGTTATTAGTCTTAACAAATTGCTTGGACACCCCCTTCCTGTTATGTTCAGTGTCTCTTGATTAGAATAAACTGCAAAGTGAACCAGACTTTATGCTGCTAATCAAATGTCTGGCTGTAGTTTGACATCAACAGGTGATTGTTACTTGTCTTTTTCCCATGTGTGCCATGTTTGTGCGTGCGCGCGTTTGTGACTGTGAGCCGTGATGCTAGCTGTGACTTTAGACAGATAATCTTTGAGTGTGCTGTGGGGGGTTCAGGTCCGTCAGCATGGCTTTGCTGCTTTGATTAAGAAGGATGTCACTAAACCATCGATCCCCTGGGCTATTGATTGCCTATTTTCATCCATCTGCCTCTCTGATAAAATGTTATCTCCTCTGCACTCTGGCCCCTGACATCCATACAAGGCTAATTTGTAATCGGGGTGTCCGAGTTTAACCCTTTGAGACACACTTGAGTTCATCTTTCAAAGCCCATCATGGCTGTGGTTTCCTCTATTACAAGCAGTGGATTGAACATATCAACTTGGGATTAAACAATAGGGCAGTTTTTATAACTTTAAGCATATTTAAAATGTATTTTAATATTATTATTTTTTGTTTATTTAAAATAATCTGTGGTTTCTAATACATTTAAAATGATAGATCAGATTCACACACTAATGCAGTGGTTCAAAACCTTTTTGACTCTAATGTCCTTAATGTCCAAGACAATATTTGAAGGACCTCTAGTCTAAGCTGAGATGTATCTCTGGTTACACATATTTAGGGCCCAAGCACCAAGGTGCGAGGACCCTCTTGGAATTGCTCTGTTTATTATTTTTTGTGTTTTTGGCATTTTGATTAATATTGTGATAATATAACTTAATTTTAATCATTTTAACACTTGTTGGGGCCCCCGCTGAAGTTTAGAACCATTGTGTTAGTGGTTGATCTATATTGGGCTTTTTTAATGGCCAATAGACAATATAATTCCGTAATATACACATGAATAAAATTAAATGTAAATGAATGTTTAATCTAAAATGAATAATTTTTTTTATTTACTTATTTTACGCTAAATTTCAATGAATTGTGTCAATATTATATACAGAATATTTACTCAACATATTATAAAATACATTTCTGGTAGTTAACATTAACTTGAAAGATTGGCCTATTAACTCCATTGTACATCATATTTAATTGGACAGAAATTAAAACTAGGTTGTGAGGTATACTGTCATGGTCAGAATTATTGGCAGCATTGGGAAATATGATCAAAGAAGGCTGTGAAAATAAATCTGCATTGTTTATCCTTTTAATCTTTCATTCACAAAAATCTAACCTTTCATTGAAGTAAAACTACTGAATGTGGGGGGAAATAAAAATGAAATATTTTTCTCTAATACACGTTGGCCACAATTATTGGTACGCCTAGAAATTCTTATGAGTAAAATATATTATATTTTATAAAATATTCCCCTTCATATTTACAGTTTTAAAACACACCATTGGTCTAGGAACATGAAATTACCCAGCCATGAGTTCCTGTTTAACAACAGTATAAATACGAGGCAACACACAGACCAAAGAGGACGTGTGTCTATATTGTCTTAAGGGAAGACACCCCTGGTAAAAAATAAATAAATAAATGATAGATATCAACATGAAACGTCCCCAGTTGATTACTGACATTAAGACAAATATCTTTTGTATTACAAGTTTTAGAATATTTATGTTTGAATATGCAAATGAGGTATTATCTCATTAAATATGTGCTAATTTGCATATATTTCCCGAAGCGTTGGATAAAGCCAGATTCAAAATTCTTGTTTCATTTTGTTGACATATTAGAGTTAAAGGTTTTTACAGAGGGGATTTTGAATATCTCTTTTTATCACTCCATTAATCAGAAAAAACTGTCAACAGCCATAAAAAAATCCATTTTCGCCCCGTTTTTAGTTATAAAATGGTGTATAAATCTGAATATGAATGATATATGAACAAACCCCTCAGTAAAAACCTTAAGAACATAGGTAGGAATACAACTGGAAAGTTTGGTGTATGTAAGTGCTGCTGAAGTGGAGATTTCTGGCTCAGAGTATGAGAAAAAAAACATTTTGAGAAAACGGCCTTTAAAGATTTATATTGTAAAAATTCATACTTTTTTAGTGGAAACAACTATTTACAGACACAATATCTTATCAAATCATTAGCAATCAACAATACAAACCACCTCAAACACATCAAAACGTATAACACAGCATTTATGGCCTTCAACTCAACAGAACCCCAGTCAAAAACAGTCAAAAACACACTCTGGAAATGTCAGAGCACGTCACGTGATGCATCTGGACGAATCACGTTGTCAGAAATTGACATCAGCCAATGAGATTTCGCTTTTAGAGTTAAATGCCCCATTGTACTTTCAGGACTGGTTGCTGATAAGAAGGAAATGACCATATTTGGATCCGACAACATTGTACAGGAGAGAGAGAGAGAGCTTTCCAACGGTGTATGTGATGACAGGGTGCAGACAGCGATCGTGGAGCAGCATGTTGATTTAGAACGCCAACTTTTGTTGAATTTAGGAGAAATCTACAGACGCAAATAGACAAAGTGTAGTAAAATAAAGACCTAAATGTGTATTTTGGACTTTTTTTTTCACCACAAGTCTGAAAGAAGACATGTTATTGAAGACAAATAGCCCAAAATCTCAAAATTGACCAGTGAAAAAAAAAACGATGGTTTTGCCTGCCGTGTCTCCCCTTAATGCAAAAATCCTCTGGTCTCATCCAACTCCAGCATATTCAGTTGTCAGACACGACTGGAACTTCAAACTGGACCGGGTTCTTTGGCAGCAAACCCACCAGATGGGTTTGGTTCACACAGGGATTAAAAAAATTTACCCAATGTGTACGATTAAATATATTGCTGGATCTTTAATGTTGTGGGCCTATTTTTCTGCTGGAGATCTTGGACATTTTGTTCAGATGGATAATATCATGGATTCTATCAAATACCAACAGATAACAAATCAAAACCTGACTGCCTCAGCTTCTTATAATGGGCTGTGGTTTGATCCTTCACCAGGACAATGATCCAAAACAAACTTAAAGATCAACACAAAAATGGGTCACTGAGCACAAAATTAAGGTTCTGTAATGGCTATTACAGTCCCCTGACCTGAATCCTATAGAAAACTGAAGAGGAGAGTGTATCAACATGGACTTGGGAATTTGAACTGTCTGGAGAGATTCTGTATGGAGGAATGGCCTCTGATCTCTTGTCAGGTGTTCTCCAAACTCATCAGGCATTATAGGAGAAGACTCAGAGCTGTTATCTTGGAAAAAGGAGGTTGCAAAAAGTATTTAATAAAAGGGTGCCAATTATTGTGGCCAATGTGTATTAGAGAAAAACATTTATTTCATAATGAGATTTCCTCCCATTTTTATTTTTACTTCAATGAAGGTCAAAAGTATTAATGCAGATTTATTTTCACAGGCTTTTTATTTCATATTTACCAAGTGTACCTATAGCTCTGACTAGGACTGTAGAAGTACAGTCCATTCAATATGTTGAACATTTGTGTGCCTGTTCCTGGAATTGTGTTGATCATTCAAATGAAACATTGAAAATTCATGTTCCCACAAATCCTACACTATACTTCTCCATCACAACGTAATTTTAATTTATATCAAATTAAATGTGATTTGTCAAAACCTGAAAATGGAAGTGACACCATTGGTGTGTTAAGTCAGACTTTAGTCCTGACATCTCTAATCATCGTGTGTACACTTTGTTCCTGTCCAAATGCTCCTGGTGAGGAGGAATTGTGACAGTAGGATGTCTGTTCTTTGGTCTCATGGGTTGGGACTCCCCGATGGGCAACTGTGTTTTAGGGAACAGCTCAATATCCTCTGCCCAACTCCCTTCCCCTCCCCGGGGGTATCAGAACTCCCTCTTCCCCTCAGATAGGAGCTGAAGCTGAACTAATCCTGAGTTGTCTGAGAAAGGCTGTTTACTCTGTGGGGATTAACAGAGATTAAGTTCTATCATAGCACAGTTTGAGGAGGGGTGCTGTAAACGATCCAACCATTTCTGATGGCCTTCTCCTGTTTGCTTTTGCTTGGTTAACTTGTCAAACACACACACATTCTTAAGGCCCCGATATACTGTATTCACGGCAAAGTTCTTTTTTGTTCTTCATTTAGGTGTCAAAATAAGTTTGAAATTCGTTTGCAGTGGTATACTCTTAGTGAACATCCCAATGCCACCCTTGCTGCTGGAAGCGGCATTTAGATGAATATGTTAATATGTGCTGCTCACTTTTTCTCTCAATAAACAATTAAACAAAAGAGCAGTTAATAAAACAACGGATTATATCAACATGGATATGTTTGCATGAACTCTGCTAATCGGCACTTCACTCAAGTCACGTCTCGTTTATTTATGTCACATTATACGATAGATTGCTTTGAAGCAAGCAGCTTTACAGCATTAAAAATTGAATAGTGTCGTTTTCAATTATAAGTAATTTCAATTCATCTCTGTGTAGGCATTCGTGTGTGTTGAGTGTGCGAGGCCCCATTTCGCGTGGCGGTCTGCATGGCATTTTTTTGTAACTGCGCAGCTCTGCTTCCGAATAATCGAGCCGATTCTGGCCGAGCAGGTACATCTGTACCATCTTACAGGCACCCAGTTTGCGCTTGTCTTTTTATTAGTCTTTAATTGCTTACATTTATAAAATTAGCCTACAATTGCAGAAATAAGCCTTTTTGAAATAAAAATAAAGGTCCATCTTTAATACAAATTTCATGAAATGAAATAAAAATTTTATCGAAAATATTTAGGAGATTGTTGTTTGATTTAGTATTATACATATGTTCTCATATCCATATATTTTGTTCTAATGTCACTAGTAATAATCTCAAGGTTTACTGAATTTTACATGATTTATTTTTTTTTTTGTAGCGTGGGTTTAGCGAAAAGTGTAAAAAAAAAAAAAAAAACATTGTCACGTGTGTACCTTACTACTTCTCACCGCTGCTTCCTGATGGTTTAGAGAACACTGCGAGCCGGCCCCTGATGTTTCAAAGAGTAGTGCGACGGCGAGCGCGATAAAAATAAACGCCTCGTCCGTTTGGGGAGGAGCGTGCGCAGTTAGCGGAGGCTCGCGGTGCGGAGCCAGGCGAAAGTATAAACAAGGCTTTACACACATACACACAGCAACCATTCAAAATGTGGTGGTATTGTTTCTGTACTGCTCAGTATAATATATTTTTTTGTGTATTAAAGTCTAGATGCTGCTGTGTGTAATGGAGATGTGAGTGCTAGTAAATGTTTGGCACTGTGCTAGAAATGAAATCGAAAAGCAGTACACGAATCCCATCAAATTTTAAATGTCATTTGGAATGAGAGCCAGATCAAAACATGCCACCGGTGCAAACCGCATGTTGACGGCCCCGCGTTAATTCAATCTTGAGCCTAACTGTAGATTCTGTGTGTGTGTGTTGTTTCAGAGAGGAACGTGAGCGCTGGATCAGGGCCAAATACGAGCAGAAGTTGTTTTTGGCATCGCTGGCGTGCACAGAGCTGTCTCTAGGACAGCAGCTACTGCGGGCCACAGCGGAGGAAGACCTGCGCTTCGTGGTCATACTGCTGGCCAACGGCTCCAGAGATGAGGTCAACGAAACCTGCGGGGAAGGTGACGGCCGGACAGCCCTGCACCTGGCCAGCCGCAAGGGGAATGTTGTGATCACGCAACTGCTCATATGGGTAAGAGCTACAGCACACACTCGTCTTATCACAGCCAACTACTGGCCAGATTTGTTTTAATAATTATTGGTCAGTATTTGTGTTTTCCTGTTTTGATTCATTCTGAAGAACAGAAAATATCTTGTGTTTTGAATGAGAGAAGTAAAGATAACTATTGCATAAATGTACCTGACAGTAAGCCCATAAAAGCTCTATTCAAGAATTTGACACATTTCTAGTGAAGACATGGAAATGATGGATAACCGATAAGATTTTTTTTTATTCTTAAAATGATTCTGTTTGAATTGGAACAAATCAAGACAAGATAAGATAAGCCATTCTGCCATTATCATCCTAATCAGACCAATTTTAATCATTTGGAGTCATATCTTTTTTTTAAATATTATTACATATATCATCCTGAGGTCCATTTAAAACGTAAGGAATATTTTTGCACTAAAAATCCATTTTCAAACAATAATTTTTGATGGACAAAATCAAGTCCCGCCCTAATTTTTTTCTTGTTCGAGAAGCTGTTTCACTCGGATACGTCACAATAGAGAAGAAAAGACTTGCAACGTCTGTTTCATGTCGACTTTAAAGTCTTTTTTTTATACTATTGTACTGCCTTTCTCTTATCGGAGTGCTCAAATATAGTTTTTAACTACATTCTTCAATAACGGTCTCTTTGCTCAAGGTGTTAAAACAGGGACCTTATTTAAATAATAAAATAATCTAATAATCTAAAATGAAACAATAATTCTATATTAATAATAATAACATTACAAAGCATTTTTATGAAGGATATTAGTGACAGGTGTTACACACAGCCAGGAACAGCAGAGGATTTGTCTGACTTTATGTTCAGGTGTTCTCTTGCTAACTCTCTTCATCTGTCTCTCTGTAGTACGGCGTGGACATCATGGCACGGGATGCTCACGGCAATACGGCATTGGCGTACGCACGGCAAGCTAACAGTCAGGAGTGTATGGACATCCTCCTTCAGTACGGCTGTCCCGACGAGCGTTACCCGCTCATGGCCACTCCCAACCTGTCCCGCAGGAACAATAATCGCAATAACAGCTGCAGCAGCATGAACAGTGCAGTTATATGAGGAATAAAACACATACACATGAACATGCACTCCTCCTCCCTCTCTATACACACCTTCATATGTACAGCTCCACCACTGCATCAGAATCATGAAACTATTGCAGACTCAAGGGAATGATGATGATGATGATGATGATGATGAAGCATGAGAAGAGCTACTGTGTTTGCACTCACGGCCTCCCCTTGCCTCTTGTGAAACGATCCGCACCCTGACTCTACAATCCCTCTAGTTGGAAACGTTGTCATGGCAAGGTCTTAGCCAGTCGTGTCATCTATTTTTTTTGGGAGAGTGCCCTCATCCAATGTCTCGCTGCATCGTGGAACAAAAATTAAACCAACCCTGGATTCTGCTTTTCTGACTGCGCCAGTTGAAGCTACCAAGTGCATGATGGGAGAAAAGGGTGTGTATGTATTTGGTAACTGGTGACGCATCTTATCAGCCTCTTTTCTGTGGAGTCCAATAGGAAATGATGGGATACTTTTACACCCAATCTTCAAAATGACCCAGAAGTCCCAGAGAACTTCACTTGGCCACCATGCGTGTCTGGACTTTCATCTCACCCCTTTGACACTGGTTTTTCTGTCTGTTCTCTCTCTCCCTCAGACTTTTTCTTTGCATCTGTTCGGACTCTTTTTCAGTCAGTATGTCCATTATGTCTTCTTTTCTTCTTTATTTTAAAGGAATGTGAAAGGATGTAATGACATTTACGGAAAACACCCAAATGTTGAGTCATACATTTGAAGTTTGAAAATCTGACATGGTCTTTTAAACCTTTTTTGTTTTAACATTGTTGAGCAGCATTTGTCTTAGTGCTCATTACTGGACCAACGGAGGATTCTTAAAAAGGTGTTTAAAGATTTATGTTTCTCAGATGTAAAAAGGGAATTACATTTTTTACTTTCACCAGCTTTTATTTAGCCAATTTTTAATCTTTCTACACGTCAAACTAGCCTTATATGTTGGCCATTGCCCATGTTCCTCATCAAAACAAAAATGCCACTGTTCTATGCTTTTCCTCGTTTTAATGAAAGTAATATCACAGGTAGGTTGCTTCGTCTCTCAGCACAGAATATCATGAAATGCAGGACTTTTTTGTAATGCAATCTGCTCATGGTGGCCGTTGCTTTCGTACAGTGGCGTGCCTCTCTCAGGTCATCTCTGTCTGTTGCTGTTCACACACTTTACACTGCAGAGTCCGAAACCTCGTGTATCTCAGTGAAGAGAAGGGCTCTCTGGGTCTTCAATCCCAATCTGTACATACTTCTTCCTTCTCTTTCATTCTATTTTTTCTCTAAGTAGTGTACTATATTGAAAGTATTTGAAGAAAACAACCCCCTCTGGCATAAGCCTTTATTATTATATTTTTACCAGCCCCTTTTCTTGTTTTGGTGTCTGAAAGTGTGCCTGTTTGAGTCGAGTTCCCTCTTTCCGCTCCCTTTATTTTTCCTCTTTGCCTTTATCTTCTTCCTTTATTGTGTGTCAAGGAGTATTAAAGCAATACGAAGCCAAAATTCCGCCAGGTAGACACACGAGTAATAATTTCTCGCAGCGTTCTTGAACGTCACCCCAGCGGTCCGAGCTGCCATTGTTATTGAGAGATGTAAAGCCGATGTAAGACTCTGTCTCAGGTCGTATATCATTACAGAAGATCCCATGCAGGGTTTGATATTGACTTGCTCCATAATATGATTTAATGGGCTTTGATCATTTAATCTCAGCTTCCATTGATTTTACTCTTCGCTAGGTAGTAGACATGTGAAGGTACTTGGCTTGGGGTTGGAGATGCGAGAGGCTCTGTGTTGTAGAATTGATATTCTGCAATACAAACAATCTGGAAAGTCTTCAAGCTTGTTGATAGACATTTTGGGAATATGTAGAGAAACTTAGATAGTTTAGAAAACAGTGAGAGTTGAAAAGCTTTAGTTGAAGGATGTGAGGATGTAAACTATGAGAGAAATATTGAGGTATGTTGATTTTCAGCTCGAAAGGGTGCAGTTTTCGCCTTGTATATAACGTAGCAGGCCTTTAGAGGCTTTACCACAATAACCATTATTTATGACTAAATGCACTACAGAACACCGATCACTTGTTGTGAAGAACCCACAATATAATGTCCACTTTGAATCCTTTCTGTGAAAAAAGTCGTTTTTCTTTTTTTTTCTTTTTGCATGAACGGATGTAAATGTTCTCTTCCTTGTGTAAATGTCTTCGTCTTCATAAAATGACTGTACCCTGACAGGTGACGCTAAAGAGTCTGCCATTTTAATATGAAAAAACCCTTATGAACAACTTGTGAACATTTTTTTTTTTTTTTTTTTTTTGGTCAGTCCTCCCATCTCCTTCTTTTGTAATCCATCTCTTTGAGCAAAACTTCTTTTTTGATCATCTGTCTATCTGTAACTGAATAAAGAAAGCATGAATGCGCAAAAGAGACAAAAATCCAACCAATACCATGACCGCAACCAAAGGATCATGCCAGCCCTTGTGAGCAGATAATGCAGACAGTTGGGGGCTTTATCAGTACGTTCCAAGTTGCTTGAACATATCCTGTTTTTTTTCAGTTTCCATTCACCGGTCGTCGCTTTGTGTAAATAGATGTAAAAATGGAGAAACCTGTAGTGTTTGTTTACTTTGTTTTCGTTTGTGTTCGTTACCTCATTTCATCAACAGTCTCCGTGTTATGTTCAAACCCAAGAGACCCGTTTAATTATTTATGAATATGCTAATCTGAAAGGGGAGGAGCTCTCTCACACTACTTGGGTTTTGCATTTGTTCCTTTATTCAGTCCATTGACATCACTACTATCATTCTGATTCGAATTATCGGTGTTGTATTTCTAATTATTATTGTTGTTATTATATTGAGTTTGTGTCAGCTGTACAGTACTGTGTTGAAAATTATACCTGATGCAGAGTCTTATACTGTAATGTCTCTTTTCAATAAAAAGCTTCTTAATATAATGTTCTCTCCTCGATTTTGTACCCTTTTAAATTATTTAATAGTGTGTGTGTGTGTGTGTGTGTGTGTGTGTGTGTGTATATATATATGTGTGTGTGTAAGACTTTATAAGTGGTTGTTTTGATTTAAATAGGCAAATGCTCAAGACTCTATGATTGGATCATTATTGCAGTGATTATTATGTTTCTAGCATGTTATATGTTTGGCAACAGTTACTCTAACCCTAATTGATGGTGTGTGTAGCTTTTCCTTTCTTAAACAACCATGTAGGAAGACACATCTTAGCCATATTCCAGGATGACAATGTCAAGATTCATCAAGCTCAAATTGTGAAAGAATGATTGGGAGAAGAATATTTTTCACCCATGAATTCAGACCTTAAATTCATTGAAAGTCTTTGGGATGTGCTGGATACACATTGATATTAATATCAATATATTAAAAGTGTTCTTTTCAGCATATGCTTCATTCTTATTCCTCCAGACATACCGCTGATCCATAGGGCTAAAAAGTTCCAGTTTTACTTCATCGCTCCACAGAACAGAATCCCAAAAGTTCTGTGGCTTATTTATATGATTTTGAGCACTTTTCCTGTGCTTTTGGGTCATCAGTGGTGTACGTCTTGGAGTTCTGGCTTGGAAACCATCTGCTTCGTACATGCCATACTGTGCAAGCTGAAACCTCAGTGCCTGTTGCCACAAAGTCTTGCTGCAGGTCTTTTGCAGTCACTCAAGGGTTTTTCTGAACCTACCTTCTCAGAAATCTGGTTACAGTCGTTGATAGCTTCCTTTTTCTGCTCCGTCCAGGTAGTGGAACCACTGTTCTTTCAACTTTGAACTTGCACACTATGCTTCCAACAGTGTCTCTAGGAACATTTAGTGCCTTCCCTATCTTTTTGTATCCTGTCCCATGTTTGTGAAGGGTGATGATATCCTTCTATTAACTTTTTGGACCATTCTTTTGACTTAGCCATATTTGAAGTCAATTGTAACACTCAACAAACCTAGCCTGTTCAGGTATTTCATGTGTTCTAGCTCAAATACACCTGCTGCAACTAATGAAGCCCTTGATTCTTGACAACACCTGTTTTGCTGATTTGTGATGTGGGGGATATAGAATCTCAGGGGGTTGAATAATTTTGAGACTGCAGAAGTCATTAAAAGTTGCATTTTCAGTTGAATTTGGGGAAACCTCTTGAAACATTTGTTGTGTAGAGCTATTTCAATTACTTTTGTTTGATTTGCTCATTGCAAACAGCTGAAAGTCTGTAAAATTTGTGCATAAACAGTGGGGGTTGAATAATTACATATACAACTCTATATGTATATATAGTATTATTTATTATATATACATGGTATGTTACTTTATAATATATAATACTGATTCATAATATTTACAGTGTGTATATATATATATATATATATATATAAATGTATACATGTTGGCATTTACTTCACAGATCTTAAACCCAAATCAATTGTGTTTCAGGAAGTATTAAGCTAATCGAAACACGCCTGTATGTTTTGTGCTTCTCGCATGTCCGCAGCCCGAACGCCTAGTTTGGGTTTCTCAGCGGGTGCGATCCTCTCTCCGGCCTCCGCGGTGCAGATGAAGGCGTTAAAGCCGGGTCCTGCCGACTCACTGTGTCTCTAATGAGATAAAGATCCTCTAATCCCCTTCTCATCCTTTCCTTCGCAGGAAGAGAGCCGCTGCTCCACAAAGCATCCAAGGAGGGGATGCGGGGCTCGAATCTGCCCCCTGACCGGGAGGACAAAAGAGGCCTCAGCAGCCCAGGAAAACAGATGTAATTAAAGAGATTAGACAAGGCAGAGAGAGAGAAAAGAGCAATCTATAGAAAGAGGAAATGTTTCGTGGTTGAGAGGGGAAGTAGGAGCGCGATTATGAGTGACTGACAGGAAGTGTGTTTGTTTTCTTATAATTCCTTTCACAAACATTTGCAGCTTGTAAGCTGTTGAAGGTTGACAGGCTAAAGGAGCCATGGGAAACGAATCCTTAAAATGTCAGTGGTGGTCCAGAACCACAAAACCCTGAAGCATCTTGTCCAGATCTAGTCTGATCATCTCTCATCATAAATCAGTTCCACTTAGAAATCCAATGAGGCACAGCACTGGTTCAGTGCATTAACAGAGCTGTTCATCTATCATGATATGTGTGTGTGTCCCTCTCACACACACAATAATGGCATTAGAAATGCTAGAGAAGCCCTGAAATGAGGCGTGAGCTGCACCATCATGTTGTGATGATAATCCAAATGTTCAGAGAGAAAGAGCTGGAAAATCACACTCTCTAATCCTGCCGTACTGAGACGGGTGTGTTGTAATGCATTCTGTTTAACTGCTGTAACTCAGTGTCTTATCTTTGATGTAATCCTATATTTCTCTGCTGCAAATTATAGTTAATAAATCTACTACTCATGCTTAAATTGTGTGAATTAATGTCAAGTGCAAAGAGTGCTGTACTTAATCATCCGTTCCGAGGTGGGGTGAAACACTAATAGAAAACATGGACGTTTTAAAATGCATGCATAAATTCACACTGTCATAACCATCATCACCCCATCTTCATTTTACTGTAAACACTTTCCTTCTAAATGGCCAATTATAGGAAGTTCAATGAAAATAGCAAATAAAATAAGTGCATAAAACAGGTGCGCGTGTGTGTGTGAGGTCCTGGTTACCCCTGGTTACAAAATGTCCCCACAAAGATGGCAATATCTGAAATCGTTGTCCTTGTGTGGACATTTTTTTTTGGTCCACATGAGGAAAACAGCTTAAACACTTGTGACTTTTGGAAAATTAAAAAATGCTGAAAGTTTTCTGTGATGGGTAGGTTTAGGGTTAGGGGATAGAATATACAGTTTGTATAGTATAAAAATCATTATGTCTATGGAATGCCCCTTTAAAACATGAACACTCAATGTGTGTGTGTGTGTGTTCTTGTTTAACCTACATTGAGAGGACCAAATGTCCCCACAAAGATAGTAAAATGTGAACATTTTGACATTATGGGGCCATTTGGTCAGGCCCCACAAGGAAAACAAAAAACAAATCATACCAAATGATGTTTTATTAATGTAAAAACGCAGAAAGTTTTCTGTGATGGAAGGTTTAGTGTAAGGGGATAGAACGTGTGTGTGTGTGTTAGTCTCTCGCAATTGTCAAATATATCCTACTGTCCTGTTTTGTGCAAAATGCTTATTCCCTGTTTTGTTTTTGTTTTTTTGGCCAGGCCATGAAACTTTTCAAAAATGTATTTAATATATGATATGTAATTTGTTATATAGCAAGTTGAACAAGAATCAGATGACACCTGTTCTGTCATTTAACATGAATTAATGATCTCAACTCCAATTATAACCCAGACATGAAATTGCACTTACCTTAAAATTCTGTTTTGTATTGTAATCCTTTTTATTTCAGAATCTGTAAATATTATACATACGTGTGTATGATTTGTAAGTGATTTCATCCTTGTAGTTCTTTTCAAATTGGTTAAACTGGTGGTATTATAACTCACCCGCTCTCCTTTACATACACAAACTGACAGCTTGATGCTCATTGAAAAAACATGCTTAAATATTAATAGTAGTTATGATTGTTACTATAAAATCATAATATTGGAATTTTTAGATCTATTCGAAAAATCTAAACTAAAAGAGAAAATCAGCAACAATGAACGACTGCTTTGTTGTGATAAATCTCACATAAAGCACTAAAAAATGTTGTGCTTTATACTGGTAAAAGATTGAAAAACATTTCAGAAATTATTATTAAATTAAAAAGGTGCGTTTGTCAATATGCAGATCTATAAATGAAAAAATCGTAATCTCTCATTATGATTACAATTATGTTGGTCATAATTTAAAAAGTTTTATTTAATAAAAAAAAAAAATTTTCAATTACTTTGAGTAATGTTTCATGCTACAAAATCACAGAAGTTGAAAAAAAAAAGGCAAATGTGTCTTTGTCCTTCTCTCATCAGTGTTATCTTTGTTGTTGACCACAGAAAGTTCCAGCATATGTGTGTGTTTCAGTGCTCTCACTGGTTCTGCAGCCAGTGCTCTCCGTCAGGATTAATCATTGGAGGTTCATTTGACGCTGTTAATTTAGTGCAGGAGGGACAAGCTGGAGTGAAAAGCTGCGGCCCGAGCCGATCCCCGCGGGCCCATTTATCTGTCAGACACTACGGACAGCCTTGATTACAATTTGCACAAAAATTCATTAGAGTTTAGGTAATTGTCAGATCTCTCTTTCTCTCTCTCATCACGGTTCCTTATGAAATGCCTTTCTGCTCAGTTTTCATGTCAATGGATGCATGAAAGCATTGTCTATTTTCCAACATCATTCAGACCAGCACATTTCAATTGTCTACACTGCTGTGTGTGTGTGTGTGTGTGTGAGAGTGATGAGGCACTGATGATGTCTGATCTATTGCGATGCTCAGGACTTGCACTTGCATACAACAATAAATCTACTACCAACAATAATTCAATTTCTCTAGGAAGAAAAATTAGAATTCCAGTTTAAATATGAAACTTGAGTCTATTAACCACTGCAGTCATAAGAACTTTTTGTTTCACGTTACATTTTTCATGTTACTTTATATATATAGAAAGGTACATGCTGATTACTACAAAAAAGTAGCTACTAAATGTGTAATGATTTTGCACAGCAGACTGTAATTAAACTGTTTTTGTTATTATTAAAGTAATCAATTATAATTACATATTGCTTGTAACATGGACACAGTAAGAATGTAAATAGAATCTTTTAAGTATCTTGAATCTCTCAAGTATTTATTAATTTCTACTTGATTTTTAAATTTTTTTATTGTATTAATAATAGGTAGGCTAAATAAATGTTTTCTAAATTAATAAAAATATACTTATTACAAATTCTACTTATATTAATTATATGTCAATAAATTATTTTCTTAAATGACTGTAATGAATGTGTAAAGTTTAGAGAAAATAACAGGGTTAAAGTTTGCTGTAAAAAAAAATCTGTCGAATTTGTAAACTGAACCTGTAGACTGTATATGTTTGTTGAGAATAATGTATATGTCCACAAGCTTGCATACAGACGCAAACGCAAAATTATATAGCTAATATTATATGATCATATTGATAAATAAAGTACTGAAATTGGTGTAGGCTACTTTTTTTAAAAGAGGTTTGAATTGGCCTATGAGCAATTTGTCGAAATGAGTATGGAAAAAAAATGTATACATGAAATATAGAAATTTCAAGAGCTGTGATGTTTAAATTATTGTATTATGATCAATTGCATATATTTGCGAAATTATTTTTGATTTACATTTGCGTCTCAATCTTTCCCGACGTGCCCCGTGTGTGACGAATAGGCTCGTTACTTTTCAGGTCAACGCCGGCCGGAGATCAAGGCTGACACGAGGCTGTGTCTCTCATCATGACCCTGACATCTATTCATGAACCACACCCTCCTGTCCCAACACCCGATTCAAACCTGACAAGGTTAGATGATTTCAGATCATCTGTACTAACAGAGCAGAGACTGCGCGGAACAGATGGCGCAAGCGGAAGGCCGTTGTGCAGGTGCAATAAAATGACATTATTAGCAGTAATTATTATTAACTTATGTTTAAAACATTGCTACAAATTATGAATCAAAAGTAATAAAGACAAGTTACACAAATAATGTAAAGAAACAAGTCGAACCCATTCAATGTTTTTGAATTGATGATGTGGTTTATGTTATTTCCCCCTCACGCGCACTTCAGTGACTTACGTGTTGCATTTAAAAAATAAAAAAAGGACAATTTTTTTTTAACAATTATTTATGGTCCAGCTTTAATCCACACAATATTCTGAAGTCAGTAAACTCATGAAACGTTAGCAAGTTTTTTTTTCTTCTCACAATATTAAATAAATTAGCAACGTGCCCGTGACGTCTGAAAAGGTTACAGAAAAAGGGAAATGAATGCAAGAATTTTTTTTTTTTTTTAAATAAAGGCTATTTACCATAAAAAATAAAAAGCACATATTTAACAGGTTGTTTTATAAATTCGAGGGAATGGTGTTAATTTTACTATTAATTGAATTATATTGTGTTCGTCAGCAGAGACCAGAAGTGCTCCTTTTAGGATAATATTCATCTCTGCCAAAAAACACTTGAACTAGACAGTCACACAAAACTAAACATAAAACTGATGAAGTTTTTAAATACATCGTGGAAATTCAAGAACTAAAATTTGTACGTGATTTGGTCCAAAGTTGGAAATAAAACTGCAGTTTCTCCCTTCCAATAGGTCTTGAACCTTTTCGTTCAAACTGAGTCTGTTGCTTTCTTTCCCCCCCGTTTGCACAACTCTGTAGTTTAAACCAAAACTATATTTATATATAGGTTGCGTCGTGTCCTGGGTTCCTCAAGAACAGTTTGGTTATATGTAGATTTCTCAGAATTGTCTTGGTCCTCTAGTGTATCAAGGTCTGGCCTGTTCTAACTGTTGGTGTTGGCTGCGTATTGCAAACCGACTAACATGCACCGGAATGGGCACCACAATTTTCGGGTTTCTGGAGGGCTCTCCGGTTTTGGAGTTCACGTTTCCCGCTTTGACACGTTTCCACTTGGCTCTCCGGTTCTGAAACCAGATCTTGACTTGCACCTCGCTGAGCTTTAAGGCATGGGCGATCTGTGAGCGTTCTGTGAGTGATAGGTATTTCTTACAGTGAAACTCCTTTTCCAGTTCTAAGAGCTGCTCGCTCGTAAAAGCCGTCCTCCTCCTCCGATTTTTCCCGGTGGACGTGGTGTTTCCCGCCCCATTCCCACCGTGGACGCCATCGTCCAGTCCTCCGTTGCCGTCTCCATCTTCCTTCTGACACATCGCGTTCCCGGGCCCGTTGTCGTCGGAGCTGTAATCTAAATCACTGTCCATGGAGAAGCTCTCATCTTTCCGGTGACACTCATCCTCCTTCGCGTCGTCTTTGCTGTGACCTCGCACTATGGGAATAAAATAAAAAGCAGAATTACTTTGAGAGCTGTTATCAGAAGAAAACATCTAAATGTAAGCATCTGCTGTGAGGTAATTTGTGTTTTTAGTTTTGACTAGTGTGGTCGGGGGAAAAAAGTTGTGTGTTTTCTGAATCTGACCTAGTCTTGTCTCGCAACACATTCTTCCTGTTTATTGCTGCCACTTTTACGCGCAATTACGCACGGTGATGGATCTCTTAGGAAAGTAGTTTGCACACCTCAAAACAAACCGGCCTAAAAGTTCTCCCCCTTCTACATCTCTTGAGATCTTTTTTTTTTTTTTTTTTTGTGAACATGCATTATTTTTGCATAGACCTTATTTTTTCATAATTTCAGATTTCAATATCAAAATTGTCCCTTCAGCTAATGTCATTTTTCTTTACGTTGCAGACATGGTAGGCTATATTACAATAATGCGGGACTACATTTATTTTACCCTGCCTACATATAAATGATCCAGGCGAAAGTGAATTTTGCTTACAGTTTTATGGACATTTAAACACCGCTGGCCCTCCGATCCCTCAATTAAAATGAGCTAATTTAGTCATTGATGGCAGCTCGGCCTCAGGCACTATTCCCTGGAAAACTTGATTTGGGCCTTTAATTCACGTGTGTGTCACTGAAATTCCACAATCATGACATTTTATTTCCGGGAGATTTTATATAATTATTTCCGTCTCACATTTCTCGTTGCAACTCGGTAAACTGAATTTTAAGTGGCAAAATAAATTTTAGCGTATAGGCCTAAAGCAGACATACACAATTTGTTTCTTAGAAAGCAGAAAGAATAAAACGCATGACATCGGAATAATAAATATTTATAATTATTTCCAGGTTTTTTTTTTAAAGTATATTTAAAAATGTGAGAACAACAATCAGTAACAACTATGGGACTATCAGTAATTTTACTTTTATTTAACATGCATGGCAGGATCAGTTTTGCTCTTCAAATATAATTTTTAAAGACTTCTCAAACAATAAGGACTTAGTTCAATGCAACCCTCCTCTGAAAGTGTGAAGAGTTCTGAAGGCTGGCTTTATCTCACCTGTAGAAGTGTGCACGGACTGCGAGTCGTGAAATGACGGAAGGGTCGCTGAATCTTTCGTTGGAAACGTTTTCCCATCCTCTCCATCCAAACGAATATCCTGAGATTTATCAAACATGGCGTGAATGGACTGAGAGCTCAGCTTCCTCGCCGCGTCCTGGTGCTGCTGAGACGGCGAGCTGGAGAAGCCGCCGGGTAACGTGGCCATTAGCGTGGATGTGAGCGCCATGCCCTGCGCCAGACTGGAGCAGAACCCGCTGGGTAAGCCCGGGATCGGGTGGTGCGGATGGGTCGCGGGGAGCGCGCTCTGAGGAAGAGTTGGAGGAGGTGGCGGTGGCGGAGGAGGTAGCACCACTGACCGGTAGGGCATGAACATGGGATAGCCCGTGTACACGAAGTGTCCCGGACTGGGCTGCGGTGGACCTCCGATGAGCGAGTCAATGCTGAATGCAGTGGTGCTTCCCACCGGACGCTGCATCATCATGAACGGTGTACTGTAAGCTGCACTCATATGATCGTATATGGCTAATTTATAAAGTCCTGAAGTCTGTGGGAGCAGCTGTCTCCCCTGTGCTTCTCAGATGAGGATCTCACTGCTGGACAGTGTCATACACTGACACTCTCTGAGGCTTTTGTTAATCCTGCGAATGTCTCCCTGTATGCGCAGTTCGTAAACCCGTTGCATCTGTTTCGACTTACTTCAGAGCCAAACTGATTTTTTTCGTTGTAAGAATAGAGCGAGACAAGTGCATTAAAACACAAACAAACGACGCAAATCCCTTGCTGAGAAATGTCTGGACGAGAAAAAGGTCGAGCATCTCAGATGAGCTTTATCGTCCTCCCTTGAGTTATTTCGGCGTCCTTGTCCCTTCTGCTTGGCCGCTTTTCATTCCGACCTGATGGAAGTCACAATAAATTGCTCCTCGCACTCGCAGTATCAGCTGTGATCATCTACTGAAGTGTGAGTTTGAATTACGCTCCTTCGGTTTAAGCGTCTCCACCATGCGCTCTGGCCACGCCCACCGTTACTCTGCGCTTGCTATTGGTCCAGTTTCATCCGTTTATGTGGAACTGTCCTGACGCGCCTGAGCCGCGAGCGCTGGCTGCTGTCTCTTAAATTAGAACGTCACCAACACAGTCTCACATTCCAAAACAGTCAAAACAAGAATCATGTGAGATGTGATCTGATGTGTATTTTGGCATCTAATGGTCTTGCTGAATTATTATTATTATTATTATTATTTGTATTCCAGTTAATGAAAACCATCCTTTTGGCCACACTGCATGCATATTCTGAGATGTAATTTTGTAAATGTAAAATAAATATTTTACCGTTCCAGGGGCCCCTAGAATCGTCACCACCTTTCGCCCCGCTACAGCGACTAACCCTGCAGATGAGACTGCCATTGCCTGTTCATAATGACATGAGACTCTGCCCTTTATAGCAGTCAGTCATTTCAGACACCTTATGATCTGTGAATCAGCAGTTAATAATCCTCGTACACGGTGTTCTTTACATCCGTAAACAATCTGCTCTGCATAAATACACAGTGAAGTATGAAAATGAAAACCTATAGGCTAATTCTCTGATGTTTCTTCAGATAAAGCTTTCATACATTAAATCGTGCCCCAGTAGGCAGGAATAATTCCAAAACCCTGAATAAAAAATAAAAAAACAATAATGGAATTGTCAATGTTTAATGGGGGAGGGGGATTAAATAATGAATTATTCAGTGGAATTGCTGATCAATAAATGTGTCTCCATATTTGTAAAATCTTTGTCCACGTGAGCATCATTTGGTCCACATAATGAAAAGGAATGCGCCCGTTTTCTCCGTTCATGCTGGTGATTAGTCCTAATCTTTGGGGACATTCGTGCACCCTAAAAACCTTGACCCGAGCCCCCACCTCTGCCTCCATGCCAAATCAAGGGCAATCCCCTCACCCCCTCCCCAGGGTCACAAGGACACGGTCTCATTAAAGACAGGCTGATCGGCAACTGCAATGCAGACATTAAATAGCAGTATTTTTCAATTAACGCTGACAAATTCAATCAAAATTCCATAGATTAGGATGAAATGAGGCATGGGTCATTTACAAGGGGATTTAATTGCACCACCATTAGACAAATAGTACAGCAGTCACCGTTCCATTATCAATCATGTGAAGGCATCAATAGTACAGGGAGAGGATGGGGGATGGGGGATGGGGGGTGCTTTCTAATACGCCGCACCGCAGAGCAGCTAATAAATACCCTCTTTTGTACTTATAAATTATCCAGTTTAATTAACAACATGGATTATGATTGGAATATGATTTAATTAAACCTTTCCTGCATGGTGGAGTGCAGAATCATCCATTATGTAGAAGCGAAGGGGAGCGTTACCGTGGGCTAAATTAAGAAAGGCCCAGAAACACTGACAGACCCCGAAGACCTTCTGAACGGGACAATAACTGCAGATAACACGCAGAGGAGGTCTGTTTTAAACAGGAGGCTGCGCCGGCCCAATACATGCTTTTAATTGTGTAGCACACAGACGGAGGCCCGGAGAAAATGCCCCGCATCTAAGAAAGGTTTACTCAGTGGGCAAACCAATTAAAGACCTCTTATTGCTACTCGCTGCAGTTTTGCAGGGGAAATGGATTTTGAAATGTTGCCTGCAGCATTTGACCATTCAACATTATTTAGTTACTGTGTCTCAGGCTCAACCTTTTCATCAAGATCCAAATGTCAGCTATAATTTATTCGGCACAGTTCGCTTCTCCCAATGAAAACATGAGTCGCTGTTTCCCTCTCTCTGATCCAGTCGCATTAGGAAAGGGCATAGGCTCACTTTCATATATATGTTTAATTTGCTCTCAAATTGTTTTGGTCATAGACAAACGGCTATTAAAAGCCTGACCTTCGATTTCAAATTATGAGATCTATTTGAAATCAATTGATTAACCTTTAAATGATCCCCTGATGATAGCAGATCAGAGCCATTCAAGGTCTGGTCATGCGTGACTGGTGGGGAGTGCTGGTTCTCCCTGAGGCTCGGGACTAAGCACAAAGATTGATCTATCTCAGCCAACCAGTCCTCAGGGCTCCACACTATACCAGTCAATAAGCACTGAGTTAAGGCTGCTCTGTATCCTTACACTCACCGCAAAAGGTCTAGACATGTATTATATATAGCCTACTACTGATAGGTTACAAGAAGAACTTGAGAAAGTACATGATCATCACATTTCGTTATGTTTATGGAGAAACAGAATTTGTTCATAAGAAATAGCACAATATCTAAATGCATAATTATTTCATGACCACTTTAGCAGCTAGTCCAATAGTTTTCTGTTCATGTAATCATGTGTGGCATCTCAAGTATTTGATAAGAACTGTGCATTTTGTTTTCAGCACAGTACTGTGCAACAGAGCTGCATTGTTGCTATTTCCCTAATGACTCTCCATCGCGCAGTGTGAGCACACTCTGCACATCCTCACCAACAAATCTATTCCTTCCCAATTATAGAAAACAATCAGTTGCACTACAGGTATTTTGCATTTGCCTCTTTTGCCTCAAACTGCCTAAAACCTAACAGCAGTTTTGATGATTTATTTTGGCCGCAGTGAATCATTTAGTCCCTTTAACTGAGCCTTTCACATGAACCTGTTTAAAAGTTACTGAAAAATGGATCTCACTAAAACAAAATTTGAAATCATCATAAACACTTTTCTCAAAATATCTTATTAGCTACATATACAACTATGAAGATCAAATTAACAGCAATGAACCTCGTCATTGTGCACAATGCCGTCGTGGATCAGGAAACTCTTGCATTGAGACGAACAGGTGTTTACCCTTAAGTATGCAAAGAAGCATACTTTTAAAAAGAGTACTTATTATAGAAAAAATATACTATAAAATAATCCTTAAGTGTGAACACTTAAGTGTGAACATTTAATTGCTTATTACATTAAATATTGAAATATGAAAATTTATTGTAGAAAAAATTATATATTTTTGACATATAGGACTTAAGTACATATTTATATGTAATTTCATAGTTACTGCTGTTGTCTTTGAAATCTGCTGCCGAATGTACTGACAATACATTGTAAACTAAAATATACTTTAATGTAATATCTATTGAAACGTGTATGTGTATTATTAGGTGTGTAAAGAAACACTTAATTACACTTAAAGGCTTAGTTCACACAAAAATAATAAAGAATTGTCATCAATTACTCACCCTCATGTTGCTCCAAACCTATATGACTTTTTTCATCTTAGAAAACACAAATGAAGTCTGAAAGATTTGTCTTCCTCCATTGACAGTCCACACAACTACCACTGTCGCTTCAAAAAGTTCATAAAGAGATCATAAAATGATCATAATTATGAACTAAATTTTCTGAAGAGACTGGATCACTTTAGATGAACAGATTATCTTAAATGTAGGCCTTTATTCACATATTCAAATATTGATCAGTGAACATGAACAGAAGCTCTGAACCTTCTTGATGCGCGAGAACAAACCTCATTGGTTCTTGCGCGAGCTCAAACGTGCTGCGTAACACAAGAATGAACCTCACTGGTTCCCGCTGAAGCTCAAACGAGCTGCGTAACACGAGAATGAACCTCATTGGTTCTCGCTGAAGCTCAAACGTGCTGCGTAACACGAGAATGAACCTCATTGGTTCTCGCTGAAGCTCAAACGTGCTGCGTAACACAAGAATGAACCTCATTGGTTCCCGCTGAAGCTCAAACGAGCTGCGTAACACGAGAATGAACCTCATTGGTTCTCGCTGAAGCTCAAACGTGCTGCGTAACACAAGAATGAACCTCATTGGTTCCCGCTGAAGCTCAAACGAGCTGCGTAACACGAGAATGAACCTCATTGGTTCTCGCTGAAGCTCAAACGAGCTGCGTAACACAAGAATGAACCTCATTGGTTCCCGCTGAAGCTCAAATGAGCTGCGTAACACGAGAATGAACCTCATTGGTTCTCGCTGAAGCTCAAACGTGCTGCGTATCACGAGAATGAACCTCATTGGTTCTCGCTGAAGCTCAAACGAGCTGCGTAACACAAGAATGAACCTCATTGGTTCCCGCTGAAGCTCAAATGAGCTGCGTAACACGAGAATGAACCTCATTGGTTCTCGCTGAAGCTCAAACGTGCTGCGTATCACGAGAATGAACCTCATTGGTTCTTGCTGAAGCTCAAACGTGCTGCGTATCACGAGAATGAACCTCATTGGTTCTCGCTGAAGCTCAAACCTGCTGCGTATCACGAGAATGAACCTCATTGGTTCTCGCACATCTAGCGAACA
The DNA here is from genome assembly GCF_951802725.1 of Rutilus rutilus. Taxonomy (NCBI): domain Eukaryota; kingdom Metazoa; phylum Chordata; class Actinopteri; order Cypriniformes; family Leuciscidae; genus Rutilus; species Rutilus rutilus. Next base: position 11,735,109 of record NC_140217.1, on the reverse strand, counting down.
TTCTATAGAGCTTCTGTTTATCATAACTGATGTGTGAGTTGATGAATGTTTATACAGTGCTGGTCAGAATTATTTGCCCCCTTGGTAAATATGATCAACAACAATCGATAAAAAAGTACCCAATGTGTAAAATGAAATACTCTGCTGTATTTTAATGCTGTGGGCCTAATTTTCTGCCAGAGGTCCTGGACATTTTGTTCAGATACATGGCATCATGGATTCCATCAAATACCAACAGATAAAAAATCTAAACCTGACAGCCTGTGCTAGAAATCTTATAACGGACCATGTTTGGATCTTCCAACAGGACAGTAATCCAAAAACAAACATCAAAATCAAAACAAAAATGGGTCACTGAGCACAAAACCAAGCATCTGCAATGGCCATCCCAGTCCCTGACCTGAACCCTATAGAAAATGAGTGGGCTGAACTGAAGAGAAGAAGCGCCAACATGGATCTGGGAATCTGAAAGATCTGGAGAGATTCTGTATGGAGGAATGGTCTCTGATCTCTTGTCAGGTGTTCTCCAAACTCATCAGGCATTATAGGAGAAGACTCAGCTGTTATCTTGGAAAAAGGAGGTTGCAAAAAGTATTTAATAAAAGGGGGCAAATAATTGTTCCCAACGTGTTTTGGAGAAAAACATTTATTTCATAATGTGATTTCCCCCCCACTTTCAATTATTTTACTTCAATGAAAGGTTAGATTTTTGCAATTTTTTTTTATAAAATATCAAAAGGATTAACAATGCAGATTTACTTTTTACAGGGGGCAAATAATTGTGAATAAATGCCTAAATTCCATATGTTCATCATATAATGCGATCGAGTCTCTTCAGAAAATTTGGACTTAACCATTCAATTCATATGGATTCGTTTTATGATCTCTGTGAACTTTTTGAAGTGTCAAAGTGGAAGTTGAGTAACTGTCAATGGAGGGTCAGAAAACTCTCAGATTTCATCAAAAAGATCTTCATTTGTGTTCCGAAGATGAATGAAAGTATTATTAGTTTAATTAACATGAGGGTGAGTAATTAATGACAATTTTCATTTTTGGGTGAACTCATTTAAATGACCGTCTGTATTATATATTATCTTCAAGAACAGTTTTAAAAAAAAGAAAATACTTTTACGATTTGAAGTACACTACAATTGCACATTAAATACAATTAAGAATCCTTCTCTTTCAGAATAATAGGAAATTGCTGTGGTTGTTTTTGTTGCTATAGTGTTCTGGGAGAAAAACACTCAAAAAGGGGCCTTTAGCCCCATTGTATCCTACTTGCTCCTTCTGAATACTGGTTATTACATTGCTTTACATCAATCACAATATAGCTGACAAGAATTCCATTCAAGTCTATGCAGACAGAAGCAATAACACAAATACTGTCTGGCAAGTGCAGACAGAATGGAGTGTAAAAGGCAGGTCAGTGTCATAACTACACTAGGCATGTGCTTTACGCCTGTTCAGACTCCCACTTGATTATGTCATCTGGCTTTGTGAGACGTATACTTCTATATCAGGACACATTTTCATTGCCACTTATACTTGGTAAATAGGCACAGACCTCAACACAATACTCATAATAAAGCGTAATTCAAATCATCATTCCATTTTTAATATGCCCCACATTAAAGGGATCACACCACGACACAAGTGTGTGCCATGGTCCAATTCATCTTGCTTTATTAAAGCGAGGAAATGAGGTGAGGCATCAGTGCTTTGCACCCTCAGGGCACGTTCAAGACAGATGAACAACAGGGGCAAGCACAATGATAGCACAGGATTAGCACCCCACACACACTGGAGCTCTGTTCAAACGCACAAAGCAGCAGAGAATGGCTTTACAAATCCTCAAAAGCAACATTCTGATACTGTCACAAGCACCTCGCACATGCAGTGTTGTACGGCTCAAGGAAATCAATACTGCTATAAGTGCATCTATAAAAGACCACCATAAACATGCCAGCTCTTTCAGCCCAGTCACTGGACTCTATGGAACTAAGAATTGACAGTATGCTGCTCCCTTATTTATTAGGAGTTCTCTTTGTCCATAAATATATTTTCAGCAAATGATGTCATTAAAATAGAATTGATAATAACAAATATTTCCATTTATTGACAACTGCGTAAAAAAAGCGTTTACAGGACAAGGAAAAGAAAGTTGTAAAACTTCACAACTAGTTCTAATTTGATCTGTGTTCATGTTAATCAATGTTAATTGACAGAAAGAAAATAAATATGGCTGACTAGATGTGGAGGGTTATAACACTTTCAAAGTTGAACCACAAAAAATGGCCATATACACTGTAAAATATGTTTTTACATAGCTTTAACTCATCAAAATATGTTAAGCAATTTTCTACTTTTTTCTGTAAGTTATAAGATTCAACCCATTTTAATGTAATTTTAATGTAATTTAAGTTGAAATGACTTAAACATCCAGTTGATTGTACTTAAAAATGTAAGGCAGCAACTTTTTTTAACAGTGTGTCAATAAAACACAGGGCTGTTATGTTTTTAGAATCATTAGTTTTGAATGTTTCCTGTATTTGTTTTATATTAGTGTATTTTCTTCTGTTTCCCATTTTAATTCTTTTTCAATTAAAAAGCTTAACATGAAACGGAAAAGAATATTGATGGAAGACAACAATTCCTGTAAATTTGTCCACAATTCTACAATAAAATCATGAGCAAAAACAGTTCAACTGTTTTTTGTTTTTTTTACTCACTCTAGAATAGGCCTACGCTTGTAACATTACCACTTTTTGTACTTTTTACAAATATTTAGGCTACACAGTATGGATACTTTGTGAATGAACACACCGTATTAACCATATATTTAAGAGATATTATATCAAAGAAATACTAAATACTCTTAATTGAGTATACAACACTGGCCGTCTTTCCTACTATTGTACAGTACACATAAGTTCCAATCAGTCACATTAATCAACAGCGCCGCCTGCAGGACATAATTAAAACTACAAACATGTTTCAGACAGTTCAACGTGTCGAAGACGAAATTAACTCTTTGAGTAAAATAGTATTATTTGACAGAAAATATGTTTAATTATAAACAAGATTCACGGTACATCCAGGCACATACAGAACATCTACAGTAGCCTAGCCTATTAGTGCACAATACATACTCTCACATGAACACAATTTGTACATTTTAAAGAGCTATGAGGAATTAGATTAAGAACAGAAACGAGAACCTTGAAAACACAAATTAAATATCCTTAATTGTCTTGCCCCTACCATCAACTCCAAGCAAAACTACCAGACATGTCAATCACAAGCAACTTCTAAACGCCCATGAAAGGGAAATCCAGATGTGCTCTAATTATAGTCATTTCAAAAGCATCAACAGCCTTCACTCTCTACAGACCTCCAGAAACAGACATCATGCTCCACGACTAGACATCAAATTATTGCCGTTAACAAACTGAATTAAAGCCGATTTGGTTCAAGACATTCACGGGATCAGCTGTCCAGACGGTCAACATTCCCAGAGCTCTGCTCACTAACGAGCAGTTGACCTCAAACGGCTCTCTAACACGTCCCAAAGCACATTTATTCAATCGCAATACGCATACTAACACCTATAAATGCTAGTCCAAATAAATAAGTAGATAAACACATAAATCGTTTTCTGACGCTGGATTGAGTTGGCCTAGACCCAATTCATTTTCTCTCTCTGTTAAAGAGCAGTCAGTTTGATTGGGACTTGTCGTGTTATTGCTTAGACAGACATGAAGTGTTCATGTGCCCATGAAAACAACTACATTAGAACATACACTCATGTTCTCATTTATAACTTCTATGATCTTCCACTTCTGTATGAAATATGAACTTTAAAAACCTTAGAAGTCAATGTGAAAGTAAACATAATCTATAAAAACGTGGTTAACATTGATTGTCTTTACAGTGTCTGAATAATGGTAGCTTCATGGGGCTGTTTTTGACAACTCTGAGAAAGAGCTTTGATGGATTTAAGAGCAACCTTACTGCCACCATTCAGTTCAGCCTCATCAGTGGAGGTAAGGAAGAATGAAAAACTCTAGGTGACACACAAAATCACCTTCATGCGTTAAATAGATAGATAGGTAATTTTTCTCCCAAATGAAATAGACAACAAGATTCAGACTGTGTGTGTGTGAGAGAGAGAGAGAGAGAGAGAGAGAGAGAGAGAGAGAGAGAGAGAGAGAGAGAGAGAGAGAGAGAGAGTCAACTGTGGAGTTAACCCTACAGATAAGTGTACCGTTTGATAAAGTGTAAAGTGTGTTCAATGATAGAGGATACAACATCATTATGAGAAAAGGGCCACAGTTTGCTTAGACCTCCAGAGCTTTAATGAGTCTTTCTTAGCTAATTAGTCTGATACGAGCTCAACTATACAGCACCCAGACCTTTCACTGCTAAAGTTCAAGCCTGCGAAACACACAGATTCCCAGAGCACTGTGGCACACATGAAGCAGCAATTTGTTTCTTGTATGTTTACAAGGTTAAGTGGTGTTTATTCAAAAATGCAATTCAGCATGATTAGCATGTTTTTAATTTCGGAATTAAGTTCATTTAAAAAAGAAAAATCACATTGATAATCAGAGTGATACAACGGTCCTAAAATCATATTAAGGAAAAGGCCTCATTAATGGAATGAAATCCCGGAAAATAAAATCATCTGAACTAGTGACTTTTATTCACAAGTGATTCATCTTTTATTATGTCGTAGTAAAAAAAAAAAATTAACAGTAGCCCTGTAGTGCTCACTTCTCATTAATATTTGAAAACGTTTTGTCCATCATCAAAGTCATGTGGTGCAGCAAGCCAGCAACATACAGAAATATGCAGTAAAAAGCATACAACAGGAAATTGTATCATAGAGAGGAGCCATGCAGACCCTCATGACCTCGTGTCAAGGTCATTAGTCTCTTCAAAATTCTGATAAATTCAGTTACACTAGCCCTACATGAACAAAGATATATTGAGACATGTTTTTTGTCAATAATGGAAGATAATGGTAACCAATATCACAAGTGTTCTGCAAAATATCTGGAAGAAAAAAAAATTTTTGGTTCCCCAAAGAAACATTCAGTGAACAGTTCTTAAAAGAACAATTTTTTAAAAATCTAAAGAACCTTTTCTCACTGTAAAGAACCTTTTGTGGAATAGAACAGTTCCATGGATGTTAAAGGTTCTTCATGGAACCATTGATGATAATAAAGAACCTGAAATGATTTTATGAAATCAGGGTGAGTAAATGATTTTTTGGGGTGAACTGTCCTTTTGATGTTTACACACATGTATTCAACCTTAATGTCTATTGACATGTAAAGTTTTCTTATAAATGGTATAAAAGCTTTTCAAAAAAACAATTTTATTTTTATTTAGTGTGGACACTTGTATTTGACATTAAAAACACTCCCCTTTGGGAAAGACAAATCAGTCATTGCAGGCCGTGCTTTGGATTTACAGATAGTTTCCATTTCCTCTAAAATGTTTCTGTTTTCAGTTCTAATTTTTGACGGGTAAATGGATTTAAATATGGTAAAATGTGTTAATTGGAGCAGAATGTATTACACTGAAATTATAATCATATTAGCCAAATTCACTAATAAATGAGCAGGATGTACTGTTAGTAGAAGTTTGTGAATGATGAGCAATTCTGTGGAAATCTGCAGAGCTCTCTATGGCCACATATTCAGTGTAGGGTTGGTCATAACTACATATATGCTGGTTTCTTTAACATAATGGATGAATCTTCCCTCTTGCCCTATAATGTTCTCCTCCTAAAGACCATCTAAATGCTGTGTCTCCTTTCTGCCCTTATCACCTCTTACTTACAGAAGGATATATGGGGGATTTAAATGTGTGTGTTTTTTTTTGTGTGTATGAACATTTGCTTGGAAACATATGAGAATATGTGTGTAGACGTGTGTGTAAGTGCTGGTGTGTGAATGAGCAGAAGGGGGAGTGTTATGGGCTTTTCTAATGTAGCTCTGCTGACAAGGGGGTGTGGATTCTGAATGGCTGTGGTTTGCAAGGTCACTGTGTCAGATTGGGTTCTATAATGTTTCCATGATCATAATAACAAATCCTCAAGGTTACAGAGCGTTGCTCTTGATCACGAGGGAGCGCAGGGGTGGAATACATTCAGAGGCCCAATATGCCACTCAGTTCAGAATATGCAACCATCCACATTCCGTATGTTAACCGCTGTCCTTGAGCGTTCTACTCCCCAAAAATAGATGTTCTTGAATGGTGGGACATTAATGTGTGGAACCTTCTGCACCCTCAGGATAGAGCTGGTCACATGGAAAAACTGTTTTTAACATTAAATGGCATACATGAATCCTGTTGTGAAACTGCATGGGTCTATTTATAAATTCCAGATATACAGAAACAAGTCAAGTTTAAGGTGCATGCTGTACTTGTGTATCTAGGCAAGGAGAAATGAGACGGGGGTAGCGCCTTTACCCCTAGATTACATTTCAGGATTGGATCTAATAACTAAAATGATACAAAAGCACAGATAAAATAGGTCCATGTAAATATTAACTTGTTCCTCATCAGGGGTAAGTTGAACTATGTGGAGTAAATTGATAGTTATGTCATGAAACTCTAGATGGCCCAGGCTGATGGTCCTTTACTCAAACTGCTTTCAATCACATCATTCTCTATAGGGCACAGCTGATTGGTTCCTGCTGGTTTAGCAGCCAATGAGCTCGCTACGCAACATTCAAATTAGAGATGCGCGGTTGGCGGTTACAGCCGCGGACTCCGCGGATAAACCGCGGATCGGGCGGATGACGTGACGAAAAATAATATTTGAATTAAATTCGGGCGGGGGGCGGGCGGTTGAACCAAACAAATGAAAAATATTATGTATACACCAATCAGCGGATGGCGGGCGGGTGCAGTTTTGAAAATTGGTCAAAAACGTTGGTGCGGATGGATGGCGGACGGATGTTGAGTTTTGTGATGCGGTTGCGGATGAAATAATAGCCCATCCGCGCATCTCTAATTCAAATACTTGGTCAGCATTTGATGTAGCAGTTGCAGCACGCTTTCAGAAACCCTCCATCTTCCCCAGCTCCACCTATCAGCTATGGGTAATTCATGCCTGCCATATTGTAACGCAGCAGCGTGTCATGTTGGCTATGTATTGGCAGTAGCAAATGCCATAGCACCAGCAGCAATAACAGCAGGAGCAGCGAAGCAAATTTCCGTTGTCATTTCCATCAAGGCCCTGATTTACTTCAAATCGAAGAACGAACTGATGTGTAGCCATTCCGAATAAAATCAGGCCAAAACGAAGTTTGTTTGGAGTCCTTTTTGGAAGATCAAAACAGCTTAAATGGAAAAGTTCTCTCTGGCTGGTAAACACATTTGTACTACCATTGGTCCGTGGCGATTACGTACTAGGTAGTTGTGCTCTGAAGCTTCGCCTTCTTTGACGTGGAAAATTCATTTCTTCTGTCCCGTCTGTCAAGGTCAGACGTCTGCGAGTGAAAACATGAACACAAGTGCTATATACTGTAAATAAACATGACTTTACTAGAGTGCCGAATTGCAGAGCTTGTGCAAACATATCCACGTATGATCAGATTCTTATGCTTTATTTAAAAAAAATGCTTGCTATTTTCTCATTTTGTTGTGTGATTATTTTGTCATTGCGAGGAAAGTGCGCAGCACAAATATATTCATCTAAACACCACTCTCAGCAGTGTGGGTGGCATCGGGATGTTCGCAAACAGTATATCGATGCCCACATATTTCAAACTTCTTTTTACCCCTAAGCGAATAACAAAAAAGAAGTATATCGGGGTGAGTATATCGGGGCCTTTACCATGCCAAACACTCAGAGAGTTGTCATGATAGAAATATATTTAAGGTTTTAAGAAGTCTATTATGCTCACCAAGGCTCGATTTATTAGATAAAAAATACAGCAATACAGTAATATTGTGAAATATTATTAGTTTTAAATAGGCAAATACTCAAGACTCTATGATTGGATCATTATTGCAGTGATTATATGTTTCTAGCATGTTATATGTTTGGTAACAGTTACTCTAACCCTAATTGATGGTGTGTGTAGCTTTTCCTTTCTTAAACAACCATGTAGGAAGACACATCTTGGCCATATTCCAGGATGACAATGCCAAGATTCATCAAGCTCAAATTGTGAAAGAATGGTTGGGAGGGAGCATTAAGAATCCTTTTCACCCATGAATCGGCACCTCCCTTACGAAAAAGAAGTATACTTCAAGTTCATTTTATGAAGTATACTTAAGTAATGTTCAAGTATATTTTTAAGTATACATTATGAAGTAAGTATACTAATGTCAATATGTACTAGTAGTAAACTTGTAAGTGTACTATTTTAATACTGCTTGGGACTAAATTGGCCCACTTTTAGTATATAAAAGTGTATGTTTAAGTGTACTATAAGTTTAACAATAGTAAACTTTAAGTGCACAACTAGTTCATAATTACGTTTCTCATTTGTACTGCAAGTGAACTTATGGGTATACTAGTAGTTTACTATTTTAATATTTGTAGCAACTTTGAAGTATAGTCTCAGTAAACTACTAGTTCAGTAGTTTTATACTGCAAGTATACTTGCAAGTTTTCTTTTAGTGTAGCCTACTCTCAGTAAACTACTAGTTTAGTTGTTTTATACTACAAGTTTTCTTTAAGTGAATTTAACATTAACATTATACTTATATTTTACTATTTATATTTTTTGCACTTGCAGTAGGCCTATTCTACTATGTTCAAATGTTATTTTTTATACTTGAAAAATACCTTTAACTGTACTTTAATTTTAGCTTTAATATTAGCTTCATGCATCCTTTTTTTATCAACACTTGAATGTTGGTAAGTTTCATAAAGAAAGGCAACATTTTAAACGAAAAAGATGAGAAAATCTCATTTTTGTCAAAGACGACGCCTTGATCAGATTCAGAACGATGATCAAAACACAGATGGAGTAGATCGAGTCCAACACCCCCTCAAAGCTTCACAGTCGTTTTCTCTTCATGGGTTACGCTTCATTTCATTTGGAAACATTAAGCAGTTTTGATTTACAAGCTGTTTAATGTTTGATGATCACGTTATTTTACATTTGAGTGAGCAATCTTCTCTCCATAGACAGTAAAAGAAATGGACACAGCGGCCCCATTGGATTCAACGGAGAAAAGTGAAGTCAGTTAGAAGCACTCACTTCCTGATGGCTGAGCGTACTGCGCAGACTCAAACTGAGCTTGACGACGTAGATGTGACGTGAGCAACCCGTCTGTCTTCTAGTAGCTGTGCCAAGAGAAATCTGAATCATTCCCTTCCGAAACTTGCAGAGACGGAGAGTGTGAATAGGAGGTGTCCATGAGCTTGGAGCAGGAGCAACTTTTGCTAAGTATTCTGATTAATTACTTTGTCATTTTGCCTCCACGTCCCCCCGATTGCCCGCGAGCTTCTCCTCCTGTCCATACGGTAATTTCTCTACTGTGCGACAGAGAGTCACGTGGTTATGACGCAATCCTATTTTTACAAAAACTGCTTCTGCGGGGCCATAACGTAAGATGCAAGGTAATGGAGCCTTTTATACATTTTTGTGTTTCTTTAGAAATAAATAATGGACAAAAGTCTTTAAACGCCTCAGATGTAAAGTTATTCGCTGTCAAAATGACGCCAAAATGAATGGGAGTCAATGGAATGCCAACAGCAGGTGATGGTCTGCTAATCAATGGCGGCGCCCGGGGAAGCTTCAGTTTTTTCAGAAACACTGGCCCCCTGCTTCTATCGCTTGTTTCAGCTTCTTCTTCTCCTGTGTTTTGATCCAGAGATTCTGCACTAGAAGATGTGTCATAGCGCCCCCCTACCGTATAACAGTGAAAACATGGATAGCTGGAAAATTCAGTCAATGGTGGGAAAAAGCATAGACAGTAAAAGAAATGGACACAGCGACCCCATTGGATTCAACGGAGACAAAGTGAAGCCCATTAGAAACTTTTACTTCCTGGGGGTCCAGCGTACTGCGCAGACTCAAACTGAGCTCGACGACGTAGATGTGACGTGAGCAAACCGTCTGTCTTCTAGTGGCTGTGCCAAGATCAATCTGAATCATTACCTTCCGAAACTCGCAGAGACGGAGAGCGTGAGTAGGAGCTGTCCATGATCTTGGAGCAGGAGAAACTTTTTGTAGGTGTTCTGATTAATTACTTTGTCATTTTGCCTCGACGTCCTCCCGATTGCCCGCGAGCTTCTCCTCCTGTCCATACGGTAATATCTCTACTGTGCGACAGAGAGTCGCGTGGCTGTGACGCAATCGTTAGCCTACTTTTACAAAAACTGCTTCTACAGGGCCATAACGTAAGCTACAAGGTAATGGAGCCTTTTATACATTTTCGTGTTTCTTTAGAAATAAATAATGGACAAATGGAGTCTTTAAACGCCTCAGATGTGAAGTTATTCGCTGTCAAAGTGACGCCAAAATGAATGGGAGTCAATGGGATGCTAACTGCAGGTGGGGTTCCGTTAGCCAATGGCGGCGTCCGGGGGTGCTTCAAAATAATACAAATCGCTGCACCCTTGGGAAAAAGTAGCCTGACTACGTCAGACTTCTTACTTCCGCTCAATTTCATTTCGCTTCTGTAGTCAGTCTGATACAGCCTAATAGCTTTCCGTTTGCCTCCGGCCTGAAAACAGCCGGGCCAATCAACGAACAGAGGGCGGGCTGAGAGCCGTGACGTAGACGCTGATTGTACCGTGGATGCGTTGATTTTTACTTCAAATAATCTGCAAAAGTCGCGCACAGCCATGTTCACTCCGGTATTTCGCTCGATGGTTTTGTTTTCGCATCATACATGTGTTTACAGTGGAAGTTAGATGCGGCTGAGCATGCGCATAACACACGCCATAACCAAACGTTATGTGATTGGCTTACGGGTAACCAATGATTTTAAACTTCAGACAAGCGCCCCCCGCGAGAGAGAAAACACTTCTCTATTATGCCATTCCAGACTCTGTCTACGAAGCAAAGCGAAGTAGCAGAGTTTGGTATTACCAGGCTAGGGAAAAAGTAGAATCAGAGTAAATTCCTATACACTACCAGTGGACTAGCCTACACAAAAATTCAGATACGCAGAATTAGAAACATATCTGTTTTATATCAATATTTTCAAACAATGTAAGTTTCATAAGATTGTGTATGAAAAACTATGTAAAAAAAGTATATTTAATAGGCTACTCGATCAAAAGAGTTAACACAACTACAAGCCAAGTATACTTTGAATACTTAATTATACTTTTAAGTATATCTCGATCAAAAGATTGAGTACAAGTATAGGCCAAATATTCTTGGACTTTTCTCTCAGTATAAGTCAAGTACACTTAAGTGTAATTAAGTATATTTCTGAGAAGTACATAAAGTATATTTTTGAGAAGTACATAAAGTATATTTTTGAGAAGTAGGCTATATAAAATGTAGACTGAAAGTATGCTTTCTTCTTTTTAGTTGAAAAGAAGTATACTAATAGAACACTTGAATAAACTTATTTTTCATAAGGGAATTATTATCGCTGTGTACAAGATCAGGTTCAGTTCCATGCTCATTTTATTTACTCTATAAACTATTCCACCAGAAAGCTTGTTACGATATAAACTTGAACATGTTAGTTTGACAGTGTGTAATATTATGTTTAAAAAAAAAGTATTTAATAAGCTACTCAATCAAAATAGTAAACACAAGTACAAGCCAATTATACCTAGAATACTTAATTATACTTTTAAGTATATCTCAATCAACAAGTACAGGCCAAATATACTTACACTGTTCTGTCAGTATAAGTCAAGTATACTTAAGTGGAATTTGAAGTATATTTCTGAGAAGTACATAAAAAGTAGACTGAAAGTATACTTTCTTATTTTTAGTTTAAAAGAAGTATACTAATACAATATGGAATCAATTGCCTCTGGACATCCGCCTTGCACCTTCCATTAACATTTTTAAATCAAAATTGAAAACATACCTCTACTCTCTGGTGTTTTGATACTCAATATCCTTGTTTTACTGTTTGTTTTGTTTGGTTCTACACTGTTAGACTTTTCTGTAATTTCTACAGTTATTTACTTTAAATCCCCCAGTATTATACTGCTATTTCTCTTTACAGTAAATAACTGTGATTCCCATTGCATCATGGGAATTTTCTGTGACGTCTAACACCACATACAGAGACTTACTGTATTTTTTAAATTTGCTGTATACTACTGTATTTGACGTAACTGCCTCTCTGGCTGGCACCATTCCATCGTGCTTTTTATTTCCTAATTTTTGACTTACACCGCGTGTCTACAACGCTATAATAGCCAGAGGCTGTCTATATTGGACACTTGAAGCGACCGGACCTTTAAATGCAAACCTGTTTATCCCTTGTCAGAAATAGCGCGAGCGCTTGGACTCGTATCGGACTACGTCAGAAATATAACTGCCGCGGCGCATCACTACACTGTCTGGGATTTGTCGTGTCGCGTCAGAGCATCCAGTGTAGGTAATGGGGTCTGTCTTTTGTTGGATCGCGACGTTCGTGTCTGGCCCGAGGAAGAGACGGAATTCACTTCACCGAGAGAGACATCAGCATGCAAGGTAAAAAAAATAAAATAAACTTCTGCGTGTGTTGACAGTATTGTGCCCAGTTTAACCTATGTTTTAACGTTACCTGTTACTCGTCGTCAACATGGCGGTAACGAACTTTACCATGGTAAACTGAGCTAACGTTTCATTTTACACACTTTGTTAGATTATTGAATTGTCGAGTTAAAATATGACAACGAGCAACGCGTTTACATTAACAATAAATGTGAATAAACCATAGGAATAAACTAATGTGAAATTCTGTTTAGCCTAATGTTGGCCTACTAATGAGAACCTTTATAGTTTTAGCATTAGGTTGCAAACTATACCATATTATATATATTTTTTAATGGAATTTAATATTTACTTCCATTTTTGTGTTTAAAGGCAACTGCAACAAAGCGCCAATTCGCGCCAGTGACTTCTAGGAAGATTCCAGAGGTATAGGCCAGCCCATTTGTGATATATTTTGAGATAAGTTTGCTGAAATGATTAGCAATACGCTATGTGAGAATAGCTTTTGAGCCACTGGTGCAGACTAGGTAGCTTACAATATCTTATAAAATCTCTATAAAATTGTCTAACTTTATATCAAATAAGTGACCTTTGCCTTATGTCTAACTTTATTACACAGCAAATGAACCAATCAGAAGATGGACCATTGTCTTTGTTCAGTCTCACCAGATTAAATGTATCCAGGTAAGCACTGCAGTAAAACTCTCACTAATTCATTCATACCAAATCTAGCATTCTAAACAACTTAAGTTTATGTTTTTGCATTATTTTGATATTTTATTAGCCAGAAGACTCTACCATTGCAGTTCCACCTGACTAGGAAGGTCCTAATATCAGCACACAGGTGGGTTAACTACTGTAGGAAGGAGAACGATCATCACACAGTGATTTCTTGCATGTATCTTACTGTGTATTTGTCTCAAACAGGTACTCCTTCACTGCAGACAAGCTGAAATGGGCTAAAATCATCGATTTCAGTCGTTCTTTCTATGGATCTCAGCATTTTTGGACAGAATTGAGGATTTGTAAGTATTAAAATTTAATCTGGCATAATTTTATTTAGTTCTTTTGTATGCTATTTATTGACAAAAGCTGTTTACAAATATATATTCTTAAGTTTTTGTGAAAATTATAATAAAAATTAACAAAAAAGGAGGTTAAAAATAATGTGACACTAATATTTTCTCTCTCTCACTCTCTCACTCTCATAGTGTTGGAACTGGGATCTCCTCTGAAGGACTGAGTACATTTGTGTTTGTGGGCACGCATGCAGACCAGGGAACACTCTGATGTTGTCAATCAAGTTCTGAACAGGAACCAATCTTTGGAGAAGTTCATTTATTCACAAAGGTGGACAAAAACATTCTGTTGGCTTTTTAAAGATTATTTTGATGATGACTTTTCCTCCTATGCTGTAGAAAAGATGGAGTAGACAGTCAGACATTGATAATAATAAGAAATGTTTCTTGAGCATCAAAGAGACTTCTTTCAAAAACATTACGACACTTAAATACTTCTTTTGGCCACCAGTGTACATGAATCCAACTAATTTTTGGAAATAAGTGAAATTATTTTTAAGGTGGGGTTATGTGTCTTGTATTGTGAAAAGAACTGTGTTTTGTCCTGTGTTGGACATTTCCTTTTTGAATGCTTAAAAATGTATTTATATTCTGCAGTTTTATGAATGTAATGGTTGATATTTCATTATAATACTTGTATAAGCTAAACAACCAATGACTCTACATTCATTTAGTCAAATGCTAATGTTTTGTTTATGGTTTTATGTATGTTTTCAAAAATGTTTGCAGTGAAGGCCAGCACAAAATGTGTTAATTTAACACGTTTACACATCTTTGTGTTGTTAACCTCTCTGATATATTTACTTTGTTAAAATCATTAACACAATGAATGAGTTAAAATTAACACAAAAAATGTTGTCTCTAAACTCACCCATTAATGTGTAAATTTCACACATCATTTCCAGCATTGGCATGTTTATTTTGTGATGTGTATGAAATGTTTTAAATAAAAAAAAATTATTTTGTAATAATTTTGTCTAATTGGTTTGTATGAAAGTAGTACTTATGTAGGATAAAAATAAAATTAATCATATATCAAAATTATCAAATCTAATTTATATTTAGTACAAATGAAAATAATTACAGTAGTGTACTGATTAGCTTCGTTTTTACAGTAATGCACTGTATTACACAAAACTGAAATATGGTTTGGTACTGTAACTCTTAATTACAGTAACTTACTGGCAACAGTGTTGCCAGTAAGTTACTGTAAAAAACCCTTGAAAAGTCTAACAGTGTACGTTACTGTGCTTTTATTTATTTTATTTTTCTTTACTATGTCCAGCACTTTGGATAGCTCTGCTATGTTGAAATGTGCTTTATAAATAAAATGTACTTACTTACTTACTAATAGCACACTTGAATAAACTTCTTTTTCGTAAGGGCTCTGAGTCCATTCATTGAAAGTCTTTGGGATGTGCTGGAGTAGACTTTACAGAGTGCTGGACTCTTGCATTTTCAGACAAGATCTTGACCAAAAATTGATGTACCTCTTGATGGAAATAAATGTTGTGATGTTATTTCCAATTTCTTAACTGTTGCTAAACATAGGCTGTACTGTATGTCTATGTGGTGTTTTTAATATGAAACCATGTAATATAAACCATTTAATATAAATCATGTACAAATGCATTAGTCAACACCATTCCTGAGTATTTTCTTCTTAAAACTGAAGCGAACTAGCCTGACTTCGTCATACTCATATTCTAGTCAGAATGTGAGTCTGATACCGCTCCATAGAGATTTGATTATGGGGCGTGTCTCAACCGAACTAGGAAAAAAAAAACCTCTGCACTCAATTGGATAGACCTACAACCAATCAGAGCAACGGAGTAAATGACGCATGTCCTTCATTCATATTTTCAACCAACAAAATGTCGCGGGCGCGGCTCTCTGTTCCTCTTTTAAAATGAATGCGCTGTCGATATCTTCTATAACAGACGCGATGGCGGAATCTACACATGATGTTTCATAAACAAGTTCGGGAGGAGCATGTACTCAATCCAATATCAACTTGTCATCAAACAATACCATGTCTAACGTTACCGCGGAAGCATATTCACTCTGTCAACTTACCTAACACTCCTTGACAGTTTTTCAGCATCCCTCGGTCCCTCCACCACCCCGAATCCTCACTCTTGTCTTGTTCTCTCACAACCAGGAACAAGGGGGGAGTATGGCTACCGAGCCCACAGCCCTCTCGGACAGCACGTCATATACGCATTTATTCTGTCTTACTTATTTGTGTGAACTCATGACATCTCATATAGCCTACGCATTTATTCTATCTGACTTATTTGTAAATGTGAACTCGTGAAATCTCAATTCTCCAGCTGCAGTCGTCTTTGTTGTAAACTAATTCAAATCAAGCGCTCTTTGGTGACGTAACCGCAGACCATCTGTCCATCATCGATTAAAGCCCGCCCTGGCAATTTGATTGGCTCGGCCTTCTAGGAGCCGAGCATAATTACTCCCATAGACTGTAAAAAAATATGGACGTAGTGTCCGTGACGTCACCCGTAGGTTTCTGAAGAGCATTTTTGAAGCCTAAAGTGGGCGGAGCCGGCCGTCGCCATCTTGGCCTTGCGTCACTCCCGGATAACAGAAAATAGACAAACAGGCGGGGCGTGAGTGGAGCTGAGGAGCCTGGCTATCTGAAATCACCTGACCTAGCTCGACGTGATCGAGTTAGCTGATGATGTAAAGCCAATTAAACGTTCCTATTTTTGCCCTTCGAAATATTATAATAGTTAAAAGACATAGCTACAAGTGAGACTGTGTGTTACTTCGAGAGTGTTTGTGTGTGAGTGACAGTGATTTATGTGCATACATGTCCGTCACTCTTTCATGGTCCGTCAGCGCGGCATCGCTCAAGTTCGTAGAGAGCTTATTCAGTCCATTTTAAATTCTGATGTTGGCCGTCTCTCAAATGGGTTATGGTTTAACCGGTGAACCATAGATATATTGCCTTTGAAGTGCAAGTAAATGCGCTAGAAAATCCGCGCTCATTCACGGACGGAGAAAGCGCCGACGCCCGCATGATTTCATCTGACGGTAACTTTTACATAAGCATATTATAATCCATCTGTTCCATGGGAGCAGAACGAACGAGCATTTATTGACGTTTTAAATCTGAAAACCCCAAAAAGCAACGAAATTGTCAGACATCCATTAGTGCATGTTCACAGAGGAAAACAACTGAAATACAGCGCTGGTTGTTCTCTCGAACGATAACGACGGAATCCAAAGACATGGGCTTTGTAACGTTACCCAAGTATTAAATTGTATGAAATAATAATCCCGAAAAAAAGCACAAACACTGCAGAGATGGCAAGTTCAGCAGCTAACATTGCTGAGGTGAAGTGACGGCTAGTAACAGCAGACAAATGGCTAGCACTGACAGCGGCAATCCATCTGTCACTCAAGTGGCTTGGCCACACCCTTAATTTTAAATATTAATCAACTAAACGGACGAGTTATAAAATAATTCACCCCCCTCACAGTTGTTATGAAGGGCAAAATTAGCTGTATAGACCAAATCCACATACAGACACCAGGCTGTAAACACGTTTTTTTCTGCTGTAAAATTTGGCATTTTAACATGGGGGAGATACAGATTTGACTCACTTCTGACAACAGCCTCAAGCGGCCAGTCAACGAATTGCAGTTTAACTCACTTCCGTGTTGGTTTCAAGAGAGAGACGGGGAGGTTGCCGCTTGATTACTCCTCAATGGATCGAGTCCAGACCGAACTTCCCGACCAAAAAATGTTGTGGGCGGGGTTCGGGCTGGCACCCAGGCTAGAAGCGAACCAAAGACAGTCTCAAAAACACGGTTTGAAATCGCTGATGTTTCTGACATCAACTACCTTGTCACATCAACGTGTGATCGTCAATGAGTGGATCTCTGAGCTGGTGTGAGTGAGTGGAGGCGGGGCTAATTTGCAGATTCATAGAACCATGTATACTAAATGAGGCAAGGGTTGTAGAGTTACATTCAAGCTATTGAAGATGAAGGCATGAAGAATTTTATTCAAGAAAAAAAAACATTTAAATATGTCATTTTGGTGATCAAAGATGGGTTTTAAGTGATACAATTATTGACTACAGGGGGACTTTAAGTGAACGCACACACAATATAATCACATGATCTGTGCGTGCATTCAGTCTTAAAGTGACAGCATCATAATAATCCTGCTACTGTCTGCATCAAGCACCAATCTTCCGGTCTTCCTCTTGAATCCAACATGGAAGTGAATTAAACTGCATTTCATGGTCGCTAGAGACAGGCTCCAAAAGAGAGTCAATCCCATTGGGGCCATATTTTTTTAATAACTTATCCGTTTAAATTATATTAAGCCTTAAAGTTCTGCATAATGAAGGGAGTGGCCGCTTAAGTGACAGGTGGATTGGCGCTGCTGTCACTACTAAGCCGTCACGTCACCTCAGCTAATCCCATCTCTTTGCACATGTTCGATTATCTGGGAGTGCCAAGATGGCGACAGCCGGCTCCGCCCACGTTGGGCTTCAAAAATGCTCTTCAGAAATCACGGGTGACGTCACGGACACTACGTCCATTGTTTTATACAGTCTATGTTCTGCGTTTTTAATGTTAACCAAACAACAAACGACAAAGAAAAAAGAAAAAACCTCACTGCTCTTGATCTTAAAAAAAAAAGGATATGAAGACTATGCAGTGTTATTTATTTGATTAGCCTACTTTATTAAATTTCGGAACCTGAAAACTATTAGACCTGCCTGAAGAGCACTGTTTATTTCATTTGTATGTATTGTGTTATTTGTGCTCTTGCCATTAATTTGAGTGTTTGTTCTTTTTTTTATTACTGACTGTTTACTTGTCTTTAAAAATGTAGGCTATTAAATGTATATTAGTTAAGCTAGTAGTTTAGCTGTGGTATTAGGTATGTGGTATTGGAATAGAGAAATTGTGAATTTGTGAACTCATTTTTTATGCAAATTACCCACTGGCACATCTTACCCCAATCTTCCCTATTAATAATGTGCTACTCTTGTCTGTGCTTTAACTCTGCAGCTATTGACGTGGGCCAGTGCTCAGTCTCAGTGCTGGTCTGGCAATGAAGAAAACTTAAAATTGAATAAAGAGTTAGGCTATGTGGATAATCACTTGTACTTCTGTTTCTCAAGGGCGTAAAAGAGTCATGTTAGGGCTTCCCCACCCCTGTCCAAAAAGGCGGCAGCAGTGGCCTGTGATTTCCCAGATTCCCCTGCTGGAGCTTCTGACTGGGCAGGCTGTTTGGTCATTATGTGACAGGGCAGTGGTGTAATTGAGATGATGCACACCTGGACTTTAATTGCTCACTCACCTGGTTCAGCAACCCCTCTTTGTAAGTAGCACTGCCTACCCTGTCACTCTCACTCTAAAACTGAGCAGCAGCATAAACAGCTCTGACATACAGACATTAGTTGACCTTTTAAAGTAGTCATAAAGGTGTAACCAGTCTGCTCTCCTTCCCAGGTAACTCTTGTATGAGTAATGATTATCTGAAATGCCTGAGTAGCCAGGCCTCTCTCATCCGCACAAATAGCCTAATTTCTAGACACAGTTTTACACTGTTTGACAAACCGCTAGTAAAAAGCATGTTGTTTGGAAAAGCCGAACAATTGTAACTGTTCAGGGGACTCATATTGTGATTCTGCATTATGCAAACACTATGTAAAACAGGTTGGAGCTGAATTAAACCCATGCTGTGCAGCTCTGCAGAGTTTTTTTTAAATACTAGAATATGTTTAAATTAATCACTCTTGATTTGCTGCATTAAAAAGTCAGACTAATTAACAAATGATTAGCAAATGATAAAGAATTACTTGATGTTGGGCTAATTAACATAACATGAATTGCTTTGTTTTATAATACCCAGCTGGCTAATTGTTCTTTCTCTCTGTTCTCCATAATTATTCCAGAAAGGAGGTGACTAGAGTTTTCTCTCCTCCCCACTGAGGGGAAGCTCACAGTTAGCTACCTTTATATGAAGTATTTATATGAGGATGGTACTGCCCAGTAGCGGCTCCTGACTGTAAATTTAGGTAGGGCAGATTCTGGGTCTTAGCGCTAGTTTATGATGATAGACATTTTGTAAGCTCTGAACACACACAACACTTTTGGCAGAGCTGCGTTATTCAGCCGGAGGGTGGCGCTCCAATGTTGATTGACAGGCTTTAAAGGGTTAGTTCAACCAAAAATGAAAATTCTGTCATTAATTACTCACCCTCCTTACCACCAGCTCCTCCGCTCGTCCAGTTAGTATTTGGCATTCTGATTCCCCCTGAATCAGTATAAATTCTCGAATGATGTTGTATTTTAAAATCTTGAATTAATGATATCTGCAACACATTCATGTTGGTTCTGTTCTGTTAACCCTAAGGGGGGTTATTGCTGCTCTCCCTGCTCTTATCCATGCTAGGCTGCATGGATGCGTAGGGAGTTATTGCCCAGAACAGAACCATACCGCCAATCCTAACGGTATGCTAATTGTCAATTGTATTTGACGATAGTGGTCCTGACAGAAATAAACATTTATCAACTCACACATCACTTATGATAAGCAGAAGCTCAAGCATGTTCGCTTGATGTGCGAGAACCAATGAGGTTCATTTTCGTGTGTTACGGAGCACGTTTGAGCTTCCTCAAGAACCAATGAGGTTTGTTCTTGCGCATCAAGCAGGTTCAGTTGAGCTTCTGTTTATGTTCGCTGATCAATGTTTATATGTGAATAAAAGACTAAATTAAATCTGTTCATCATATAAAGCTTTCGTGTCTCTTCAGAAATTTTGGACTAAACCGCTCAGTTCATGTGGATTAGTTTTACAACGAAAGTCTTATGGGTTTGGAACAACATGAGGGTGAGTATTCAATGTTAATGAAATTAATGAAAGTATAAATACTTTGGTTTAAATGTGCTCATGTCATGTGAATAGCCTTTTTGTACATCTGTGGTGTTTGTTTTATGTTTGAGAATAGACATGGCTTTCTTTTCCTCACTCGAATTCCTCCACAACTTGTAATATTTTAAAACAACATTCAGAGGCAATAAATACATTAAGGCAATTCTAAGATAGCATTCTATGCGTGTGTTAAATGTGCGAGAACCAACGAGGTTCATTATCGTGTGTTACGCAGCATGTTTGAGCTTCTGCAAGAACCAGTGAGGTTTGTTCTCGTGTGTCAAGCAGGTTCAGAGCTTCTGTTTATATTCGCTAATCAATGTTTATATGTGAATAAAGGGACAAAATTCACATTACTTACCCTCTGTTCTAAATTAAATCTGTTCATCACATGAAGCTTTCGTGTCTGTATTGTGTGAATCTCATAGAGTGAATCTGACTAGCTACACCAAGTCGCAGAAGAAAGTCCTACAAGATGTGAAAACATTTTGTCTGAGCAAGTGTAAGTGGCATTTTTGCTGCCATAAACTTAAATGCTGAAATTATAAATCATTGTAGGCTTACCATAGTTTATCAGGGTAGAGAACACATTGAACACTGTTTGTTATGTAATATTGTGAAATATTATTATAATAAAAAAAAAAAAAGTTTTTACAAAATATATTTTTCAACATTTATTATCCTCTCTGATGATCTCCTTATCTTCTCTACAGCAACACTGTAAGCCACCAATTCTTCATTTAATAAAATCTCAAGCCATTACAAAACAGCACTCTATCTCATATACATTCCCAATGAGCAAACTGTGCACTCTGCACACAGGGATGTAGTCAAATGTGACAGCATAAGAGAGGCTATCCTGTGGGTCAGTTTCCCAGATATATCTCCTGTCATATGGCCTATTTGGAAGGCTCACTTTAAAAAACTCCATTAAATCAGGGACAACTTCTTAATGGCTCTGTCTCACCCTTCCGCCCCTAGGCCAAACCTAGGGTTACTAAAGTTGTAAAGGCACGGGCAGGCTGCATCACTATAAACAGTACCTCAGAGGTCAACGCTTGCTGCAGGAAAGGCAGTGCTGCGTAAGAAAGCCCTGGACCCTGGAGCAACAGGACATGGAAATAAATAGTAATTGCAAAACAATGGTTAAAAGGCTCCTTAAAATGAAGGAGTTGCTATACTTTATTTTACATCAACGGCCACAGGGCGAGAAAGGACTGCGCTCAGGTCTCAGTGAGACAAAAAGATACATCTGACTAATCCAATCTGAATAATGTTTAATTATTAGCACTCCTGAAGGGGAGAAGTGTGTAGGGGGAATGACCTATGAGAATAATGTACAGTCAAACGAGGCATTTAATTAAAAACAGTATGAAGAGCACTGCGGGAAAAGATTACTTCAAATCATCTTTTTATTTTCGGTAATTAGGTGTGCAAATATAAGCCAGTGCACTTGGGCACGTGCATATCAACATCTCGCATTTAAATTAGCAAGTCAAGGGGAAAAAAATACTCCTCTTAACATGTCACCCAGCTTCAGGGCTCTTTTTGTTCTTTGGGATAGATGTTGCTTACACACACACACACACACACACACACACACACACACACACACACACACACACACACACACACACACACACACACACACACACACACACCTGATTAATTCAATTAGATGTGAGCTGAAGCTACAAAGAGCACATTGAGGTGACTGTGTTTGTCATGCCCTATAAACCTGGTGAGGAGGAGGGGATCCGGTAAGATCAGAGTCGAAGAGTGGGATAAAGATAGAACCCCCCCCCCCCCCCCCCCCCACCACAAAAAAAAAAAAAAAAAAAAAAAAGGAGGGGGGAATTTACCAAGAACGACCTCAGATTAGCTGTGAGGGAGTCGATGATGTTGCAAACAAGGGGTTGGAGACATTACCGAGAATGAAGGAATTTAAAATAGGCATAGCTCCCATGGGAAGATTCTAAAGGAAGAAGGGAAATGGGTCAGCTGCTTGGCAGAGCAGGCTGTCTCACAAGCAACCTGGGCAGAGATGTCGTACTGCAGCCCGGATGGCAAACACAGTTTGGCTGAAGATTACATGGGACAATAAGCTCTCTGATACTGAGAGTTTCCATATGATTCCGTGGAACCTACACTATTATATGGTTATACTATATATCTCTATAATTATATTATATTATAGCAGTTTGTGGCGCTTGTCATAGATGAGACCAGACACTGAAGGGAAGGGATTGGTGAAAAATAAAGGGTGTATGATGATGAGGTGCAGGTGATCAGAATTCAGGTGATAATGATCAAGTGGGCGGAGTGTCGTGATCTGGTGTTGATGGTTGGATAGTTGATTCCGCTGACTCCGTGACAGTACCCCCTCCTCCACGGCCGACTTCTGACGGCCGGAAACTGCGACGACGGGGACGACCTCGACCTCTGGGGGCAGGACAAGCAGGATGATCCTGGTGAAACTGGGTTAAGAGAGAAGGGTCTAGTATATCTTATCGAGCTATCCAGGAGTGTTCCTCTGGGCCGTACCCTTCCCAGTCGACTAGGTACTCGAGTCGGTTGCCCCGTCGTCGCGAGTTGATGATGGATCGGACCAGGTAGATGAGCTCCTTGTCAGCGACTTCTGGGACAATGGTTCAGTGTTATCAACTCACACATCACTTATGATAAGCAGAAGCTCAAGCATGTTCAGAGAACAATGGTTCAGTATATGGTTTAAGGAGGGAGATGTGAAAAGATGCTGATATTCTGTACTGTGCAGGGAGGTTGAGACTGTAGGTGATGTTGTTGAGCTACCTCTGTATGGTGAATGGACTTATATAGCGGGGACTCAGCTTGCGGCAGGGCAGACGAAGACGGATGTCCCGGGTAGACAACCAAACCTTTTGTCCGGGCTGGTATAGAGGAGTCTCAGATCTTCGGACATTGGCTTGGGTCTGGTGTCTTCGCACTCCTGCTGGAGATGTACATGGGCTTCTCCATTCCTCTAGTGCGAGCTTGATGGCGAGTAGCTCTCGGTTGCCGATGTCATAGTTCTGCTCCGCCGGGGACAGCTTCTTGGAGTAGAAGGCACATGGATGGAGTCGTTGAGGATCACCCTGCCGCTGTGAGAGCACCGCTCCCACTCCTGTTGTGGAGGCATCCACCTCAACGACGAACGGTAACTCAGGATTCGGATGGAGCAGGATGGGAGCGGTGACGAAGGCTTCTTTAAGGACCAAGAACGCGTTGGTGGCTTCAGGGTTCCAGGACAGAGACTTGGGCCGGTTTTTGAGGAGTCTCGTAAGGGGGGAACTGAGAAGACTGTAGTTGAGGATGAATCGGCGGTAGAAATTGGCAAATCCAAGGAATTTTTGGAGTTCTTTGACGGTGACGGGTTGGGGCCAGGTCCGGATGGCTTCCACCTTCCTCTGGTCCATCTGGATGCCTCGTTGGTCTATGATGTAACCGAGGAACTGGACAGTGAATGTGTGGAACTCACACTTCTCCAGCTTTAGGTAGATATGGTGTTCCCTGAGACGTTGGAGGACCTGCTTCATGTGTTGGCGTGTTCTGCTAAGTTACGGGAGTATATCAGGATGCCGTCGATATAGACTATGATAAACCTTTGAAGGAAATACCTCGGAATACCTCGTTCATGTAGCCCTGGAAGACTGAAGGTGAATTGGACAGGCCGTAGGGCATGACCTGATACTCATAATGCCAGGAAGGGGGTCACGAAGGCCGTCTTCCATTCGTCACCCTTGCGGATGCGGATTAGATTGTAGGCGCTCCACAGGTCCAGCTTGGAGAAGATACGAGCTCCACGTAGCTGTTCCAAGGCTGCTGGGACCAGAGGAAGAGGATAGCTGTACTTGATGGTTTGGGAGTTGAGGATCCGGTAGTCAATGCACGGCCGCAAGCCTCCATCCTTCTTAGCCACAAAGAAGAAGCTGGAAGCGGCAGGGGATGTTGAAGGTTGAATGAATTCCTGTCGGAGTGCCTCTTGGATGTATTCCTCCATGGTCTTCTGCTCTGGGATGGACAAAGGGTAGACTCAACCCTTGGGTAGAGTCGCCCCAGGGAGCAGGTCGATGGCACAGTCCCATGGCCGATGTGGTGGTAATTGGGTTGCCGACCGCTTGCTGAACACATCCTGGAACGCCTGGTATTCAGGAGGAATCTCCACCTTGTTGTCGGTCTCAGGACTCTTAATGGTGGTGGAGTTTAGGGAGATGAAGGTAGATGAGACATCAGAGCTGATATGAGAAGGAGGATGAGGAATCTTGGTGACGGGAGCCAGGCATCCATGGTGGCAGGATTCTCCCCACTGGAGGATCTCACCGGTGTTCCAATTGATCCGGGGTTCATGTTGGAGCATCCACGGGCGTCCCAGGATAATGTCAGCGGTGGATCCTTCCACCACCAAGAACGAGATCTTCTCCGAATGCAGGCAGCCGATGTGGAGCGTCATGGTGGGGGAGAAGTGACTGATGCCACGACCCAGCGGCTTTCCCAGGATGGTATGTATTTTTAGGTTCTGGGCACAGCGTTTCCTCTTGACATTGAGCCTCTGAAGGAGGTGGTGAGAGATGAAGTTGCTCGCTGAGCCGGAGTCGATGAGAGCTTGTGCTGGAACAGTGGAGCAGGAAGTTATAATTTATACTGTGGTACGGGTTAGAGAGGCAATCTTAGGTGGAAGTTGGATAGCACTCACCATTGGGCATGGGGGTCGAATGGGACAGTTGGACATGACATGTCCTTCTCCCCCACAGTACAGACAAAGATGGTTAGATAATCTTCTTTGACGCTCCGCATGATTGAGATGGTATGAGTCTACCTGCATCGGTTCTGGTGTTGGAAGGGCGACAGATGGTACCGGAGGAGGAGGATGGAGAGCGGATTGAGGCAGTGAGCAAGCTGAGAGGCATTGGGAGACTCAAATGGTCTTTTGGATGAAATTCTCTAATCTCATACAATCATCGTGGATCACCATCAGTTGATGAATATCAGTATTAAGACCTTGATGATAGGCAGTGAGGAGGGCAGTTTCGTTCCATCCGCTTGCAGCTGGGAGTGATGAGTAGGAACTGACAGATTGATTACCTTGACGAAGTTGAAAAAGTTGATCATGAACTGAGAGAGTGTATGTGGTTTGGCCGAAGACTTCTTTGAAGTGAAGTAGGAAGGCAGACAATGAGTTTGTGACTGGAGCGTTAGCTTGCCATAACAATTGAGCCCACTGAAGAGCGCGTCCGGAGAGGAGAGAGATCACAAAGGCGACGTGTGCTTGATCTGTGGAAAAGAGATGAGGTTGCATTTCGAAATGGAGATTACACTGCAATATAAACCCGCTGCAATCCTCCGCCTCAACGCTGTATGTCGCTGGTTGGGCTATGGGACCGGCAGAGGCAGCAGGTGAGGAAGTGGTTGATGACGGAAGGAGTGATTGTCGTACAGTGTGAAGCAGTTCAGCGAAGGGATCTGTAGTGCCCGTGCTTGTGCTCTGCATGTTTGGTGGTCTGGTCTTCTGTCACAATCAGAAGAGGACAGACAAGGTTTAGGTGAATATAAAAAGTTTATTTTAGTGCAGAGGGAGAGAAATGCAGGGAAGGAATGCAGATGCGATGATAATAGATCGTAGATATGGTGAAGACTAGCTGAATGGAATGATGAATGTCTTTGCAGGCTGAAGAGGATGAGTAGAACCAGGGTAATGAAGATCGGCAATGACGGGAAGAACGGGACTTCAGGTAAGTAGACAAAAATGAAGATAACTCGGGTGAGCAGTCTGTGGCGCTTGTCATAGACGAGACCAGACACGGAAGGGAAGGGATCGGTGAAAAATAAAGGGTGTGTGATGATGAGGTGCAGGTGATCAGAATTCAGGTGATAATGATCGAGTGGGCAGAGTGTCGTGATCTGGTGTTGATGGTTGGATAGTTGGTTCCGTTGACTCCGTGACAGTTCAAAGGTATTTTGTCTTCATTTTAAACTGGATATCTATTTTTTTTTTATAAATTAAAACCTAACACATTTCTTTTTCCGAAAAGGTTTTTTTTTTTTTTTTTTTTTGCATGCAAAGTGTGCTCGTACTGTTTTTCTCTAAAATAATTGCACCTGGTTTCTATACCATATATTGTTATCCAATGCAATTACATTTATACATTTTTAAGTTTACAAACATGTTTATGGCCTACTGTATCAGAGTCTGAATGCGCATCATTTCGGGACATTGGCAAGAGAGAAGATTTCAGGTTCATGTTTTGTCCTTTAATGGCTGTCTGGCTTCAATTCAGGTTCAACAATGACATTTTAATAGATCAAATTATAAAGTAAAGCAAAATAAATATTAAACAACACACCCATCTTTGTAATTCCTCTCTGCACAGTGATAAAGTTGAAGGTAATCCAATCTAAACAGTTTGGGACAGTGTCCAAGCTATTGTATAAATTGTGAGAAGCTTCAGTTGTTAGAGGTATAATATTTTATGTTCTCAGTACTAAAAGGGTCTACTAGTCTGACTCTATCATCGCAAAACTATTTTTTTCCCCCAATGGGGAATTCCTAATTCAAGTAAGAAATATCATAATTAGCCAAAAACACACATGATACTTAGAAAGCACACAGATGAAAACCAAGATAATCCAAACTGGTTCTGGAATGAGTAGAATTAATTAGTAGAAGAGTTTTTTCCAAAACAAAACAAAACAAACAAAAAATTCCATAAAAAAGTACTAGTTGAGAAACAATGGAAAGGATTTAACACTGAAGTAGACTTTTCATTGGGAGATGTACTGATGCTCTCTGCTGGCCAGAAGATGAACTGCAATTGTATTTTTCACTTCTTTTTCTTTCTCTTTTTATTCTTCCCCTCCTTCCCTTTTGTTTGTAATTTTCCTCCTTTTGTTTTCCCTTTCTTGAGATCTGCCTCCTCCTCACTAGCCCTGGCCGCTCGTGCCCTTTTTTTGCCCAGAGGTGTCCGGCTGTACCACGTCTATCAATGCAGAAAATACAAACATAATCTACAGTCAGTATGCATACGTATAGCTGGGTTCAACACATGCGCCCCTCCAGAAAGCATCCTAAAAAACTGACCTTAAAGGACTCCTCCTCTTCTTTGTAGACCGGGTCTAGCCTTGCAAGAGGTGGGATGAACTCCACAGCAGTGAGGGGTCTTTTGGTCTGCTGGTTGAGGCGGTGAGAGTTTAGGACAGTTTGGATCGCCTGAAGAATGTGCCCCTGAGTGTAACCATCTGTAACTTTAGCTAGAGAGCTCAGGTCCAGCTTAGGGCCCAACTGAGCACCACCTGCTTGGAGCAGCTCCTTCCACAGAGCTAAACATAAAAGATAAATGAATATACACAATAATCTAGATTTAAAAAAAAAGACATGATGTATAGAAATGCAAACTGTAATTATAAAGAACGATAAATGTGTTAATAACTTAAAATGTGAAATCGATTTCAGTATGAAACTTATATTAAACACAAACATAGATGATTACTTACTAAATCTTGAAGCATAATCTGGTCTAGGGATCAAAATGATCTTCTTGTAAACTTTACAGAGAGGTTTGATGTCTGCATCAAAAGGTCTGCGTGTCGTTCCCACCACTAACACACGGTCCTCTGGTTTAATAGATTTTAGGACCTTCGGCAGGTTTTTCTTTAGTCTTTTGGGTTCCATCTAGAAATGAAAAGAATTAAGAAACAGCTGAGCTGGAGTCCTGCATGGATGACACATTTTTGTACACAATTTTAGCACTTCCATCGTCCCAATTCTTGTCAATGTTTTTTTTTGTTTTGTTAAATGCTTGAAATATGGTCTGTGGTTAACACAAGCTTAAGATATTTCCATGTTTTATTCTATGACATCAATAATACCCAATGATATGTGAAACGGCAGTTGTTAATTACAAGTGGCTAAATGGGACTACAGAGGTTGTCGGGACATTAAACGTCATCATTCGAACAGGTAAACTCATCTACTTGCAAGTTCCCTTTCACAGCCTCATTGTGTTTATAAGCACGTTCTTGCAAACTATTCTAACTCAAACTTTGAGGAAAAATGTTTTCAAATTAAGGCTGAAAGAGTTGTTGGAAGCGCAATGGAACAAAACATGCAAGAATCATAAACTTTCATAACTGCAGCAACACTCATGTTAGCACAGTATATCTACATCTTTAACCACAAGAGGACAGCAGAATCCACCACCTCACAGTGACAATGGCTTTAAAAAATAGCTTTTTACTTTATATTCACTGGATTTTGTGAATGAAGGGCTAAACAAATGAAGAATAACATCACAGTTTATGGTCTGGTATTAGACTTGTATGTATGTTTATTTAGTAAGTGTTCTAATGACTGTGAGTGTGCGACAAACCTCTTTCTCCAGCTTTGGAACTTTCTTGTAGAATGTTTTCTCAGCGTCGCCAATCCAAATGACTGAGGGCTGCAGCTGGCGAGCCACCTGCCAAAACACGACAATGTTCCTCCAACACAAGCCAAACGGTAAAACAACCCAAACAATCATCAGCTCACACAAACAATCACTTATCAGCCAGAGCAAAAACAACACTGACGGTAATCAACACTGCCTTTAAAAAAAATGGTACCACATTAGTGAAGTGAGTGCATGCTTTAATATTATTTGACTGAAAACAATGCCTTCAGTTCACTAATGTTTAACAGTAATTTCTGTAAACCCCACAGACTCCCACAAATTACGTTCCTGCAAATTATGTTTCTGATCAAAAACATGCAGACCATTTGCCCACTTAAGCACAAACACCCCATGTACCACAATTTTGTTTATACAGAAATTCTATAAAATACTACTAAAACTAATACATACATAAAAAAAAACAAAAAAACATTTTACACAGTAGCTAAAATCAAAAACAAAAAATATATATTGCAAATATTTAGCCTATCTGGATGCATTTAACAATTGAGAGTGTTCTATGGGGTCTGTGGAAAATTTGAGACATAAAATATTGAAATATTGTGTTATTATTATGTATTCTCTTTTTCTAGGACTGTTGCTGTATAAATGTGTAAAATTGGTCTGGAGGAATACATTTTTAAAGAAAAAAATGCTATACAACTAAATGAAATGAAAATGAATTGAATTGAAAGTGAAAAGTTTCTATTTTGGTTTATACATCTAAAAGAAGATGCACGTCAATATTTTCTAGATAATATTTTAGCGAATTTTATATTTTTATATATTTTATTTTATTTCACACAGTATATATATATATATATAATATTTACACATATCTAGCTGCCTTCATATTTTAAAAGGGGGAATCCCTCACGAGGGGATCATCATATTTGGGGGTCTTTGGCATCAAAACGGTTGAGAACCACTGGCCTGTAAGGTCGTTCAGTTATTCTGCATGCATAAAATCTGCATACTATGCATTGTATACACTCTAGTAAGATAGTAGTATAGCAGAATGCTTTTGCCTCAGTCTCGGTTTCCTGAGAAAAGTCAAGCATGGCCTTGAGTTTGGAAACAGTCAGTGAATTTGAACTCCCTTTATTAACCGCTAAGAACTTGAAATCTCTGTCGGCTTTTGTTTTATGATGCAGTCCATAGCGAATTAATCAGCACTGCATATTTCCACACTCGATTTCTCAGATTCAGTTCCATAATGAAAATCAATGGATAAATAGCTGTAATTCAAGAAAACACTAGCTCTTTTCCCACATATTTGAGTTAACCTTCTGGATTTGCGGATTTGTTTTAGTCGGATTTGTTTTGGCCTCCACGGGAGCAACATCAGATGTATGCAGTTGTACAGATTAGAGGGAACAGTAACAAACTAACTTCCCTAAATTATTGTAAATAAAAGCTTTCTCCAATGTTTGTAACAGAGAGTGCACTGAGAGTGCAGAGAGTAGCAGAGAGTTACAGTGCACAGGAAAGTGGAGGAGTGATTCATCTCAAAACGGCTTAGTGAGCAGGAAATCATGCTGGCACCTGGTTTTATTCCCAGCATGCATTAGGAGAGGTGCTGAAAGACCACCATCCAACACAATGCTGAGCGCAGAATCTCAGAATCCCCCTGCCCCATCCTGCCTTATCTGCTGTGCCAGATGCTCTCAGGAACAGTTCTTCAAGTAAAACCCCCAAATATGGCCACAATAAACTATACTGGTGGGCAACAGCACAAATTTCATAGCCCTTTATTGATATGACCATTATTTGTGATGCATTACTAATGCTTCATTAAAAAAGGGAAGAGGCGATATGGGGATACAATTTGGCCTCCTAGGTTAAACACGCAAGTTTATTTATGAACAGTACTAAACACTTCTTGAAATGTTAAACAGCAAGTAAACAACATCTCTCTAGAAGTATTTTGTTGTCACACTGAGACAGGGAGAAAGGTTTCCATTTGCATTAGTGTTTATGTTTGGAAGTCATGCCAGAATATTTATCATAAACAGAAAAACCATCACGCAAAGCCTGATGTTTCACTCCATTTTAGAAGACAAATTGATGATCCTGACGATAACTCTTGACGCAACCTAAAGTATGCATAGCAATCAATCAAGTATGTTGATCCTGTAAGTTTTTATGATATGTGAAGCTAAAAGAAGCTTAAGGAATTCCAACATTTTACCATCTTAGAATCTTGGCTTTCTGTATTCCCAGAAGGTATTTTCAGAGAGGGCTCAGATAGTTTCTCCTCACCTTGAAGACTATGTGCAGGAGGAATTGCAGTCCGCTTTTGCCTGGATATTTGCCAGCTAGTGTTGAAGGGGAGAGGTCGAATAAGTTTGCACCAGTTTCGTTGCACAAGGCATGGACCAACATCTTCTTCCCAACCCCTGCCGGCCCCGTAAGCAGCACAGCCCGGATCAGGGGCCCTCTCTCATGGACGCACTGAGAGCCTATGGAGACCAGAAGAGGAAGCAGTGAGTTTTCCTTTTAAAGGCGATATACTTAAAGCGAAATCAAAGAAAGAACAGGTGTGATATCATTTTGAAAAAAATCAGGCCAAAACAAAGTTTGTTTAACATTCGTTTCGGGAGTTCAAAACAGCTTGCCACACACTGGAGAGCTACTTTATAGTAGAAATTGAAGTTGTAATTCTTATTGAAAGTGACACTGATATTTCAAAGAGATATTTATTTTTACACCTAAGTGAATAAGAAAAAAATAACTTCGCCGTGAACGATTATGACAAAAATCATAATTGTCGATTATTCCCTTGAATTGTAATTGCGATTATCACAATTTACATTGAATGATGTTTTGATTAGTTTTATGCCATTGTTTGAAGCGACTGCATGCCATATTGTTATATCAAAATAAACACGCTGAAAACAATCTTCCTGAATTTTTTTTATTGCTTTTCTATAGCATTAAACCTTAAATGTCAAATATACTTTTTTATTTATTTAAAGAAACCAAACCAAAGTAAAAATATGGATGGTCTTATAATGTTATGCTAAAACTAAAATTAAAACAATGGGAAAAAAAAACTCTTAAGAAAAAAAAAAACACATCTTAAGCACACAGAATAATGTAAGTGGACTTTTTTTTTTTTTTTATAACTTTGAATGATTATAATTGTGGCATCCGTATAATTATAATTACGACTACAAACTCGATTTATTGTGCAGCCCTAATATAGGGGCCATAACATCTTTTGTGTTCTATCCCTATGTTCTTATTATCAATCTTGACCTCCTACACTTTTGTCTTTGCACTTTGTCATTTATCCTCATAAATTTTTCTGACTTTATACTGCAGTATATCAGATAACCATCAGTATACATCGGTTGAATAAGAGTAACTGTTTAAGTCATCTCAAGATAATTGTCAGATAATTTGTTATAATATAACATTGCTCTAACAAAGAAGGAAAATCCCCTTTGACTCCAGCTGTTTAAACTCTAATGCACCCCACCCAATCATTCATCTTTATCTAAAGACAGGGAGGAACTCCCTGCAAACTCTATACTCATTTGATTAGGAAGTCAGATGTCAGAAAAGGTTGATTGCTCTGGCTGCCGGTGCTCAGTAATAGAAGAACAATAGTTTAATGGCTCTCTGGGGCTAAGCCACAGGTGGTGTGAGATTCCTCTCATGGATGCTGTAGTAAAAGGGCTCCAACTGGACAGAGCTCAGGATGCAGTGAGCTGGCATGAATGTGAGACCACACAGACACAAACAGAAGCATACACAAATATACGTCTACCAGTGTGCACACAAACGTCCGGCCACACACACATTCACACAAACAAACATGTCTGCCCAGAAGGGAGGCTTACACATAACAGGTGCAGCACAATATCACGTCTCTGTTCTCAATGAGTCCCAAAAGTGCTATAAAAGTATACTTGTTCTTATTCGATATCTTTATATTTAAGTAATTATTCACTGAAAATCTTGGCATCCAATCTCTGTACTGCGTTCATGAGAATTCATGAAAGTAGCAATGTCTGATTCATTCATTTGAGTTGGCTATTTTCAGTGAATAAGTCGATTCAGTTCACAAAACTGTTCTAAATGAATAATTCACAAATCAGAATGAACAAGTTCTCAAGTTCAAATCAATGACAAAAAAAATGCTCATTGTAGGGGAAATGAATAACAAAATTTCTCTTTGTTCATCACAAAACATTATTGTAAATATTAAAGTAAATCATATGAATATGAATAATATTATAAATGCTTTAAATACAGCGCAGTTGGATATTAACATACTTTCATGGTGCTTAAGTATCCTTTTTGAAGCTTAAAAGTCTTATGCTGCATCTGAAATTAAATACTTCCCTACTATATAGTATCCAAAAAAAGTATGCCATGTCCTAATACATAGTACTCGAAAAACAGTAGGTGAAAAGTACCTGGATGTCCTACTACTTCCGACCGTGATTTTGGTGCACATTCGATGGACAATTTACTATCCCATGAGGCCACAGGAGAGGATTTGTGAATGGAAGTGGTAACGCTGGTAGGTCACGTGACAGTAACAATATAGCGGATGTAGTACATCTGAACTTCATTCATACTACACATTTTCATAGAACGTACTTTAATGTTGGCAAAGTAATTCAAATGCAGTACCTACACAGACAGTATGTGATTTTGAACGCACCGTTGGTCCCTATTTATTGTTATAACATAGAGCAGGACAATTGTGACCCTGGATCACAAAACCAGTCACAAGTCGCACGGGTATATTTGTTGCAATAGCCAACAACACATTGTATGGGTCAAAATTATAGATTTTTCTTTTATGCCAAAAATCATTAGGATATTAAGTAAAGATCATGTTCCATGAAGATATTTTGTAAATTTCCTACCGTAAATATATAAAAACACTTATTTTTGTGAGTGAATGCAGCACAATAGCGAACATAAATGGACAACTTTAAAAGTGACTTTCTCAATGTTTCGATTTTTTTGCACCCTCAGATTCCAGATTTACAAATAGTTGTATCTCGGCCAAATATTGTCCTATACTTACAAACCACACATCAATAGAAAGTGTCAAATCAAAATTCTCTTGTGTTCTACAGAAGAAAGAAATTCATATGGGAATTGAAATGACATGATGGTGTGTAAATGATGTCAGAATTCTCGTTGAAAGTGTTCCTTGAAGTGAAAATAAAGTATGTGTAACCCAGTTTTAGATTAAAAAAAGGCAGACATTGAGAGCATAGAAAGAACTGCAGTGAAACAGACTTATATTTTGTATGTGTGGGTATTTTTTCATACATTTCCAGCTCTCTTTGTCATCTCAGTGATAACTTTACAAGTATAAACCAACCTTTACACTTTAAGGACTATAAGCAGCAGGGGGCGATATAAATAGAAAAATCACATTGTGCTAGCTGTGTTTGTATGAGTAGAGCGTAGGCTACATCCTAATTCAAATATTATCCTACATAATATACAAGAATTAAAGTGTCAGAAATCATAGTAGGCTGAAATCCTATCCTAAGTGCCAGCATGGTATATTTTTTTGTGTTTTTTTCTTTTTCAGAGTGTGCATGCTTTTTGTGCCATTACTCACAATCCCCTGCACATTGGAAAAGGATGAGTTTGTGATGTTTTACTTTTTTGTAGTTGAAAAGTGTCAAGGGTGCAAGGCCAAAGCTGCTGCTGCATTTTGTATTTAAACCTAAACCTTAAGAAATAATTTATTTTAAGGTAATTCAATTAGCTTACTACTATCAGGATACAACACATGAATCATTTTAATATGTGTTCCATTTGTACTCAGAAGTCAGAAATTCCCAGTAGGAACTTTTAACTGGAATGTTCCAACTTGGAAACTCGGAGGAACGCTCACAACCCTGACTTGAGTATCCAAAATGGCTGCTCAGCAGCACATCAACAGTGGTGAAATTAATATATTGTTTATTAGCACTTCTGTTTGTCTTTGTCTCAATACAAACATTACTTGCCAACCTCTATCTGTGGACATTATTTGTGCAAAATGTTGCTTTTTAATGCACAACAAAGGTTTGCTGGACGCATCCATCTTGGTTTTCCGACTTGTGTACACTCGGGTGTGATTTCATTCACAGCTCCAAAATCCAACTTCCAAGATAAACGTACCATAAGCACCAGATTAGCACAAACAGGCCTCAACTGGATAGTAAGGTTGGATCACAGTTTGTGAATATTTATATAAATTTTATTCTAAATGTATCTCGGGTATGAATCATTGTATTTAATCATTTGAACCAAATTACTGTACAAATGGTTCCAGTAAAAAAACTATTTTTTGTAGAAAAAAAAAAGTAGTTTTGAGTTTTGCATGTGGTTCAATGGAGAGATGTAAGCACCCCCTTGAGGAAGCCCACTTGTGTCACATAGAAAAGGTTTCATAGGTTATTAGCTGACAAAATTTCCCACCCAGTGCTACACAATCAAAAGTATGTACTTTACCATCACCAGCTAAGTGCATACTTTTATTGCGCACTGTAAGCAAGCAGATTGGAGCACAGCCTGTGTATGTTTATGCGTGAATGAATGTGTATCTGCGTGTACACTTCACTAGCCCCACAGTTTAAACTTGATTATCCAAAATTTAATTACACTTCCTAATCTCTCCCAACAGCTCTGTTAAAAGGGCCATTGTGTTATGGAGGAAGTTAATTTGACCTCAGAATATCTGCAATGTTTATCAAGTATAAAATGGTTTACAGAAAAGCACAATGAGGAACACTGTGAGAAACTTGTGCTTTTCTGCAACCACTTACAAGGTAGTTGTACTAACCATGGTTCATAGTTCATGAATTTCACACTGTCCCAGTTAACAGCTGCTGGCTTTGATGTTCAAATCAGATTTACACTAGTCCGCCCTGTAAAATGGTGGGAGTGATAATATTTCTAGGGATGGGTAGGTAAGAACTCAAGAAAGAAAATAACAGAAATGCAAGAAAATCTAATCTATTGGGGTAGATCTAACAAAACTTGATCTCTGCAGTGAGAACACATGAGAAACATACCTCAGGCCAGGGCAGCATTAATCACTTTTAAAGAGGGGCAATCGTCAAAAACAGTGATTATGATTATGGTGGGAGTGATTATATTTCTAGGGATGGGTAGGTAAGAACTCAAGGAAGAAAATAACAGAAATGCAAGAAAATCTAATCTAGTGGTGTAGATCTAACAAAACTTGATCTCTGCAGTGAGAACACAGAGAAACATACCTCAGGCCAGGGTGGCATTTATCACTTTTAAAGAGGGGCAATCATCAAAAACACACTGAAAACTAGGATTTATGTCACGGCACACAGAGTAGGAAATTAGAAAGTGGAATAATGACTATCCCTTTTTTAAACCCCTATCTTTCCTTTCTCTCTTTGTCTCTCTTTTGTGTTGAAAAGACCAGTTTAGACCAAAACGAATTTATATGTTGGCTTATGCTGGTTTGTTTATTTGATCTATAGATCAGTAGTTCTCAATAAAAAAGTCCTTAAAATCAAACACAATGAAAGTTTACCATTAAAATTGATAGTGGTGGGCCGTTATCGGCGTTAACGTGCTGCGTTAACGTGAGACTCTTATCGGGCGATAAAAAAAAATATCGCCGTTAATCTATTCTCAAAGTTGGGTTGGGAGCTGGGTCTATAGCCTACTACTGAAGCTATGATGACTTTCACCTTGATATTTACGCGCTCATAATGTAAGAGACGCTGGCGCGACCACAACATTGTCCGACATCAAATGGCAAACGTAATGTAAGCGGAACGAAACTGAGCTACTCGTTATTGTGTGGTTGACGGATCGTTGTTTATCAGTTTGGACCAAAGCAGCGCAAGCCGATCTTGATCAAGCGACACTGTTACTACACAGCGCTAAGAGATCCAGTAAATAAATAATTTGAATTCGCCACTTAAGTAATAACATTGCTGCAAGATCAAGTGAGAAACATTCACATTTCTCCGTTATTAACGGATCAAACAGTGCGTGGAAGCCAGGAAGAAATATTGTGCCATGAATGAACTATCTAGTGTCCACAGATCTGCAACATTTACCATGGATTTACTGTAGTAACACTAACTGCAACCATGGAAGTTTGGCAGGAATAGTAGGCTATAATGCTTTCAAGTAACATTACGTTGGTTTTATTTTGACATTATGAATAAAATTGCTGCCCTCAAATGTTAATCTGAACTAAAAATAGACCTTTGTTTATAACTACTACAATATTAGGCTACATTTCATGGTTTGAGAAACTGCTGGAGCCATGCAGGTATGGTCTACAAAGATAGCGTGTTCATGAATTGGCATACAAGTTCTTTTAAATGTCACTTTGTATTTAAGAAACACGTGCCCTTTAGTCATTATTTGGGTAGCACACATATTCTGAATGCCTTCGGCAGAATTCAAATGAGCCATTTTAATCTAGATTAATTCCAAGATTACAGTGAGATTAATCTAGATTAAAAAAAATAATCTATGCCCACCACTAGTCAAAATACTACAAAGTTTGATGAGGCACAGTCTTTGACTTTGAACGTTGATTTTTTTTTTTGCTCTGTGTTTGCTGTATTTGGAGCAATCTAGTTTTGATTTGCACTTGCAGTGTTACTCTCCTCTGGGAATGTCGTGATGACAGACCTCTGGAGAGACATCACACACTCTCATACCACAGAGATCTTTAGGGATGTAGACGTCCTGACTCCTTTGTGTGATTGTTTTGCTGCTGCTGACTGAGGTGTCTTTGTTTTAGCACTGAGCTCTGTTTATGTGGTAACCCTTTTCTGCCTAGGGCCACGAATCACTGAGGGACAATCTAACTCTCCCTGCAAAGAGTTGTTAAGGTTACAGCCCACCAGGGCAGCGTGTGTATGATCTGGCCTGATCCCTGTGCTGATCCCATTGAGCCCATAGCTGGGTTATTAAATGAGAAGTGAGTGTATAGAGTGAATGTTGGTGTTGATACTGTGATACAGGACACCGGGCCTTGCTAGGCAATGAAGCGTTCGCTCCAGAGAAAGTTACAAAAGACCATGAGCTGCTTAGTAGGGTCAAGTACAGTTCAGAAGGGCAGACAGGGTGCATTCTATTACCTACTCTAACACACACACACACACACACACAAATGTGCGCATGGATCTAATAGTGCTGCTCCTGAAAAATTTATGTGAGCCACTATAAAATTCCCTAGAGGCTCTTGGTGGTGTTTTTATCCGCAAAAATGTGTTCGTAGCTTCAAGTTGTTTGGAGCTTCATAATGCATTTGGGTCTGTTTTGACCCAGAAGAGATACATAGAAAATAAAAATAAATGTATAGGTTTTTTGTACAGGAACCAAACTTTGCAGATGAGCCAAGACTATCAAAATACATGCAATTTTTTTGTTTACATGAGATATAAACACTTTTTGACCTGGATATTAACTAAGGCTTTATACATGATGTTATAGAGACTTTTTTTTTTTTTAAACATCTATGAGTTATATGTCTCAAAATAATTTTGTAAAATATATTTATCCTATTTCCTATATCTCAAACACAGTATTGGGACAAAATTTTGTTGATACACATGAATATGCACACACCTATTGATGAACCACTGCAGCATGAACAAATTATCTTCTTTTTCATTGGAAAGTAAAAGTGTGATTTTTTTTGTGTGTGTGTTATTTTATAAATTGATGTTTTGTTTCAGGATTCATTTATTTAGACCATTTTTGTTAATACTGGTAATTCTCAGGTTATATGTTCTTATAAATTTCATATAATGATGTAAAATGATTTATGATTTAGATTTTTTCTGTAGGTCATGTAAATTTGAAATGTAAAATAATTGCTACTTTTTTTAATTAATAAAAAGGGATAGATATAGTAATAACAATGGCAGACATTTTCAGGTGTTTTTGAACAATGTATGACTAAAACAAAGAGAAGCACAGTTGACTAGGTCTGACTAGTCAGAGCTGGTTACACTCACCCAAAGGGAGAATGCCATAAAGTGCGATGAGCTGTCTTACGTCAGAGAGAGATGGCATGGGCTCAATATCTGCTTGCCGCAGTGTTGTGCCCAAGTAACTGTATTCACCTAGAGAGACAAGGAAAAAAATATGCCATACTGCTTTAAATATGATAACAAACATCAGACATTAATGGCTGCTTGCCAGGTTTCCTGGTTTCCATGGAACGCAAAAAAACAATGTTAGAGTAACAAAGTTGTTCCGACACATAGCAGTCAATGTGGTTTTCTATACTTTAAACGCCACACCCTGTTCCCGGAAAACAAACTAAACAGAAACTGAAATTTTAAGGCTTCACATTTCGTGTCATTTTAGAGCAACATTAGGTTGCTATGCTGTGCAATTGAACCATTGATGAGTCATAAAATCCATTGTGGTGCACGCACACGTTCACAGGGGTGTGATTCAGCACTGTGCACGTGTCTGTGATCAAGTCGCTTTAGCAGTAAACCCTGGGCATTGCATTTATCATAAAACTGATTCACTTGATTCAAACTCTGAAAACTTGATGCTTGTGCTTGTGAGATGTAACAAATGGCAACACATGAAAACCACTGAAAACAGTGTTCTAGGTAAAATCAATGTACACTAAATGTTCACATCAAAGCTATAGCTCTGACACTGGTCTATGTACT
This sequence comes from Rutilus rutilus, assembly GCF_951802725.1. Classification (NCBI taxonomy): domain Eukaryota; kingdom Metazoa; phylum Chordata; class Actinopteri; order Cypriniformes; family Leuciscidae; genus Rutilus; species Rutilus rutilus. The sequence continues at coordinate 11,695,343 of NC_140217.1, read as the reverse complement.
TTATGTGATTAAGCTGAACTAATTAAGTCCAAGAATTATCAACATAAATACTGAAATGTTTAGCAAACAAATGATTTCAGAGACAGTTTGGAGCCCCCATAAGTGTGACTCTGTTTTCATGTGGCATTACACTGTGCCAGGAGAAAAGAGGCTGATTTCAGCAAGTGTAACATGTTCCTGGATCAACATCTTTGTTGATCCTGGAACATCATTCCAATCAACCAATCAGATTTGAGGGACAAGTTTACAGTTTATGTCAAGCTCAGGCTTACAGCCAGGTTAGGTGCTTCTACATCAGTGTTATTCACCTATCATTTCCCTCTGATTTTAGGGATGACTTATGGGTAGGGTTAGGTTTAGGGGTAGGGATAGGATAGGATTAAATTTTCGGACAGGAATGTTGCCTTTAACTCACAAAATCAGGATTTGCTGAACTTCTTGTGCCAAACTAAGATCTAGTGAACTATTAGGTCTGAAAAATAATAATAATAATAATAATAATAATAATAAAAAGTGACAGTGAAACATAAAAAATAATAAATTCATACATTTAAATAAATTATACAATTGCCCCCAAAATGTTTTTTTTTTTTTTTTTTTTTTTTTTTTAATAAGCTTAACTTTTTAAATATAAATATAGTTTTTTTTTTTTTTTTTTTAGTGTGATAATCTTTAATTTTATTTAATAACTTTTTAATTTTAATATTATTTAATATTTTTTTCCGGAATTTTAAATATAAAGTTATACTTTATTTTGATAGTTCACTTTAGACATTTTACCAACTATAAGTAACTTTGCAACTATATGTCAACTAACTCTCAGAGTATTAGATTATGGTGAATAAAGTGTTAGTAGATATTAAGCAGACAGTCTACTAATAATCTAACGACTGGTAGTTGACATGTAGTTGCAAAGATACTCATAGTTAGTAGAATGTCTTAATTGATTTAAAGTGTTAGCTAAAATATTTTCAACATTTAAAGATATTTCGATTGGAAAGACATTTTTCATACAACTGAAATGTGTACATCTTCAAAAATAATTAACTATATTTTTGAGTGTAATGTTTAAGCATTAATGCAGAATTAAGGAAGTGAAACAAATTATGGGGTTAAGAAGACATTACAGAATGTTAAAAACTAAAAAGACGTGACATTTATCTCAGTGGTGTTTAGTTTTTACCTATATAATCTGATAACTTGACGTTCATTGGCCTGATTATGAAGCCTTCCAGAACAAGCTCCTCATATAGAGATTCTATGGTCCTAGAGGGAAGACAAAAAGAAAGTTTGGAAGAGAGAAAAACAGAAAAAGCATTGCAAACAAGAGAGCAAACTGATCAGTCATGCTGTGTATCTGACGCAAACTTCTATTACATCACAGCGTTCAGAGCCAGCCATGAATTCTTGTGCTCCACATGGACGTTCGCCAGGCACCCCCTGAGCTCCAAACCCTGACACTCACTTGAGCACTTTCCAGAAGCACATTCCCTCTATTCCAGAACTCTCACAGTGCACTGGTGTTTAACGTATGACCTACATCTCTCAGTTGCAAACAGTGCCAGGGGGCAAATCTGCTCTTTTAGCAATGATTAAACTACATAATAATATTCTTGAGAAATAGACTTTGCATTTTAAACTAGTATATTTATTCAAACCTGTCAGCTGTGAGGTCCTTCTCTTTCTTCTTCTTCTTTCCAGTCTTCCGCCCTTTCTTTTTTTTCTAAAGCAAAGAAAATGTGTTTTTAGTTATGGACAACAATACATGAAAATAATTCTGAATCAAGAATGACAGGGGAAGGAAAGTATGTGTCGTAGATAGTACCGATATTATATTTTTCCTTTCTGGTTTTTAGATTGAAATAAGTCTTAACATGAATCAAAGTGTGATTAGATTAGTGTCAGACTGTAAAGGAAGTTTATTTTCCTTTTAACACCAAGGCATATCTACATGTCTGTTTCAGTATATTAAATCCTCCGACCATACAATGTAACATGTTAATAACAGGTGTGTTGGATATGCGCTTGCATCCAAAATGTAGAAATCCTGAAAAACCTCTAGTGACTTAACATAAACAATCACTGTGTGGGATCAAGTGATGGTCTGCACGTGTGTGTTTCCCTGATTATCTAGACTAGACTGTACTCTCAGTACAACCGTTTTTATGCAGCCTACTAGAGACACCTAGGAACTTGCTGTAATTCAGGGCTTTTCCAAACCACTAATGAACCAGACTAGCAGGACTAGCAACCAGGAATTTCCACGAATGATATGTTACCAAATGTTCTAAATATTTGTTTGGCGAGTAATAGAAACCCACTTACTTCATTTTCTCAGAAACTCTGACAGAACATACTGTGATTCCCCAAAATATTTTTATGGAGAATCTTGGATAATTTTTTGGCAGGTCTGAGTATGTTAGTCAGTGAAATCAAGATCAGGAAACATTTATCCTGCATTTATATAACAGACATGATGAACTCCTGCTAGCATTAGCTCAGCTTGGGCGTTGCATGTTCATTTAACAAACAAACCCTCCCTGTTGCATAATGTTCAATTTGATGTTCCCAAATTGCATGGGTGCAAAACCAACTTTGCATGCAAACCAACTTAGATGAATTAACAGTTGGAATTCAGTCTTACGCCAGCAGAGCTGAATGGGGTATGCGTGTGCCTGCATTTGCAGAATGATTAATGATAAAAAACATCTTTGTGTATAAATTACACACATCAGACAGACAGCGTCTGTGACCGATTTAGCTGTCAAAACCTCTCAGCGTAAAGCAACTCAAGCAGGGTGCCAAATATGTTGTTGAGGAATTCTAGCTCTTGTGCAGGCATGCAATGAGGCCTTTTTCTATGCTTCTTGTTTTGGAGAAGACACAATAGTGACTGATTGCAAGAAATATAGAGAAGGATTGGTCTCCTATATATTCCCATATATTTATAGGTCACAGTTAAACACACATTTTCACATACATACACAAACAGATCTATCTTTTTATATGTATATTATTCTGTCTAAATATTGCCGGCATAGTAATGGATGTCTTGACTTTGCAAATATAAATGTCAAGAATCTGCCTTCAAGATGTATCAACACTCCAATAATACTGCTTTCAGGTCAGCTTTTTTTTGTTTCATGAGAAACAAAGCTCCAGTTGCAAAATGTTAAGTCATATTGTGAAATAAAGTCAGTTATGAGAAGTAAAGTTGGAGATAAAGTTTCAATTATGAAAACCATAGCAGCAATTGCAAACCAAATAGTCCCATTGTTTTTTGCTCTGTGGCAAAAACAGGATTTCTATAGTTCTAGAATATGCTTTGACATGAAAATATACATTTAACTATACATTCACATGTCTATGACTCTACAGACATTATGTACTTTACCATATGTCTTGGTCCTCTCGTCATATATTACCATATATTGTGTGTGTGTGTGTGTGTATGTGGTTCAGGTATACTCTACGTTATCAGGACAATATGTCCCCACAAAGATGGCAATATTCGAAATCCTTGAGGAAAACAGCTTATAAATCATACTAAGTGATGTTTTTTGAAAATTAAAAATGCTTTAAGTTTTCTGTGATGGATAGGTTATAGGGTAAGGGTTCATGGATAGAATTTACAGTTTGTACAGTATAAAATTAATTATGCTTATGGGATGTCCTCATAAAACATGGAAACTCAACGTGTGTGTGTTTGTGTGTACCTGGTATTCCCTACGTTATGGGGACCAAATATCCCACAAGGATAATCATACTGGTAAATTTTTACCTTATGGGGACATGACGAAAACAGCTAAATCAAGTGTTTTAAAAAATCTAAAAATGCAGAAAGTTTTCTGTGATGGGTAAGTTGAGGGGTTAGTGTAGGGAGATATAATATACAGTTTGTACAGTAAAAAAATCATTGCGTATAAGTAGATCCCCATAAAACATGGAAACCAGTGTGTGTGTGTGCGTGTGGTAGAGAAGGTGGGGAACAGGGGCCCTATCAAAACACAAGCTGACGAGGGCAGGACACCTTTACTAATTCTCTGTCCAGACCACATTCCTGGTCATGAGGGCAGATCACTGTATGACCCCAGGGCCCCTCACACAAGGTGCATAAACAGAGGACAGAGAGTATATCTCAAGATCTGGATTCATCCAGACTAAAAGACACATTACAGGGTTTTACAGGCCAGTCACCAACTATAATCTGAGGAACATCAGGGAGCACTGAGCATCTGTACACTGTCACTCATGCAGAGAATTTAAAATGTGCTTACGGTCTTATCTCAAAGGAATAAGTATGCATGTCTGCCATTCACCTTTTTACTACTTTTCTTGACTTTTTTCTTTTTCTTTCCCTTGTCTCTGTCCACCACCAGTTTAAGGTTCTTCAGTTCCTGCCTCATCAGCTCATCCACCTGAGACAAATATAAAAACAAAGATGGAGAAAGAGGGAAAAAATGTGATGGAATGAATTGAGCCACAAGGGAAGCGAAAGAGCTTAAGTGTTTTGTTTTCATAGAGTGTTATGACTTTCATAAAATGTAGTGCAGAAAGAGTGTTGATTTCTTTACTCCAAACCAGGATTTGGATTCATGAGTGTCCGAGACAAAATTATGAAGCTGAGGGCCCCACTTCGCATACTATTGGCAGGTTAAAGATGTGTTTACTGGGACCACTTCATCACAGGCCCCTCACTCAAAAAATGAACTTCTGCCTCTTGTTAAATTTAATTAATTAAAATAAGCAAAAGTAACACAATTGTTTAATATTTTGACACAACTTAATTTAATTGTGTTCAATCAACCTAATATATTTAAAACGGAAGTTTACTTAATTAATTTCTGTGAAAACTACATGAATCATTTTTGTTGACAATTAACTGGGCAGTGGATCTGTAGTTCCCAGCATGCTTTGCAAGGGACTGCATTAGGAGGGTAAATTTAGGGATTAAAGTGTTATTTTATGTGGTTTTCTGTAAATGGAAAGATGTTGTTAGTTAATGTTAGTGTTTAATATTCAGTAATGTTAGAAACTTAGAAGACTTTCTGTAATGTTCTTGAATTTTGTGGTTACCATTATGCAGAAGAGTGGCGATTGTGTTTAGTTTAGGGCTGTGGGCACTCAGTATACTCTCTACATGAATTAAACCTCATTTGCAGACCTGCATAAGTAATATTCAATATTACTCTGTAAAAAGTGGTTTTAATTAAACTGAACACTAGTAGCTCCTATCATTGGAAATAACTGTAGAGTCAAATTAGCTAAAATTATAATGTTGGTGATTTTGGGCAGGGCAAAAATTAAATGTAGTCAACCTGACAAAACTTTATCTAGCAGGAATGACTAAATGAATTTAAGTTCATACAACAAGATTACAACAAATCATTTCAAACAAATTAGATTTTCGTGGAAAAGTTCATTTAATTAAGTTCGTTCAACAGCTTATTTTTTTGAGTGCTGGTTCCCCCCCTGATGACAGCTCTGCTCCCACCTGAACTCTGAGCTCCTCTTCAACTTCCAATCTCTTCTCCTCTCGCACCAACTGAGCATCGAAACTTTGAAGGAAGTTCTGTTTTTCATCTCGGTAATGCCAAACCTCTGCAACGCACAACAAATCCACAGAGGATGTTGATTTATGAAAAACTAAATTTCAACAACAGTGATAATATGATCATACCACAGGGAAACCGCCATGGTTATTGACAATACATCTAAAACGACAGAACATACAGACATTCTCTGACATGTGAAAACAAATTTGAGTTGGATACAAAGCATCAAAGTATAGTCAGGAGGACATCAGTCAGCACTGTGTGTAAAAGAGGAAACAATTCTGAGAGAGGTCTGGAGGGCCGTAGAGGAAGCACAGGTGCTGTAGTCTGGGTGAGAACGCAGCGTCTGACTGTACTCCGTGCTGCGCTCTCACGCGCCACATCCTGACAGGAAGTCCATTTCCACCCACTTCCTGTCCTGGCTAAAGGCAGTGCGCCAGGTTGATTTGGAAACTGGAAGAGGACTGAATGGCAGGGTCTGACCTCACAATGAGTCTGAAGTTGATTTTCCCTGTTTTGTTCATTTGCATATCATAGAGATAAAAAACATCAAACTTAATCTAAACTGGCCAAGACAAACATTTATGAACGTGTGTTAAATATTACACTTGGCAGATGATTTTACTCAAAGCAACTAGCAGTGAATTCAAGGTTTATATTTTTATCAGTCATTGTATTTACCTGAGAATCAAATCCATGACATTGGTGCTAGAAGCATTTGAAGCGCTATATAAATGAAGATGACTTAAATTTTGAGCAATTGGGACCGATTTGGTGGCAAATTCCAGGTTTACGTCATTTGTTCTTGTATGTTTATGTCGTGTCCGTAAACACACACAGCTACTATATACAGATCAGCTCTGATATGATCACTGGTAACATTGCGCTTCCTCAAACAAAATGTTGCAAACATGCAATTTCAACCACAGAATGACGATAGAGAGGCCAAAATTCTGTACTGCAGCTTGAATGAAGCACAAGTTAAATTAAATTAATACTGAATTGGGTAACACTTTATTTTGATGGTTCCTTTTGAACATTCTGTTGACTATAAGTAACTTTGCAACTACATGTCAAATAACTCTCATTTGAGTGTTAGTAGACTGTCTGCTTAATATCTGCTGACTCTTTATTGTGATGGTCCTCCAACAGACATTCTTCTGACTATAAGTAACTTTGCAACTACATGTCAACTTATTCGAACCCTAACCCTTCCAGCCTACTAATACTAACACTCTAATGAGAGTTAGTAAACATATAGGTGCAAAGTTACTTATAGTCAACAGAATCTGTTAAAGGGACCATCAAAATAAAGCGACCATCAAAATAAAGTAAAATGCAAATGTGTAATATGGTGACGTAGCTAAGCTAATAATGGCAGGACTACAAACAAGTGTTTACTGTTGGAAAAATTAACTTCCTTTGGTGTGGACCTTGTGCTTTGCAAATCTGCAGATCATTTACATGCACAAACATCTATATTACACACTAATGGAAAGGTGAAATAAAAAAGCATAATAGGTGCCCTTTAGATTCTGCATTTCGAACAACACTAATAAGCAGTGCTGTCAAGTTCACACAGGGGTCAAAGGGCACTGATTTTAAAGCTCACTCTGGTGGAACCTAAAAATAAGCATCGAACTTTGAAATGAGATCCCTTGCTGAGGTCAGAGGTCAAACTGCCGTCCACAAAGCCTCCTTTTCAAAGTCACATTTTCAAAACATCCCGGGGCAATACGATCCATATAATTGCCTAGTTCCTTCAGAGGGATGCATTCACATAGCCTGGCCTGTTTGTTTAAAGACAACATCCACCTAACTCTCCTGAAAACACATGACTGTTAGGGGTCAGCATTTTAAACCTACTTTATTGGGGCTGAAGATCTCTGAGAATGGTCCAACCCCACACAGTGCAAGAACAACAGACACTCCTGTGGATGAACAGAAAAGCAACAACGTTTCTCGTGACACGGCAGCCAGTTTTGTGGGAAGGGGGGGGGGGCACACACATCTGCTCTGAACATGGTGTATATACAGCACATTTGCCACCCACCATATGGGGATTGAGTGAAAAAACACTTCAGGAGCTGGAGGGCGGTCAGCTGTATCTACTCTGCTAGGCTCCGTGGCAGTCTGTTATCTTCACGGTATGGTCCTTTGTACCATTTGTGAAGATTTGTATGCTGGTCAGTATACGACGATGGAGCTGCTCATTCTGAAAGCCTGTTTTGCCTGTTTGTCCCGGTCATTCAGCTAACAGTGAGAAACAGACACTTCCTTAACACAGCTCTCTTCTGCCAAGAGACTGAAATGAAATCAATCGGTCACATCCAGCAAGTGCGGCATGACATTGGGATGCAGGAAGGAAAGGAGGGGGAAGGAGGGTGAGGGGAGGGGAGAGGGGTGAGGGGGTGGAGTGAGAGGGAAGCAAGCGCCAGACAAGACCAAACAGGCAATCTCAATCTCACTACAAATGACTTCCGTGGCCTCCCTATAAGCCACTCTCAACTGCCGTGCGAATGACTTTCCCAACAGAGCTTGTCCCTCTGGGGATCATGCTGGCTATAGTCTGATTCTGGGTAAATATGGTGCTCACCTTTCCGCCTCATTACAACTAAATAAACCCACCACATGATCATATCCCAATTAAAGACAGCTGATAAAACAGTGTGCTGCCGATTAACTCGCGCAGCAAAGACCCTCGACTCTAATTAGCTGTCTCACAGGCAGGATGTGGGACATGGACTTAACCATGTTGGTCTGCTGAACACATCATACAAGAGATCAGAATTGCTGATCACATTGTTTACTGTGACAAGGCTGTTTTTCAAGTTAGGAGAAAGAACAACATTGTGAAAAAGAAGTATAATTTCACATGCTTTTAAAAAGAGTACTTATTATGGAGATATCATTTGAAAGAAAAACATGAACTAAATGCAATGTCTTCAGTCAGTTAATTGCATGTTAAAACATACTATAGATTAAATTAAAAGCAATTAGCTGAACTGCTTTTAGTAGTACAATTTTATACATAATTTCCTAATTACTTATATGGTCTTTGAAATATGATTAAGATGTACTGACAAGCATTTAGGGTAAAATAAAACAAACTATTTTATTGAAACTTGTTTGAAATGTATTTAAATGTATTTGTAATAATACATGTGTAATGGTGATTTACATATATTAACTATATATAATATCAATATAATATAATATAATATCAAATAACACTACAGTTAAAACTATAATCAAGCACTATACATGCACTTTATCACACACCTCAACGGCACTACATTTCCCAGCATTCCTAATGATTCCCACCTGCACTCTATCAGCCATCACCTGATCACCTGCACCTACATGTCATCATCACTGTGTATTTAAGTGACTCCTTCTGTTCACTTCTTTGTCCGGTATTGTTTGTGTTTAGCACACTGTCTTGCATTGTTGGCTCTTTTGTTAGTATGTTGATCAGCACATCAAAATAAGTTTACTTCTTTAATGCACAACAAAAAAATTATTAAACCCTAATGATGTAAAATGTTCTTTAAAACTTTCAATTTAACATTTTACAAAGCGCATTTTTAAAAAGTGTACTAAATTGTACTTAAGAAACAGTCATGAAAGTGTATTCTCTAAGTACACTTACGTAGCCTTTTATTACAATTTTAATTAAAATATATACTTTTAAGATTTGACCTACACTACAGGTGCATTTATTACAATTAGCTGCATTCCTTTTTTTTTTTTTTTTTTACAAGAGGAGACAATACAATTAATAAAAAACATTTTTATAAAAACTTTTCACTTACATTTTAAAATGTCATTTAAAGGGACTGTATTCTATCGTCAATGCTGTTGCCAGCAGTTTGGTTGATCAATGTAACAAATATAACCAACACATTGTGAGACGGACATCGCTATTCATACCCATGTCAAATACTTAGGAGGTAAGCTCTGATCTCTGCTTTTCATTACACCTTTAAGTTTCATTCCTCAGGAATGTAACCCTTTGCTCCACAGACTGAGCACTGTGACATTTGGAGGAAAATCTTAATGACAAAAATTAAGCAGCTTTGACTGGGCATATAATTGCTTCCTGTAAGGTTACAGCTGCTAGTTGGCTGAAATATTTTCCAGTCAAAAAGGCATTTCCACGTGCACACACTCACACATGTACATCACACTTTTAACATGCCATGCTCTCACTTGTAGCAAGTATTTACATATCCAATAAATATCCTGTCCAAAAAAATAAGTAACTAGTAAATGTATGGTAAATCGGGCACAGTACAACAGCAGTACTGAAAACGGCACTTCTACTGTATCAGAATGACATATTAAATATTAAATTATATATTATATTTGAAATGTTTTATGCACACAGTGTATCATAAAATGTAAAAATGTACTTATACAATAGCATCAACTAAATTAATAAAAAAGTAGGCCTATAAACTCCGTATACTAAGCTACCTCTATGAAAAGCTTTACAGCTGAATACAGTGCTGTATGACACCTGCACAGTATACATGCCAATTGTATACAAGCCAATGCAGCTGTTGTCCAGTTACTGCAGTTGCAAGTGCAGCTGTCAGTCAAACCAGTTGTTGCACTGATCTGAAGTATATCCTACTATTGAATTACATTACATTAACTGCAGGTATGCAGTTGTGCTGCAGAGTATTTTTAACCACTATACAGTTTATCATTGTGCAGCACTGCACAACATCATTTTACTCTACAAAACTTGTCACTGCATAGATTGCAGTAATAAACTCCTGAGAAAAACAGAGGCCACAGCAAAAATGGCAAAATATTTAGTAGTCTTTTAATGGTCTTAACCAATTTAATCACAGATCACTGGTCAGGAAATTTGCAAGAATTGCACAAACACTAGATAAAGTAGCTTAGCACAGAATAGACTTCCCCTTTGTTTTCTGTGAATGTTTAAGCCGTGTGTTTAAACTTGCAGACAGCTTTTTACAGAAGAAAGAGTCAGTGCTGTCCCACTCAATGTTAATGGCTTCAAACAGTTCATAAGCAGTTGAAAAATGCTCCCAGTTAGTTTGAGTTTAATGTGAGAGCAAATATTCACTATAGGGTTCAAATCTGGACTCTGACCAGGCCAAAACATGAGCCGGATGGACTTGTTCTCAAGCCGTTTCTTGTTTGTCTTTGCAATGTAAGCAGGAGCATTTTGTTGAAAAATAACATCTGATCATTCCTCTTTAGATAACAGCTTTTCATTTGTGAGAAGCAAGCCATTCTGCAATAGTCTCCTGTACTCCAAAGCATTAAATGACTTTTCACAGTGAAGTAGCTCAACAATACCAGCAGCTGAAAAGGCTCCCCACAGAATGACACCTCTTCCTTCATGCTTTACTGTGGTAGAGATGCATTTATTATTATATTTCTCACCAGATTTTCAGAGACACCGCTCTTGAGCTTCACCATGCAACTCGTGTTTCATTGTGATTCATCACTCCACATATAGCTTCTCATATTCTGCCAAAAATGTTTTTCTGAGAAATCAGTGGCTTATTTCAATAGTGCATTTGCTTAAATTATGCCAATTTCCTGACCAATAATTTGAGATTAAGACAAATAAAATTGGCCCATTTTTTATGTATTTGTTTTTGCCCAGGAGTTTTGTACAATCATACTGCAGTTTTACTGAAGGGAGAGATTAAGCATCAAAGACCTGCGACTGACGTGACTTGACGTCAACGTGTCTTGTGATGAATACATGTGGAGGGTCTGAGAACAGAAAGAACTTTAGCAGATGTGAAGTGAGTGATGCGCTTTAGTGAACCTCTATGTTCTATAAAGAACGATAGACTCATTCAGAGTTACATGCTAAAAGCACAGCTGTGAGATAAATGTGAGATTCTGTGACTTAAAAGACAGTTTTCCTTATCAGATGTTGACTTTAAAAGACACCTCAGACCTCCCTCAGGTATCAGATGTTGACTTTAAAAGACACCTCAGACCTCCCTCAGGTAACAAGAAAAAGAAATCGAACAATATGTGGCTGACCCGAGATGGTCTGTAATGGACCGGACCACAGCTAAAAAGGGGTTGCCCATGGTAATTCCCCACTGGTGTGTAATGAACAGTGCAGTCTATTGATGGAAGTTTTCTAATCACTGAACACAGGCAACAGTGCAGGATGTTGTCATAGCAATTTATCCTGGAAATGCTAGATTGACATGTTCAGAATGGGTTTTTGCAGACCTCTGGTTCACCTGCTCCCTACTGACACAAACATTCACAGACACGCACAAAAACATTCAAATGGTTCTGAAAGATCTAAGATCTAGCTTTCTACCCTGCCTTCACGGATCACTGAAACTCAGAAGTGCAGTCCAGTCTTCTCATTTCCTGTTGAGGGACCTTAAATCTCTACACAAACAGGAAGTAGTGTCTCAGTCATTAACATGCTTGTCTTGTCAAGAGGTTTCAGGGGTGACTTGATTGATTTGCTGCTCAACAGGCAATGTTGAGGTTGGGTTATGGCTCCTAAACACACAATCTCCTCACACATTACAGAATAAGACCCAAGAGAAGCATCAGGTCAGATAGGACATATAGCTTAATGTGTTAAAGCCATTTGTGTGAATGGAAAAAAAAAAGTTATTTTCTCTGTTCAAATAAATGGCCAGATTTTACATTACAACCACAATATATTGAAGTAAAATGTATAAATGCAGTTTATGGTAAAAATGTAAGATAATACATATACTTTTAGAGCAGAACATTGTTAAAACCGTTTGTTTGTTTTTTGTAGTAAAAATTTGGTTTAATAAAACAGCATCTGTTATTTTCTGTCATCCGTTGGCTGCGTTACATTATATGATCACACTTATTCATGCAAATGCTTTTAAACCATTCAAGCGCGACAAAAGAGAACGCGCTGTCTGTGAATGTCCTGACACACACACAACGCACAGAAAGACGCACGCCAGTATCGTGCTCACAGACAACGCGACAGAATCGAGATCTCTTTCGCGTTCGAACAAACAACAACATACACAATTATGCCAAACTGTACATTTTGTCAAGAATCCTCATAAGAGCAGTCTTAAATAAACGTAAAGAGTTGGAAAATGGGACGTGTGTGAGATGTGCAGCAGCGGTTAATTAATGTTAATCAAAGAAACAAAGGTAACAGAGAAAATTACTCACTGCTCGTAACTAAAGAACTTGTGTAGCTTTAATAAGGATTAATCTATATTTCATTTATAATTTATGCAGAGCAGACTGTTAAAATATTTCCTACCTGTTAGACAGGAAGGGCACAGGTAAATATGCCATTTATTATGTGAGGATTGTTTTAAGTTCACTTAAATTAAAAGTTGTTATATTTTTTGAAGCCTAATTAATGTTAAATTGATAGCTTTCAATTACACTGTAATTCTGAATGGCTATAATTAAAATAAATTAAAATCAATCAATAATTCAACAAAAAAAATCATTGAGACATCAGTAGCAGTATTAGTATCTGATACTGCCCTTCATTTATAAAAAAGATGCTATTAAACAATAAATGCCATTAAATAATAATAAACAATAATTAACAATAAATATTAAACAATAATAAATGCCATTAAACAATAAAATCTTTCAAAGTTTTTGTTGTTACTACCATTGATTTGGAGAGTAACTGAAATAATTACATTATAAAATATTAAAACTTATAAAAACATATTAAAAACATAATTTCTTTTAATTGTGATTAATCGTGATTAATTAAAGAAAAATATTCTAGTTTTTTTCTAATCGGTTGACAGCACTAGTTTTTATTAAGCATGAAATTGTTATCCTATTTTTCTACAGTATAAGGAACACCTTTTTATTGCTGGTCATGATAAATTATGTGACTATTATTTTTTTTACTAACAGAAAACAGTTAAAACTTTTTTATTAGTACACAATATCAGTACATGTTGTCTTGTTACAATTTCGTTTATAAATAAATTATGTTTGCAAAAATTTGGTAAACATATGGATTAGTTTTATAATCTCTTTTTGAACTTTTTGATGCATCAAAGTGGTAGTTGCGTTGACTGTCAATGGAGGGACAGAAATCTCTCAGATTTCATAAAATATCTTCACTTGTGGTCCGAAGATGAACAAAAGTCTTACAGGTTTGGAACGACATGAGGGTGAGTAAATGGGTGAAATAGTCCAAGTGCAAGTGACTAGCTCAACCTTAAGTTTATCAAGCGACGGGAATACTTTTTGTGCGCAAAGAAAACAAAAATAACGACTTTATTCAACTATTCATTTTCTTCTGTGTGGGCCTCTGATGAGAGATCCACGACGCATGCGCGAGAACTGAGAAGTGAAGTGTTCCGAAGATAAACGAAAGTCTTACGGGGTTGGAACAACATGAGGGTGAGCAATCAAACTGACAGAATTACAATTTTTGGGTGAACTAACCCTTTAACACTATGTCAATTAATGGACTAAACAGTTATGAATTGAATGCCTCCAGTAAGGCCTAAAACACTGTATTTTTACAGTGAATGCCTGGCAAATAGGCTGCCAGTTTTTTACTGTAAAGAACAAAGTCTGTTTTACAGTGTACACTTGTTTGGAGAGAATTGGATGAACGGCTATCACTTCACAAACAAATGTAGTTAGATACACGGCCTGTGAAAACTGTCCTTGCCGTGAAACCAAGGCAACTGGGGAGTTGACAGACGACTGCTGTTGATTATAGAACGAGGAGGAGCTGGACTTCAATGTGGCGTCAGGAGACTCCGTTTTAATGAGAGGGCAAGAAAACTTATCTGTAGTCACAAAAGAAGGGGGAAGGAGAAAGACGTATAGAGAGAGAGAGAAAAGGAAAGACGCTCCATGTGGGGTGGGGAACCATCTGGACCGGTCTTGACCTGAGAACTGACATGGCCCTATCATTATTGCTTACTTAGACGTATTCCAGACACATCTCATGTCACAACTGTGATGAAAGCTCCCTCGCTCATTGACCTCACACAAACACTGTTGACATTGTTGAGAATTAGTCATTTGGTCAGGGAAAAGCTGCATAAATTATCGATGACAGACACGCAGACTGCACCCTTTCACCGTCATTTCCCACTTACCTTTGTACAGTTTGGCTCCCTCGACTACCGTAGGAAGGAAATTACTGGGAGTCATCTTCCATCCCCTCTCTTCTTCCTGCAAAACAGACAGTTATCAAGGTGGGTCCTTCATAAGCACAGCATCACTGTTTTCCTGTAAAGTGAACTTCCCTGAAAGTTCTCTGAAATAATGTAAGTCAAGTTATGGATAAATCAGCCAAGACTGAGATTCCACACATGTGATCAAAGCTCTTCCCAGGGCGATGTGCTTGCATGCTACTCTGGTGCGGGGTCACTCTCAGCACTGGCATTTTAATGATGTGAATACACAGCAGGGGCTGAACGTGATGCTGCGAGTATGATTTACGGCGCCTCCTGTTTTCCTTTCTCTCAACTAGGGGTCGCACATTAAAAGTAAATCAACGTCCTCGCATACTCACGAGAATGTTTGGCTTGCATGTCACAAGCACACACTCAGACCGCAGAGTGTGTCTGCTCAGGAGCAGAGCTTTTTAAAAGGAATAAGCCAAATGGAGGCTGTATATTTTATGGGTTGTCTTCCTTTAAACACATTTCTCCATTAGCAGCTAATGACCCCCAAAAGAGACAGAAATCCATCTGAAAATATGAAAGGCACTTAAGTGCCTGGGAGCAGTGATTTATGATTATTCATGTGGCATTAGACAGAACTTCCAAATGGATCTAGCAGCTTATATCAAAGAACCCTGTGACCAGGTCAGGAGTAAAATGAATTCATGCCAGGTTTAATATAATTTAGCTCCAACTGAATTTGTCAGGTAATAAAATATTTGCAACCGCCTACGGCAAATATATATATAATTTCAGATATATTTTTAAATATGTTTAAATATTTGTAACTATGCATTTGTATATATATATATATATATATATATATATATTGCTTTGCTAATACAGCTTTTAAGATGTAGGCCTACTCACACAAATATATTTTCATAAGGTTTAGTTACTTTACTTTTAAAGTTTTTTTACCATTTTTTTATATATATATTCAATCTGTGTCGTCCAATATATATATATATATATATATATATAAAATAAATTTAGCTTTTACTCTTTTTCTTAAGAAAAGACATTTTCTGGTAACACTTTACAATAAGTTTCCATTTGTTGAGATCAGTTAACATGAACTAACAATGAATTTAGTGAAGATTAATAAATTATTATTATTATAATGTTAATTTCAACGTTAACAAATAAATTATAAATAAAACTGAAAGTTGCACCTATTTCATGCATTAACTAATGTTAGCATCTTGAAGTACACAGTTTACAGCATATATCTGAAATATGTTTTGGCCATATGGTAAGCATTGGTGGAATATATTAAATATTTACTAATCACAGTTTTATAAACATTCTTTTCTTTGTAAACTATGTATTTGGTATGTCTTTTTTTCTTTAACGAGGAGCCTTTGAGTAGCACTTGGAAATTTAAACTAGGCCTAAACTAGGCCAACTTAAGAGCTTTGACAAAAAATCCTTAATTAACTATTGAAAGGCTCAGCTTTCACACAGGATGTGAGCATTTGAAAAAGGTCAGATTGGTCTTTCGGCCTCATTGTGAGCAGATATCAGTGGTTTGGCTCTCCAATGAGGATTACAGGTGCTCTTATGAAGGAAAGCCTGAACAAAGGCTCCATTCTAGATCTCCGGAACGCAGCCAATCAGCGTGAGCGGGCATTTTTATCGCTTGACTGGTTCACAGTAATCACTGGTCAGCATATGACGTTCAGAGGTCAAATCACAGAACATAAAACCTCACAGGAACCTAAATCACTTTGGACTTCAACATGAAAGACTGCTGTCTGCCACACCTAAGCTTTAATACATCATTTGTCAGGTTCAACTCTTTGTTCAAATAAAATGTAGGAACACAGGAAATCAGGATGTCATAGTAGAGAAAACAGAACCTCTATCTATGTTTAACAAGAGGAAGAGTACTGAATAGAGAGAGTAAGAGGTTATCAAGGATACAGTGAAATTGCCTTGCTGAAATCACAGATATTTCCTGAGACTGTGGATGAGTTTAACAAACTTAACATCCTCACCATTCATTCCTCATCTTAATCTACCCTGAACAGAACACAGGCAGGGATATTTAGGAACATTTACAATGTGTAATTATGCATGAGAATATGAGTGTACTGAGTATGTTAAATGTCTTTTCTAAGATGGAACAATGCAAGTGCTGGTGTAAATGTCATAATTCTCTCATCTATGACTCTTTTAACTTAACAGTGAAACTTCGGACCTTCTCACCTAAGGGAAATCTGTCAAATAAAACTCCCTAACACAGATGTTGATAGGAATGCTTGTAAACTCACTTTCATCTAACTGCAATGCAATAAAGCCTATAGGTTAGAGGAACTTGCCTGTAATGGAGATGTCAATGTCTTATTGCATCCTAGTCTTGTTACAAGGACAAGGAAACACTAAACGAGAAAGTACAATGAAAAACCAAGTGATTTTTCTTTAAAACCTGCTCTGTAATCAAATTATCCACGCTCCATGCAGTTCAACCAATGAAGTGTCGTTCATTGTGTGTGGGCCTGACCACAGAGGTCATCGGAGTCACTAGATACTCAAATATGTGCCACATCAGCTGATTTAATTCTGCAGACAAATACTTTAAAAAGCCTTTATTGATTTCTGTGCAACTGTGATACGGTGTTATGGACGCATGGCCTTACCTCTGTATCTCCTTTCCCCTTTTTTCCTTTCATCTTCCCTTTTTTCTCTTTCTTCTTCTTTTTGCGGTCATTCCCCTTTTTGTCCTTATCTTCCTTCGATTTTTTCTTCTTCTCCCTCTCTTCTTCCTTAGCAGCAAATTCAGCAGCAACCTTTAAAACATTTATTGTATGTAAACATTCTTAAACAAACATTAATGAAAAAAAAAATCGAAAAAAAGAACAGTATCAAGAAGCAGTATACATCTGAAATTAAATATTTCTTAGTAATAGTACAGTAATTGGGTCTGTAACTGTAATTCTGGATAGATTTAATAGACTGATTTATAACCTGCTCTGGTGTCTTCTGAGCAAATATGGAAGCAGATCCTCCATCTTCAGGGCTTGGGAAGTCAGGGAACTTCCCAGTGGCATCTCTGAAACACAAAACAGTATATATATATATATATATATATATTTATATATATATATTTTTTTACCTTTATTTAACCAGATAAAACTTTCTGAGTTTAAAAATCTCTTTTACAGAGGTGACCAAGATGAGCAGCACAACATTATCAAAATAAATAAATAATAATAATAATAATAAATTAATTAATTAATTAATAAAAGGAGAAAGAAAATCACCATGACATTAAAATATATCATCCAAACAATTAAACACACACACACACACATATATATATATCATCCAATGTTTTTTTAGAAACAGTTGAAATATACATGTTATCATCCAGAATAAAGAGAACAAATATAAAACTGTCTATTGAGGGACTGAGACCTACAGAAACACCAATAACTCATAAACGTATTTCAAATTTCC
The DNA here is from genome assembly GCF_951802725.1 of Rutilus rutilus. Taxonomy (NCBI): domain Eukaryota; kingdom Metazoa; phylum Chordata; class Actinopteri; order Cypriniformes; family Leuciscidae; genus Rutilus; species Rutilus rutilus. The sequence goes on along the minus strand of NC_140217.1, from coordinate 11,677,141 downwards.
CTCCCAACTTTTTTTTTCTTCAGAATTCCCTCCCAAAACAGAACATATATGTGTGAGAAAAACAATTTTCTTAAAGATTTTTTAAAGATGAGGTAAGGCAGACTTCACGTCTGTGTGAGCATATAGATAAACAAAGCAGATCGCGTGAACAAAGGCAAATCAATCATATTTGAACTGTGAACTTCACACATGGGGAGGATACATTAGCCAGGTCCAGCGCTGACTCTCAGGGGAACTAGGGCAGGTTTAGAATAACAGGGTAAAAGTGTCAGTCAGAGCCCGGCCTGAGCTCTCTGCTCTAGCTAACTTAATCAGTAGCACACAACTGAAACTCACTTCCAATGTGGTAGCACATGCTGAAAGCCCTACTACTTTAATGCAGCGGGATTGAAGTTCATCTAAATCTGTTCACTAAAAGAAAACCAGATTCACTTCATTTTTTTTAATAAACAACTTATTCAAAAACCCTCAATGAAGGGATTGTACAAAGAAACTGTTCATTTCTTTCTCAGCTATAGTGCATTAGTGCCTGTCAACTTTTTCAGTGGTGTTGATTCTGGAAGTATTTTTTCCATTCGTTTTCCTCATTTGGATTTCATAAAAAGTCTTTATTAAGTTGTTACAAGCCATGAAATCAGCCAGCCAGCTATGAGGTGAATCATAGCATTACAAACTTTTATTTGAAGCAAAAAAGTATCTGAAAATCAGAAAAAAAGACAAAAGAAGTACAACACTTGACTTAAGGGAAAGAACTACAATCCCATGAACCACTACAAATGACATAATCAAATTAAAATGATGGCTAAATTTAAAATTATTAATTTAGAGTTGTTGATTATGCCTTTTGGAACTATATTTTAAGTTTATTGCAAAATATGCATATATTTGCTAATATTTAAGTATTTTAACTGCATAGCAAGACTCAATTACATCATTTGCAGTGCTTCTTGGACGTGTTTCTCGTCACGACTCTCTAATTGGTGGATTTGTCTGTACAGAACCATGGGTAATGTAGTTTTTCAACACAAATTCAACTGTAAAACACGATAATTTTTAAAATAAGTTGAAATAATGCGAACGGATGGCTTCAACAAAATCATATCCGATTGATTCCAAACAACCTCAGAACTCAAAGTAGGTCTGTAGGTCTGTCTTTAAAGGTTATCATTAAAAATCAATTTCCCTATCAAGAAAATGAATTAATATTTTACTTCTGGAACCCGACTGCTGCACTCTGATAAGAGGGTGAAAAATTTTATAATGGCGAGACGTGTATATGTTTTACAGCAAACGTCTGGCTGGCTGCTCAAATACTCCACCTTCACTTCAACAGCACATGGAAACCACGCCAACATACTTCACCTTGCAGGTCCTGACCCGGGATCCCATACATCCCTTATACAACAAGCAGGGAACCAGCAAGGTCACTGGAAGGGGCCAGAGAAAGGGGCCTCTAAACGGAGACAAAGCTACTGAACCCCACCACCACCACCACAATGTGTTGTCCAACTGAGATGACTTATGACTGTTGTCTCGGCATTAATGGACAGCAGCATGCACTGGCAGGCCGTAAATCAGGCTGGAATGCACTAATAAGCCCAGTCTCACTCTACACCGTCCACACTTGAAAATATCACATGCATTAGGTAAGCATAAACAGCCCTCGCTTTGCCTGCTTACATTCCAGCCTCTGCACAAAAGGAAGAGATGAAGGACCAGGAATGTACTTTACAATTAAGAGTGAAATAATGGGTTGAGAGAATGGAGAAAAGCAAGGAAAAGCTCTCTTGAGTTTAGAAGCAAATTTTCAGATTATCTAAAGGGGAAGTCTGAGTGGTAGAAGCTTAGATAGAAGTGATTAGTTCCAGAGATTCTGAGAAAGTAATTGAGGGAATGCTGGGAAACAAAAAGTCTTTATTTCAAGTGGAAAAATATTATTGAACTTTTTTCACAATTTGCCAGTTACTCATAAAGAAATGATAAAGAAATATCTTTAAAAAAAAAAAATTGTTAAAACATATGTGCCAAGTTCCTATACATGTATTATTTTTATCCATATTGGTTTCATATGGTTTTAAAAAACCTTAATACCATTTTCACAAAAAGTTTCAATTAAAAAAATGTCATGTGGTGTAACCATCAAGTAAAAAGAATTTTCCTTATTGAATACATGTGTGTAAACATCCTAATCATTTTTGTAAATATAAATATTTTTCAAGATAAAAGTATTTTTCATCCTTAAGAATGATTAATTTAATAACTTTTTTGGGGGAGTCAAACCACATAATGTCAAATTATCTGCCTTTTTAAAAGACTTACTGACGGTAGAGATTTTATAGTAAATTTTGTAGTATTTTTTAAATATTAATATGCAGTTGCTTAATTAAATATTATATTTTTTACTTCTAAGAAATAATAATAAAAGATTACACTACTTAACAAGGGGTTCTTTTCAAAACTTTTTTTTTTTGCAGAAATTGAATCATAGATGATTGTATTTATGAACTGGGTTATACATTTATTTCGAAATAAATAGGACAAAAAAAAATGCATCATGTCTTTGACCCACCTACCATCTTTAATGTAATTATAATTTTTTTAAGCTAAAATGTAATCCAACTTAAACTGGAGATGGCATCTGTGATTTTTGTGTATGGCTTACCGACACTCAATAAACCACTGCCTTATTTGTTCTTGCAGGCTTTCTTTAATATCTGGGCCATCCACACATTGCACTGACTCTTTGATGTTGGCAAGTGCCCTCTGGTACTCAGCCTCATGCTCCTCCTGCATACCATGCCTCCTACTTTCCATCTGCTGGGCATGCAATTGGGCAGGGGTAGGTGTTGGTTGCTGGGCTGGTATCTGGAAATAGGGCACCAGGAGACAAGAGATGAAAAAACTGACAATGAAGGGTACAAAAAGTTCAGAACGTGGTTTTACCAAAAATAGCAGAAGTTATGTACAAAACATCAAAATTCACGAAGAGACTTGCTTTTCATGAACAGTAAATTCCCAGCTAACAAAAATATATTCTACGATTTTTTTGCTAACGTTCCCATTACGTTATTTCTGAATGCTCCCTGAATGTTTTTCTTGGTTATACGAATTTTAATGGAACATTTTATTTTATATTTTGCAGATATTTTGGGAACGCTACCTTTTAAAGTTCTCTGAATGTTCTGAAACAAGTAGTAACATTTAAAGGCATAGTTCACCAAAAAATGAAAATTGTCATAATTTACATGTTCCAAACACGAATGAATTTATTTCTTCTGTTGAACACAAAAGAAGATATTTTAAAGAATGTCAATCACCAAACAGTTGATGGGCCCATTTTCCCATACTATGGAAGTCAATGGTGCTGAATGAATTTCAGAAAGAAATTCATTCAGATTTGGAACAACTTGAGGGTGTGTAAATGACATAATCATTTTTGGGTGGACTATCCCTTTAAGTAATGTTAGACGGACTGAGAGTCTGAGAACATTCCCTGTTAGCTGAATTTGGCAGAGCAACCTGGTATTTACCATTCCCAAAAATATCATCTCCTCTAGACACTTCTTTTTGACCCTCCTCCTGTCTCGATACCCCCGCCAAACCTAGAAGATGATGAAGAAAAAACACATGATAATGGCAGGAAATATGAAAAACTAAAGCTGAAGACACATACCAGAAATGATGCTATCATAGTCAGTTTGAGATCAAGAACATTAATCTGTTCTTGTGTTATCTGGTGAAAACAATCTACAGTCTTCTTGCATTCACTGTGGACTTTTAGATGAGAGGAATGCACAACAGCAACCGAAATTCTAATCTGACAAACAGAATTTCCTCATTCAGTTTGTCAGTGAGAATGTGAGGATATTTATATCACCTCAACATTAAGGCAAATCAATCTCAAGTCTCAGCTCATAGGCCATAAATGCAGGCAAGGGTTTTCAATTCTTTTCTATATAACTTTTAATGAATCCTATTTTTTAGTTTGAACAACAATGATGCTAAAACAACAATAGCCAACTGAAGAGAGAGGATTATGTTTCCAGGGTTTCACAGAAATCTACTTTGCTGTGAGCTACAGAATGAGAAAGGATTAGACCTTGTAAAAGGAGACCATGTGTGAGAGTTCAAAATCTCTGTTTATCACCTCCTGTAATCATATTTAATGGCATTCAAACACAGTACAGTCAGTGCTTGTTGGATGAGCTAGGCCTATTTGAAAAATTAATTACCCATTAGCTGCAATGTTGTGACTCCTTATAGGTGTCACGGGTGGCTGAGTACAAACGCACAACCAAGGAGAATATCTAAACACAAAACTGTCTTTATTAAATCCAAAGGAGAATAAGGTAAACACAATCACTTTACATCAACAAGAACAAAGACCTGAACAGAACAGGGAGTATATATACCAGACTAAACCAGGGAACTAATGAGTTGATTAATCAACAACAGGTGAACTGAATCAAACAGGCACAGACATGGAAATTAGGTCAACTTAGAATGACAGAACCAAACACAAATATAGCTGCAAGCAGCAATTATCGGGACCAAGCACAAAGAAGACGATAAGACATGCCAACATGACTGGGAGTGTCAGACCAACTGCAACAATGAGCAATTAAAGACATATAAAGATGATTTTAGGCAAAATGGCTGAAAAATCATATATACAGTAACTAAAAATATGATTTAATGGATTATCACTTTAGACCAATAGGTGGCGTAGTTACAAAACTGATGTGGTGTGGTCAGCGTGAGGTGACAATGACACATACAAAGTTTGGTGTCAATATGTCAAGGCATTGCAGAGATTAAGCCTGAATAGTCATTTTGGCATCATACCTCAACTTTGCTAGCCTGACTACGTCAGACTTCTTACTTCCGCTCAATTTCATTTCGCTTCTGTACTCCGTCTGAGACAGCGTAATAGCTTTCCGTTTTCCTCCGGCCTGAAAACAGCCGGCCAATCAACGAACAGAGGGCGGGCTGAGAGCCGTGACGTAGACACTGATTGTACCGTGGATGCGGAGATTTACTTCACATAATCTGCAAAAGTCGCACACAACCATGTTCACTCCGGTATTTCGCTCGATGGTTTTGGTTTCGCATCATACTACATGTGTTTACAGTGGAAGTTAGATGCGGCTGAGCATGCGCATAACACATGCCATAACCAAACGTTATGTGATTGGCTTACGGGAACCAATGATTTTAAACTTCAGACAAGCGCCTCCCCGCGAGAAAGAAAACGCTTTTCAATTATGCCATGCCAGACTCTGTCTACGAAGCAAAGCGAAGTAGCAGAGTTTGGTATTACCAGGCTACAACTTTGCTGCTGCGGTATATGAAAATGGTTTTGTCTATCAATACAAAATCCATAACTTTTAGTCGGCACAATCTAGAGATGATACGATTCGACTTTGGTGAAAATCGGACAAACAGTCTAGGAGGAGTTCGAAAAGTAGGTACTGAATGAAAATCAAGAAGGCGGACAGGAAGTTCGGCCAAATATGGCAAACTTGGTATCTATGTTCTCGACCTGACCTGAAGAGATCTATTGAGACCAGTTTCATTGCAATAGGCTAATTTATTCAAAATGTATTATAATTTTTGTAAATTTCAATATAACTTTTGACCAAAAGGTGGTGCTGCCCCGAAACATTTTGAGTACTTTCAGGCCATGGTGCCGCAGACACATACCAAGTTTCATAATGGTACACAAATGCATTTGTAAAGTGTAGCATTTAATATCATGATATTATATTCCCTATATAACAATTTCCTTGTTTTGTTCTATTATAGCACCACCAAGTGGCGCAGTTCCACCGCTTTGTTTTATGTGTTCTCAGAGTGAGCCCATACATGTGTGTGTCAAATTTGGTGAAAATGTTATAGACATTTATATGTATGAGCGCATAAAATTTTTTGGTACATTTGCGCAATCGGACAAACAGTTTAGAAGATATTCGCAAAATATAAAATGTAAGTGCCAAATCCCAACTTTGCACTAACCGTAAGGCAAAACCTAGCATGTTTGGTATCGTTGGACTCTGCAAGGATTCAGGAATCTAAGGAGATGGAAAATAAGTCACCCACATCCAAAGTTATTGTGGCGTAATAATCTGTTTGGTTGTAAAATGTATTACCTGAATGAAATTAAATCGAATGTATCGTCCTGTGGAATCATTCATTCACAGACAGCATACGAAGATGTTCAACTAATAAAGATCATCATCGCTAGCAGACAATATAATGCTTTTGCAGATTTGCTTTCACTTGACTGTAGGTCCACGGCCACTTCGTCCAATGCTCTTGATGTTCTTAAATCTTCCAGTTACGACTCCGAGTGTGAAACAGCTTCAGACAATTCAGTGCATGAAGGAAACTGAACAAATCATTCAAACTGATTTGCGAACCAATTTAGACAGTTCTGCCAACTTATTTGATGAAGTCTTTGAACAGAATCGACTCAAAAGAGTGGTTCATTTGTGAATTGAGCATCGCTCATGCCGCAGAAAAAAGATACAGCATGCTTGGAATAAACTACGCATTTAACAACATGTATTGCATTAAAATAATGTAACGAGAGGAACGTCGCCCAACGTAACAAAGTAAAAGTACAGTTTTTCCATTAGAAATGTACTCAAGTTAAAGTAAAAGTACCCACATTTAAACCTACTCTTAAAAGTAAAATTTTCCCCCAGAAATACTCAAGTAAATGTAACAAAGTAAATGTACTTTGTTACGACCCACCTCTGCTGACGCTCAAAATGGCCGATATGGATCAAATTGGATATCAATCGACTCGGCATGATGCCCCAAATCTAACTAGACCACTTTTATGATTTTTGGACAAACCGCTCAGAAGTTATTTAGCAAAAATAGCCATTTTTGGTATCTCCGGATCAGTAGGTGGCGCTGCGCCGTAACGCAGCATGTCGCCTCAGGTCATGCTTGTGATGACGTACCAAGTTTGGTCTGAATACGCTAAAGCGTTGCGGAGATACAGCCTTACGTTTGTTTTCGCAAGCGATACGTACAATTTGTTTGCGCAGTATTCAAGAACATTTTGACAAATCAACTTGAATTCCATAACTTTTTATCGCCATGGTCTGAAGATGATCTGGTTCCATTTTCATGAAAATTGGAGCAACCGTCTAGGACGAGTTCGAAAAAGTCGTTTTTTCTTGAAAATTCTACATTTCATAACTTTCCTGCAAGAGGTTCTATGGGCTGCCATAGACTTCCAGAGCGGAAGAAGAAGAAGAAACGGAAGAATAATAATAATAAGAACGCCAACGATTTAAATAGGTGCCTATGCACTTTCAGTGTTTGGCCCCTAATAAACAGAACATAATCCTGACAACAGGGACCTTCGTCTAAGTTTTTCTGTACTATTTCACTCAGCAATGTCAGTTTCACACCTGCACTGTAAAAAATGTCAGATCTCCAAAATCATATCTGCAATCTCTTTCAGGCTACATCTATGTCTGAGTTCACCAACCGTAGCGAACACTCGCTCAAAAAGACGTCAGGATACATGAGCTCAGATTTCATGATTAGGATGGCACTGAAAAATAACACCCAAAATCCAGGAATTCTTTCCTTTTCTCATCTCTCAGCACTCCAATGCTAATCTCCCTCCTCCTGCCAAAGGGCCTACAAGCACATTATTCCCACAGATGAGGTGGACATATATCTTTTATGCTTGGATGGGATCACATGTCATTCATAGTCCTTTGTGAGCGGACTATGTCAAATGTGACAACTGATGAGTGTGAAAGGAGATGGCCTGACCTCTACATTTGAGTTCATGCACAGGTAGGGCAGCAGACATTACCTCCCTTGCGTATGATAATAGAACATCACAAATCAATCTATATAATGATATATTTACTGATGTAATGTTATGATTTATGTATCATCTTGGGGGCCATAACAGATATTTATTTTATTTCCTTGATGGCCAATTAGCTTACTCTGATGACATAGAATATTTTGTACTCGTAACTTTACTCAAAACAATAATCCTATAAGAACCGAATAATTTATTCATGCTGCAGTGCATGCTGAGACAACATTGCACAATATGAAATTATTGACTACTGTTTGTGACTAGTTGGGACAACGTTTGAGTGAGTTTTATTGATTAAATATGGATTTTGTACAAGTAACTCACATTTCTTAGTATCTGTGACTCGTTTGAGCTGTCTTAACTGAAAGCAACTTGCACTGGCATATCTTAAAATATGCAGTGCCATTGTTTTGTCTCAAGATGCACACCAGTTATGCTTTCTAAGGCACGTTTAAAAAAGCTGCTTAAATGTCCTAATTGAACAAGGGCCTAATCCTGGCTTAAAGGTCCAAAATGTCCCATTAAATGGAAAATATGTAGGTTTTTTTTCTTTACAGAGTTGTTTTTCTTTTGCAGAACACAAATGATATTACAAAGATTGTTTCAGATATTTTTTCCATGTTCTCAAAGCCAATGGGATCCAAAACTTTCAAGCTCGAACTTGGACATAAAGCATACAATTAATCCATACAATCCGACTGGTATATTCCAAATTTTCTGGTTTGTGCTACCATTTTCTATGTAGTATGTGCAAACCTTGCATTGATTGAGTAAATTAATTTGATTCGAGAGTGAATGAGGGCTTCAATATAATCTGTTCATTTTACAAAGTGATCATCTCGCTTGGAATAAATTTGGAAAACTTGGAAAAAACTTGAAATATACCAGTCAAAACATTAATTGCACTCCAGGTTTATGTCCTTTTGGATAAAAACAGCTCTTCAAAATATTTTCTTTTGTGTTCCAGAAAAAGAAATAAAGCCATACAATTTTGAACCACCATGAAAGTTAGTAAATAATGACAGCATTGTCATATTTGTGTGAACTATTCCTTTAAGTTTGTGCAGTCATTGTAATATAAAAGTAGTAACATTTATAATTTCCTTTCCTTTGTTTTGCCAATTTCAAACCCATCCATGCAATGCATCAGTGATTTCACTGGAATGCAAACTCACTGTTGAAAATCGAGTGATTTCCTGATACCTTCTGAATGCAGGTGGCTGCCCGGTCAGGGTCCAGTATGCTAGAGCTTGAACTCTGAAGTCTTCTTTGTTCCTCCTGCCGAATCGTCTTCATGAAGTGAGCTCTCAGTCTTCCCTGCCGTGCTCGCTCACTGACCTGTAGCAGCCACATTGCCCGCTCTATAGACATGGACTGAACTGGCACCTGCTAAATGAGAAACCAGAACCACACACATGAAGTGTATACTGCATTTGGTATAACCATTATTTGAACTTGCATTGCATGTTTTTGTATTGAGAGAATATATATTTTTACATAATGATATACTCACAGTTTTATCTTCCTGACGTCCTCCTTTAGCCAAAATATGGGCCAACATCTTCTCCCTCTCTTTCAGTGCCCTCATCTTCTCCCTCACAAAATAGCGTGGGATAGGCACCTCAAGATCCTCCTAAAAACAAATTTCAAACTATTTTCAGCCCTGAACAGTGCAGGTCATATGTAAAAGTGGCTGTGCATAGTGACCCCAATTAGCATCCACTAAATTCAGAGGAAAAACAAGAGGCTTAGTCTGCTAAAATCCACTTTGACATTGAGCACTTAAATCTTCCCCAAGCCCAAATCTTCAAAATTCCCTCTAGGCCCACTCTTCTGAATCTTACAGACCAAAACATTCCCAGCATTCTGTACCTGTAAGTGTATTTTATTATCTCACTCACAGGTGTCATTTTGAGGTCCTGCAATATGTCATCAAAGTAGTGAAACTCTGAGTACTCCAGCTCCACCATCTCATTCTTCAGCTCTACAAGACGTCCCATCACCCCCTCAAGAACCTGGTGCACAACCCGTCTCTTCTGGGGGTGAACAAGCTGATCATAAACCTCCTCCAGGGCACGGAATATCTTCAGGTAGCGCAGATAGAAAGTGGCCAATGTCTGAAAAACCTGCATGCGGTCCTTTTGAGGATGGAGTTGCATTGTGGGATATTCATCCTCCAAAAGGTACTCCAAAGCTCCCTGAGCAGCATCCCACATTCGGCCATATGAACTGGGTAAAAGAAAAATATTATATTTAGGTAATAATGATAGCTTAATGAGGTAATAGTTCTGTAAATCTTACATTTTAACATATTTCCTTTATTTTATTAACAGTTTATTTGGATAAAACAAAGATTATATTTTCTCGTGTACTTATTAATGGTCCGCAGCTTTGTATTTATGCAAAAAGTCAAGGTATTTTATCGAAAAGCAGTTCATTTTATTATTTTATTTGTTTTTATGCTGAGTTATGTGGTGTTTTCTATATTTTAACATTTCCATGGCCTTCCATGACAACCTGTCTTTGAAATGCAATCAACAGAGACACGTAAATCTGCGATAGTACCTGTTAACGGGCCCCAATTACACCTGTTGAGAGCACCTGCCCTCTGGGAAAGTTTTCCCGACCCTCAGGCCAAAATTAGCACCGCCAATGCCTGACTGTGCAAACTGAATGTGGGAAACCACAGAATGCACACTGAATTCACCCCAAGTCAGCATATTAAGCCACATAATGGAAAAAATCCCCTGACAAACATTATTTCTCCATTCTTCGTTTTCTAAAGTTGAATACGCATGAATTCCACAGATGTCCTCTGACCTCTTTGACTCCCTTGCGTGTGGGTGCTCCCTTTGTGATTGTTGAAAGAGTTCATGGCGAGGGTGAAACCACCTTCTTTTCTTATTCTGATGGGCCCATACAGTATTGTTCCCCTCTGGGCATTAACACAGCCAAGAGCTACTCAAATTGTAGGGATGGCAAAATCAAAGGAAGGGAAGGGATAGTTAGAGTGGGAGGGGGGCAGGGGAGGAGTTGTGGGAGGAGGTTAGAAGGGAGGTTCTAAAAGAACATTTACAATAAAATAGAGAGGTGCCTCTTAGAGATATCTTAAATATGGCAGATAACAAAGGCAGAAGTACTGCAATTCACTTGAAATCTGCAGTAAATAATGAATGTCCTGAAAGTAAACTACCTGAAAGTAGTGTTTGATGAGGAAAATTACTTTATGTTATTTTTGAGGAACTTAAAATGCACTTTCGACATACAGTACTACTAAATGAAGTGATTTGCTTTAGAAAAATAACTGTGAAGGTTACTAAAAAAAACATGCACCACACACCAAAGCTGATCTCTGAATAGCTCCCATTGGGGACAAAAATACTGGTTCTCTTTTGCTCTATGTTGTCATAGGAACTGCAATACAATGTGGACTTTCTCCTAGTAGGCGTTTGTTCCCAAACTTGCGTTTTCAAAGAACATTTTCTTTTGCACCTTCCTTTTTTTCTTTCTCAGAAGTCTTGCATATGTCTTGTTATAATATAAGCCAAATATTCTGCTCGTTACAGATGTAGGCAAATAGCTTAATCTGTTCACTGCGGCAATACACGGTTTTCGTTAATAATAAACAATATGGTATTTTTTGGCATCACATCAACATTCCCGTTTCGCACTAAAGTGCACAAGGTAAAAGGGCAGTTATACTCACCTCTGCGACATCTTTAGTGATTCCACGCGCTACAGAGTTTAGTTTAGAACGTGCTGTAGGCTATTTGAATATCAGAGGGAAAACATAATTGCAAGCCGCCGCTTTCGAAACTAAAATAGTTAAACGAAGCGAAGTAAGGCACCCAAGCAGTAAGTCTCGATTATTAATTAGTTAACCATTTTTGAACTAGAGTTGGACAAGTCTCGCGCCAGACAGGCTGCGGTTTGCGCTGAGCTTCTGACAGCTGCCATGGCAACGAGATCAAAGCCTCTTCACTGCTTCTGAGACAGAGCAGGGGGCATTTCTGCAACCAGTTAAATGCAGAATACAATACTCTATCAACTTAACTATAACACGTAATGCGATTCTAACACATTATGAGAGCTCTAGCCGGTCATTTTCATCGTTTTCTTATCTTATCCGATAAGCATGTCAAGTCTCTGTTACTAACAAGCTTTAGTTTGGCATCCCGCTATGCAAAACAACACAACACCACGCTTGCGTTGCTGAGCTCATTCAATGTATGAATGATATTCGGCCATTTGTTAACAAAGCTATTTAGAGGAGTCTTTCTGACGCAGCATGGTTTGAAATAACTGTTGTCATTTTGGATGTGAGCTATATTCCTTTGCTTGTATGTCTATATTGTTTGAATTCAATAGCCAAGTCAAAAGGACCATGTGGGCAGGTGTAAACGCAGACTGTGGAAGTGCAGTGTGAAATGTATCAATGGGTGCATCATTTGTCCTTGTCAGTTGTCTCCCTATACCTTCCTGGTGGTCCTACCATGGATAATAGTTTTAAAAAGAGTGTTACTTCCCATCTAACAAAAATATGTTCTAAGAACGTTTTGCTTAATAAATGAAAACGTCAAAGGCCTACGTTAACGTAGGGGAGAGCGGGGCACAACCTAACGCTTTTTGATTTTCTCCATTTTTGTAAACCTACTTTGGGTTCAGAGTATTTCTTTTTCCCCACATTAATTTCCTTCCTGGTTTTGTTTCAATAATACAGCGTATACCTTTTTCTTGATTTACCCTGAAAGATGGAAGTGAAATGTGACAACATGCCCCATAGGTGGGGTACGATGTGAGGGGAACATTGTAACATGACTATATTACAGCTTAAAATGTTCTCTGATCTAATCAAAAAAATATACAAGAAATATTAAAATATTTTCTCAATAAAATACGATTAAGTTTTTCATATAAAATAATGGCATTTTTTAATAATTAAAAATAAAAATTTTTTTGAGTTTGACAACAAACACACCGCAAGTTACAGCTATACAGCATAGTTCAAAACATATTAAAAATGAATCATTTCTGAACATTGACTCTCAGTCTTTATTCGCCTTTTTCTCATGGTTTCTCAATAGAATTCATAAAAGTATAAAATAGAATATCATAGTTCTAATAGGGGCACATTGTAACGCAGTGTTACAACATGCCTCACCAGCGCAACTGGGATTTAAACCCGGCCAGTGTCTTCTGCTGGATAGATCAGCATTAAACAACCATCTCAACTTTTAAATAACACATTGGAGATTAAAATAATATCAGATTTGTCTAATTTTAAATAAAAACCAAACACAGAGATGAAAAATTAACAAGTAAAATTGTAACTTTTGCTATGGTTAAATGAATGTTCAGTGATATTTTCCAAAGATTTCTGAATTTTGGCGCATTTTTTTCTGCATATAGTGTTGATATGGCAACTAGTAAATACACTAAGTTTCATTATGCTATAGAATGTGTGGAAAAAACAAGTGTGTCACAACTAACCCTGCGTTAGGTTGTGCCCCGCTCTCCCCTAATACGGAAAAGTTTTTCTTTGGCATTTTTCGCATACAGACGACAACGTTTTTAAAACGATCCCCATTCACCCGAATCCACGAAAACGATTAAAACGCTGTATTATTGCCAGGCCAGTATTGGCGTTGTCACTTTGTAAAGAAAAACTACTCGCCTATAGCCTGAATACATAATGCACCGTTTTCACAAATTTCCGTTTTTGAAGTGTACACGGAGAAGATAACAATATCGTTTTTAAAAACTTGAACTTTAAGGCCCTGTTTACACGAGAACACCCGCGACGGGTGGAAACGTAAAAATATTTGATCAGATGTGCCTTTCGTTTAGACGGCGACGGCGTTTTTGGGGCTTAAAAACGCAAAAAAGTGAAACCACCCTTCAGAGTGGAAATCTTAAAAACGCAGCGCTCCACCGTCGCATTCCCGTCTGAAAGGTAAAAACACAAAAGTCTGCTAGACAGTGATAGGCACCGATCTGCTCACGGTTGGATATCTCTCACATTGCTACCTAGCCGCCTGGAGTGCATACTACATCGAATTTCACACACTTTTGCGTCACCATATGCACGCAGATTCCCCCCCCATAACGCTCGTCTAAACGCAGAATAAAAAGTGATAACGCAACGCCACTTTTGCGTTTTCTCTTCAGATCGTTTCCGTGTAAACATAGCCTAAAACCCATGTTCAAAAGTTTGCGTTTCAGGCCCCCAAAACGCAGTTGTCATGTAAATGAACGGTCAAAACGCATACATAGTTTTTTTGTTTTTAGTTGAAAACAGTGTTGTGTAAACGGCCCCTAAATGTTCTCCGAACGTTCAAAGTGTCAATTTTTTTTTAATGTTTTAAAAACATGTTTTTTTTTTTTTTCGGTTATTGCAAACGTTAGAGAAAACATTAAGGGAACGTTCTATTTTATCATTAAGCAAATATTTTGTGAAAGTTACTTTAGAATGTAAGGCTTAAATATGTTAGATGAATGTCCAACTAAAAACGCTCAATGTATAAATAACATACATTAAAGACCAGATCATTTGAAAAACATTAATTTTACTGCAGAACATTTGTTCATCTAGGCCTATAGAGAGAACCATGCTAGAACGTTAGCCAAAGTTCTGAGAATCTTCCCTGTTTGCTGGGATGATCCCTTACATGCATGATGGGAAGTGAACAGCTACTTGCAGTTGATAGTAGTTTGTTAATAAAACTGTCAACAATGAGGTTGTCAAGAAATTTTGTTATATTTTTGTTTTAATACGCCCCATAAGCATTCTAATCCAAAACCAGTGTTCTTCTGTGAAAACCTTTCCTTTCCAGAAACAAAAAAACAGACTCTAATGAAAACTTAATAAGATGGAAAGACCATTTTAACAATCTTTAATTTGGAACATGTCTCAGTTTACCAGCCTACGCCCCTAACTAAAACCAAATGTCTTTCAAATGCTGAGGGTTTCCACCCTGCATGGCCAGAATCTTCAAACAGAGAGCATTGACCTATCAACTGTTATTGAGTCTGGTGTGAAGTTGCTTTTAATGTGGAAACTGTTATGCTTGAAAGTGTATTTCCCCATTTCAGGGGTGGCTCCACAAATGATGTGTATTGTTCAGGCAGGTGTTCCAACTGATTTTATATGTTTACATGCATAAGCAAGCACATTGATCCATCTCCGTCCAAATTATTATCGCAATCAAAAAATAATGCTGGCAAAGTCTTTACACTTTCCATGTTGTGATTACAGTTGCATTCATCTGGCTTATCTCTTTTCCAGGAAGTCAAATTATGTTTAGCAGTTGGATCAATGCACTATTAGTGTTTATGCTTCTACAATCAAATGCATCACTTCACTCCATACCCCTGAACAATTTATCTCATCAAGATTTCATTGATATTGTTAAGCATGCTTAATTTCAGTTTCCACTTTTCCAAGCAACACACAATAGGGACTGGCCATTGTCCAGAAAATATAAAGCTAAACAGAGGCCAGCTGAAGATTCAGAACAGGTGAGCTTCCTCATGTCTAAATTTAGCAAACTGCTTGGAAGTCTTTGAGGGATTGCCAAGAGGATGCAAAAAGAATGGAACACAGGAAAAACAACAAAACAACATTCACCTGCTACTACTTACAGCATGGTGCAAGCTACATTTTATAAAAGACTTTACCCTGAAGCAACTAAAAATCAAACGTTTAAAATTAAATTAAAAATTAAATCAATTTTATATGACTGATAGGGCACTAGTATTTTACCGGTAATATGATATAATAATTGTATTATAATAGCCTAATTTATAATTAGTCATTAGCTAACAAACCATAGCTAATGCTTAACAGATCAGTTGGTAGGCTACATTCCAATTTGAATATAGGCTATTAGGCTATTCTATAGGATATTTTAAACTGTTTGAATGGAATGATAAGATAGGAAATGATATGTTAGCAATATAGAATATTAATTGTTACAGCATTAATGATAGTTATAAAGTGTTATCTTGAATAGTGCAAAGAATGTTTATACAAAAATCTTGAGAATATATTACATGAAGCACATTTCAGCCTGTGAAACTGTGGAAGTCCTCAATGAAACTTTCGCATGGATAGGCTTCTTTGATTTCTCTAAACAACTCTCGTGCGCAAACAAAACACAAAGGCGTATTTTTATATTCGAACAGTCTTTTTTGTTTATATCGCTGTTTAAAATGGGAGTGGAAATCCGATGTGTCGCACGTCCGCTATTCACATTGTTGTTGGACAGAAACTTGAAGTGATTCACTTTTCCGATAGCGTTCGGTAGGCGTTGCTCGCAGCACTATATATCAGCAAGTGCAGTCAGAGCGCAGAGGGACAATCACGCCATCCTCTCGTACGGATAACCACGAGACTTTAACATTTTCTCCAGGCATCGGAATCTCGATACCAAAGTTCTACGTTTAAAAGTCAGGAGCACCAAATCAGACCACAAGGATTGTAAGTTAATTTGTACGTCTTGTTTGTTGTGTGCACGTGTTTGTGTGAGAGATTTTAGTTTTTAAATGCAGCCTTTTCCATAGCCTAGGCTACTCGTACCGGACCATGATACACTTAAAACTAATTTAAGGTGTTACAAGATATCAGTTTTAAATGCGGTCTTAAAACCTCAAGTAACTTTCTCTAATTCTACACTTAGAAAGTTAAGGTAGCCGACTTAAAAATATCTCTCTTAACAAATTTACCGAGCCCGAAACTCTCAGATGGTGGTGTGGATAAGAAGTGTCCAATCCCGCGGATTGTAAGGCTACCAACGTGAAATCCGATTATATTTAGGCTAATGTAACAAACAAATGAATGCTGTTTTAGAATAAATGAATTTAAATGCACATTTTAAGAGTAGGATATGCATTGTGTCTACAGGGTCAGGTAAAGTGACTATTTTTGTTTCTCATCTCTTTCGAGACGCTTTCGATCTTTTTTGTTTTCTGGAGCAAGAATCAGTTCCTGTGAATCCATTAATTTAATTAATTAATCCTTTTCTTTTCTTTTTCTTTCTTTTTTGGGGAGCAAAGGGTTTAAGTAATGCAGTATTTAGCTACTTAAACTGAAACTCTCCCCTTCTGAAAATGTTGACTCAGGCTTCTTACATTATTTTATTTAGCATTATTCTGTCTATTTATGAACAGAAACATATTAATATTTATATAAAAACATATTTCTCTTTTTTTTAATTCAGTCCACACTTACTGTAGGTACTCCTTATGTAATGTGGGACATCATTTATTTAAATTCCCATGGTATATTTTCCTTCCAGTTTCACGATCAGCATGTTTTCGAGGGATTTGTTGTTACTTTTCCCTGCACTCACATTCAGTACAGTGAAGATTTCATTCTTTAACCGTGACTGATAATTCCCTTATTTCATGCTTGCAGAACACTTTGGAGTGAAACAATACTGAGTTTCAAGGGAACTTTAAGACTTAAAGAGAGAGAGAGAGAGAGAGAGAGAGAGAGAGAGAGAGAGAGAGAGAGAGAGAGAGAGAGAGAGAGAGAGAGAGAGAGAGAGAGAGAGAGAGAGAGAGAGAGAGAGAAGGGGAAGGAGGGGGCAGCACGGAGAGTTGCTGTGTCCGCACAGCTAAGTCTTTGTGCGGGCAAGTGTGCTTGATGCCTGGGGCCGTGAGATCAGGTGAGGGGGCCGATGTGTTTGAGCAGTGTAAACGCAACAGTTTTACAACAAGGCTGGGGGACGTGATGGTGGTGCTTGGGGCCGTCTGTAATGGACCATCACATTTTATGGCACCTGATTTTTTCAATTGCACCTGGTAAATCAGGTCAGAGGTTTACGCTGCCCTCTCTGTCTCCCTAGTCTAATGATGTCAGAGTGGAAAGCTATAAAATAAGTCTTTGTTTTGGAGGCGATTGAGGATCTTGCAGTAAGGATCACACGATGCATTAAGAGCAGCTGTGTCTCTTCTCATATTTCTTTTAATGAAATTAAGGTCAGGCGCTAACCGTGTTCAAGGGTCAGAACCGTGGGTTGATTTGGAATGAAAATAAACAAGCCTAAACTCATTCTATCATCACTTGATGGTTCTTTAGCAAAACACAAGTTTATATTTGTATCTTTTTTTTTACGCCAGGCCAATTGTAAACAGATATTTTGTTTAATATTCTCCATCTTTACTTAATAAATGTGAAAGAGCATAACTGTGTTTATCATTTCTGCTTCACTGCACAAAGTTTTAGTTTTAAAAAGCATGCTTAAGTGTGCCAGTTTTTTTTTCTATTCTGCAAACCCTGGGGGTTGAAGATCAAAACTGTGTGATTAGAGATGTGTGTACATCTGTGTTTGAGAATGTGTAAATGGTAAAAACTTTGACACAGCGCCAGTCTGGTGGTTCTCTGTTCTCTTTAGCTTTTGTCAGTTCAAAGCCTGGCATCCAGTCCTCAAGCTGAGCATATCATTTTGAGAAAAGAACCTTTCACCCCTCTGTGTCGCAGAGGGAGCAGCAGCCGCCCATCCTCCCCTCTGTCTATGACTTATCTCACTTCTAACAGGCATTAGTCTCTCTCTGATGCCTTCAGGAGAGTTACACTCTGCTCTCTATCATTGTACTCACTCGTCTGGCCTGTTGGTTGTGCTGAACTTTTTTGTAGATCCTTAATGCCTCCCATTTGCCATGGATAACTACTTAGCTTTTCACTGGGTCACTGCATGACAACTGAGGTCTGCCAGTAAGCTTTTGCTCAACCGTCTGAGTATTGCTGCCAGGCATTTAGTCCTTATGTTCAGCAAAGCAGTACAGCTTAGTCTTTGATCACTGAATCACGTTTGCTTTTTTGTCATTCTAGTCTGATATTATTACAGTTAATACAATGAAGAAACACTAAAACAAATTCTGAACAAAACTGCTTCACGGCTCAAAGTTATTTGCAAAACCTTTGTCCGCTAAATCAGTCATTAAGAGCGTGGTGCAGCAAATGTGCAGAAACGTGGACGTGCAGACTGTATGTTTAAGGTCAATACATTTTTTGTCAAAATTTGACCTTTTTAAGACAAGACAAGGGTGGATCATATTGTACAATGTCATGTGGTGCGACTCCCCAAAAAGATAATATTTGTGAATAAGATATCCCTAATATTTGAAATAAAAAACGTAACATTGAGAATTATATTTAGAACAGTTTTTGAAAATAATGATTAAGATGTGTACAATTACATGTATTCAAGGTGAAAGAAAAATGTTATTACCTTTTGCTTGATGGTTACACTACATTACATTTTTAGTCAGTAAATTGAAAGTTTTCATGAATAAGCACATTTCTAAGAATTTGGAACATATTTTAAATATATATTTTCCTTTTATTAAATGTGGACACCCTTATTTGACTCATTGTCCCTTCCCTCTTTGATTTTGTGACCATTTAAATTTATTCTTAAATTAAGCGCAATCCAGTAAGCCTGGGAAATAAACCCAAAAATCCTCTTAAACAGTACAAGGTCCTGCTCTCTGACAAGGGATCCTGGTGTGTTCGACATGTTTCAGATTATGTGTGTTTTATAAATAAACGTTCTTTGTTTTACATTTTTCTGTCCCTCTGAGTTTAATTAGTCCCGTTCGTGTTTTTTTTCTTTCTGTCTACGTGTCATAACAGTGGCTCTCTTTTTGTTTCAGGTCACAGCCGTTGCGTCCCAATAGCGGCAATAACAAAGACGTGGCAAGATGAGTGTGAACGTGAATGACTTCAGTGACATTTTGGATGCACTGGGCGACCTTAACTTCTCTATTGACGATAATGTCTCCCACGTGGAAGTGTGTCACAGCACCTTCAGCCAGAAGGCATTGCTCTACGCCCTCTCTGTGCTCTACATCTTCCTCTTCATCATCGGCCTCGCCGCCAATGCTCTGGTGGTGTGGGTGAACGTGCGATCCGAGAGGAAACGTTACGAGACTCACCTGTATATCCTCAACCTAGCCATCGCTGACCTCTGCGTAGTGGCCACTCTTCCAGTCTCCATTAGTTCTCTGCTTCAACTCGGCCACTGGCCCTTTGGTGATGCCATGTGCAAAATTACACACCTGATCTTCAGTGTCAACCTTTTTAGCAGTATCTTTTTCCTTACATGCATGAGTGTGGACCGCTACCTGTCTGTGAAACTTTTTGGAGACGGTCCCAGTCAGAGTAAGAGAAGGACCAGACAGCTAATCTGTGTGGGCGTTTGGCTGCTGGCACTCTTTGCCGCCCTCCCTGAAACATACTTCCTCCAGGCTGAGAAATCCAGGTATTCAGACAGCATTGTATGTAAGTCTGTTTTCCCAGCAGACACCACTAAGGAGTGGACAGTTGGCATCCAAATGAGTTTCTTCATGCTCGGCTTTGCCATTCCCTTCCCTATAATTGCTGTGTTTTACGTCCTCTTGGCCGGTACCATCCAATCCACAGCTGACCAGGAACATCGCATCAGCCGTCGCCTCGTCTTCACCTACATTGTGGTCTTTCTAGTGTGTTGGGTGCCCTACCATGGAGCTCTACTGCTTGACACGCTAGCCTTTCTCAACGTGCTGCCCTTCAACTGCACTCTAGAGAACGCTCTCTATGCAGCACTGCATCTCACCCAGTGGTTCTCCCTCCTTCACTGCTGCTTGAACCCCATCATCTACAACTTCATCAACAAGAACTACCGCTACGACCTCATGAAAGCCTTCATCTTCAAGTACTCTACCAAAACTGGCCTTGCTAGGCTCATCGACGCCTCGCATGTGTCTGAGACTGAATACTCCGCTGTGGAGAACCAGGGACCATTATGAACGTTCTATGATGGTGTTGATCAACACCAGCTCTGCAAAGCTCAGAGATAAACAGGGAACCGTCATGTAAATCTCTCTGTACTTTGAGTTCTTGAGGCATAGCAAAATTTGAACAGCAATGTTTTGTACAATAGTGGAACAACTTTGTACACATACAGTTTGCTTAATCTTTATAAACAGATGAATGTTTATGCTTTTTGTACATTATTATTACAGTTATAAATGTATTGAGAAAGCACTTGTATTGATTTGATTTGTAAGCGTATTAGCCTTGTAAGTCTAGCTAGGCTTTTGTGTCAGTGAAATTGGTGGAAAAGGTCCCTCCCTGTCCTGGAGCCACAGAGAGACTCATATAATCCGTTCTCCACTTATCAGTGGCTTTCGTACATCTGCCGGAAAGACTAAAGATCACATTTTCATACACAATGTGTAATGTACAGTTATGTCTGGTAGAATGGAGGGGGATGTTGAAAACCCACACATTTGAGTGGAGAGAAGCAAGTCCAGATCAAGATTAGATGTAGCTATTGTAAACTGATGTTATGCTGTTTGCTATGCTTGTGGGAAATGATACACTTTTTTTTTAATATAAGTTGTACATTTCAAGAACAATGCTAGCTGCATTTGTAAATGTTTTGTAAATAAAATTATATTTATATACTCAGTGTGTATGTTCAGTGTTTTGTAATATTGTCTGACAAAAATGTGCCGTTGAAATAAAAGATATATAAATATTTTGGAATTCTCTTGAATAGTTTTGTTTTATTTGATTACTAATGAATCCATAAGCACTTACTATTTAAGCATTAGCTTAATAATTATTTTATGTCTTGTATCTTTTGAGAACATGCGTTACTTGTATGCAAGATCATTAGCGTCACAACGGATTATTTAATACATTAGATATCATGAACTAACAATAAACTTGTTTACAGCATTTGTTAATTTAGGTTGATGTTAACTTGATGTTTGTTCATAATACATCAACTAATTTATACAAATACATTTATTACTAATAATGTATTATGATTTTGAAGATGAATGAACATTAGTTCATATATTATGAACAAACATCAAATGAACCAATATGATCATGGATTATTTCATAATACATGACGCATGAATTAATTTTAATGAATTAAACCTTACCAGAAAGTCTTGTCAAATCATAATATTTGGTGCAGTTGTATGAATTTCTAAAGTAAACCATACACATTTATCATTTTTAATTAATTTAGAACTACATTCAGACCTACACATGATCAAAGTAAAGATGTTGAGTATTTACAACTGACCATATGGCTTATATTGCCATGATGAGCAGACATTACTCATTGAGCCTGTGGGCATGGTTCATATGGGTACGGTTGCGTATGCATTCATATGTGCGAGTGTGTGTACTTAAATCTTCAGGGGGGTCCGGCTCGTTCTGTATCTTCAGTGAGTTCAGCTCAGAGAGAAGGGAAGTTTGTTTAATCCATACCAACTGTTTCAGGAGCCTGTTTTCTCTGTTTCGCCTTTGTAGTTCTGAAGAAGTTCCAGGTGTTTGTTTCAAATATAGTCTACCCTGTGTAATTCCCTGCGACTGGGTTTCTAGACAGTGCAAATTAGAGACGGCATTATTATTCTTCCCTTGGAAAGTCCTCAGAAAATGACAAGGCTTATTCTCTCCCATAAAACAAATGAAATTACACCAATTTATGATTTTCACAAAACCTTTAATGTTTTGGAAGAAGAATAACATAACTTGGGAATCCCCTGCATCAAAATAAATAACGTATCATAACCTGACATGTTTATGCGCTCAAGTCTGTGATTTGAGCAGTATTGCTTAATAAATGTAATGAAAAGACAGAAGGGTCTTGTTGCAGACACATTTTTTCTGGTCCAGACTTATTTCAGAATCCCACGTATCTCACTTGGAGGTTTAACTGTTATCACAAAATTATCTTATAGAGTTTTTCTCCTGTTGTCAGTGCTGCAAAAATGTTTTAATGGCATGTTAAATTAGTATGACATTAATCTCATAATGCTGTGAATTCTTCAAATTTTGAGTTTATTTTAAAAATAAAATCAACAATTCTTTATTCCGAAAATCTTTATGATATTATTATTTTAATGACACACTACACCTTCAGGCTATCCAGACTAACATTTATCAATTTCTTTAAACTTAAGTAAGATAAGGATTCTGTTCTTTTGTACAGTCAAACTCTGTTGCTGTCTGGACTTCAGTTTCTGCTGAGTGATACAGAAGAACACCTCTCCAAAGGTCAGACTAATTGAGAATGTGTATGTTTTTCTGTCAATACTGTGATTTATAACATGGGATATTCCCTAAGCTCCTCTTAATCAGAGAAAGGTGGCAATGGTAACACTTTGCCAAAGAGAATGGCACAAGTGAGACAGAGAGAGAGAGAGTGATACAGAGAGCCCTGAGAATCAGACAATAGAGTCGCTTTCGGTGGATCAGTTTACAGGTAGAGAGAAAGTGAAGACTGAAAGGTCATTAGCACTCTAAGGTCATTAATAAACCCTGCTGGGAACCACCCTGTGAGAGAAGCTAATGGGCCATTCAACCACTACACTGTGTTTGGCCTGTAACGCTGCACTGACTCTCGCCGCTTCAATCCTATTGTTTGGTAATGAGACCACAAGTTCAATTTCACATGGTTTGTGTGCGTGCCGAGCTTTTGGGCTGATTGGGCCGAGATGCTGAACCAATCAAAGTTGAGAGACGGGGAGATGGAGAGGACAGATTAATCTGGAAGGATGCGGACAAAAGCGGATATGGAGGTCCACATAATTTTCAGTCCTTGCTGAAAAGAGAAGGGTTGTTTTGGCAGAAGAACAATGATGGGAAGAAATTCATTACAATGAATTATTTTTCTCTGGGCATCAGATACACTTACAGCAACATACAATAAAGGAGATGACGCACAAGTTCCTTTCCTTGGTTATTTATACAAAATTTGCATGCAACCACAGTATCAGTTACTATGTAGTTTCACTCTGTTTAGGCGTTTTAAATGAGGAACAAGGAAGAATGAACTGTGGAGAACGAGGATTAAAAAGAAAATGGAATAAAGAGAAATCGAATATGAGACATGAAAAAAGAGCGAGACACTATTCCCCCCTAGGGTTTTTAAGCAGTGGATGTGGAAACAAATGAGAGTCATTTCTCTTCCTCAACAGTTTTAACTTTCCGCTACACTGATTTCCCCAGTAGAAAAATGTTGATGTCTTGAAAATGAACATTACAGAAAAGGTGCGGTAACATTTATTATTGCTCAGCGAAGGTTTGCTAGCAAAATACAGTCATTCCAATAAGAATCTGTGCGATTGTGAGTTTGTGTGAGGCAAAACATTTTTCCCCATATAGATTTCCCTCATTTTCAATTTGGCCAAGTAAATTCACCATGCTGACCAACAAAAAGCTGCTTGTTTTGAAAGCTGCAATTGACAATGGAATTTTTTTTTTGCCTGTGAAATGTCACTGAAATTTGTGACCACACCTTAAAGAGAACCTATTATGCCCTTGATTTTGTTTTTTGGGGATCTACTAGAATAGGATTTTTAAAAAAAAGTTCACATAGTACATTACTGCAGCACCTCTTCACCTACAGTAGTCTGTCTGTAAATCTCTGTTTAGTTCCAGTCTCTATGAAGCCCCTCCTTCTGAAAAGCACAGTGTTTTCTGATTGGTCGGCTGGACCAGTGTGTTGTGATTGGTCTACCGCTTCGAGCGTGTTTTTAGAAATGTTACGCTTCTTACTATAACCGCAAGTTTCAATACACTACTATTACAACCAGGCCTCGTCCCCTTTTTTTCTATGCATTGGGTGGGAATTATTTAAATGAGGAATATTGTAACATTTACATTCCCGGAAGAAAACTCAAGACTGCAGTCGAGCGTTTTCAGGTAGTTCAGAAACAATGCTTGCTGATATAGAGAATAACTCCCTTTGGAGTGTTCTTTATACTTTGTAACTTTGCAGACCTTTTTCATGCTCAAACTGCAAAATGACATGCTAAAGAAAGTTGAATATGTAAAAAAAGCATAATAGGACCCCTTTAAGAAATGTAGAAAACTCCTGACTTCTGGATGTTGACATAAGAATTTCTTCACACTTTGAATGATTTGCACCAACACGCTTGGCCATGATTCTGTCATACTGTCTAATATGCACTGATGATCTCATTTTTGAAAACAGAATACAAATTTGACCCAGCAGCTGAACAGCAACATAAAACATGATCAGACATTCATTTATGGTTCATTAATGTCACAATTCTGCACTTAACAATTTCCTCTGAATTACTCAGCATTCACAATACTAATGAATATAAGCAGCAGGCTTTGAGCACTGAGACTGTTCTCTGAGTATGTGCCTAGATGTATAAAAGGAAAGCGGGGGCTGCTCATGTCGCTGACAGACGTGTGGGTGGAGTCTGAGTTTGAGTGAAGGGCAGGGGCACTGCTGTTGTTGTGTGGAGAAAAGAGTTCACAGGAGACCCGTAGCATGTGGCTTGAGCCTTTGGCAAAAAAACACACAAAAAAAAAAACACGGCTGAATTTTAGCATGAGGAAAAGGACTTACTCTGGCCTCCAAGACACGGTTCATTTGTGTTCTGAAAGCTCAAGACATAGTCTGAGATTTTTTCTGTCTCCGCATGTTTAAATGCAGCCACGGATTTCATTCATATTGAAATGATCTTACAATGTATGATACAATGGGCAGTAAATCCACCATCGCACACCCAAACAGCCACTCACAACCGAGTATAGGATATGGACAGCTAAAATCATAAATGCATACTATATTTGTGAACTTGAGGGGAACTGAGTTCATTTTTCCTTGAAAAATGACCTTGAGACAAGCTGGTTAAAACTAATTGGAAAAAGTGGCTCAGAAAAATTAGCTCAGTGAAAAGCTCTCATCATTTGTTTGCAGATGCCACCTAGTTTGATATTTTATATCTAATGCAATGAAATTCAGACTTAAATGTCCAAAAGTGTCTAAAGGGGGGCCACTGTATATAACATGAGAGTGGTTGGTATTATATTTCCGGTTACAGTTTGCAATAAGCTTCTATACGTTAACATTAGTTAATGAATAGTTAGCACCATATAATAATGAACCATATTTTTAAAGCATTTATTATCTTTGTTATTGTTTGTTATTATCTACATATATTACATGTTTTAAGATTTTAAGATTTGAAACATGAGTTCATGTATTATCAATGAACTTTAGTGAGCAATAGTATATAACTTATCATTAATGTAGATTGTTGTCCATTGTTAATTCATCATTCATGTTAATTAAAATTTAACATGAGAAGGTTTTTCTGATGAATATCATGTATTAGAACTTCTCATACCCCCAAACCTTTTCCTTTCTTTTTTGCAATCTTCTTAATACAATCATACATTACGTCAGAGAGAGGATTCACTGGTAATGCTGAAAAGCTCACGTATTAACTTGGAACTATTCATCACCCAAACTTTACACACATCCTCATCTGTAAATAACACTCTGGCCAACTGTCAAACCCTCAGATTTCTGCTTTCACAAGCATCACAGTTATTTAAAGAGACAGGTTTAAAGTTCATATGATACTACTTAAACAATTGTGTCCTTCCTGGTCTCTTACTCACTAACTGAACACTCAGTATCTTAAAGGACAAACTGTTTCAAGACAGAAAGAAAAATAGGTGAAAGTTTCATACTCAATGACGCATGTAACACATTTAGTTTCTTACATATCCTTTTACAACGCTCTCTCTTGTTCAGTGTCACACAGCATTAAGGAAACATTACACCTCCAAATCTCCTATAAGGCCAGTTAAACTGGCTTATTCAGGTTCAACGGTTCTTCATTGGCATGCCACCTTTCTTAAAATCTTCTCTTACTATTCTAGCCCTCATTGTAAGAGGGGGGATGGGGGCTTTTGTCTCGATTCCACTTTGTTATCTGGGATTGTTTGTGTCCCATCAGGTTTAACTGCAGCTCAGACTGGCTTATCAGCATTTGGCTATGGTGAGACTCATGTTTAGAGCAGTGGGCAATTGTGATTCCATTGTGGCTGTCCAGCCTCTGCCAAGTGTGCAGGATTGTATGCAGTGCCATTGAGAATCGCTCTATAATGCTTCACTAACTCGCTGGCACACTGAGTGTGGGCACATTCAATTCAAAACAGCATGGCATGTGAATTAAGAACAGGGTTTTGACCTTGACCTATTGCTGTTATTGCAGACTGCTTAGCAAAACTTGATAAAAGTCCACAGGAAAGGGCCACAAAAATGCTAAAGGCCCCGATATAATCACGGCAAAGTTCTTTTTCATTCTTCATTTAGCGATAAAAAAAAAGTTACAAAGAATACATTTGCTGTTAGCGAACATCCCGACATCCCCACGCTGCTGGAAGCGGTATTTATATGAATATGTAAATATACGTGCTGTGCACTTTCCTCTCAATAACTAAATAAACACACAACGAAAGTGACAGTGGTGAGAAAACAGTAGTTAAGAAAGCATCTGATCATAGTATATTGCCTTAAAGCATTTCTGCAGTACTAAACATGAAAAAACAGTGTCAGCGTTGCTTCCTATTAGAATTACAACTTTTCTTCTATAAAGCAGCTCTCCAGTGTCATATCTTACCTCCACGTACTGGACAGAAGATGGAATGAACTGGAGAACATTTCCACGTCAAAGAAAGTGGAGCTTCAGAGAACACCTATTACGTAAACGCCATCGACCAATGGTATTTCAAAGGTGTTTACCAGACTTTTCTGGAAAGTTCGCTTTGCCAAGCTGTTTTGAACTCCCAAAACAAACTCCAAACAAAGTTTGTTTTGGCCTGATTTTGTTACAAATTCTAAATTCATTCTATGATTTAGCTTGAAGTATATCATGGCTTAATGCTAATCAGTAAGCCTTTATGAGCAATCAGTATTCTAAAATGTTTAAAGTCCGCGTGAACCGGAAGTTGCAAACGACTTTTCTCCAGTGCTGTGACGTATTTCCCAGTGAAAAGGAATATTGAACAGAGGGCAGGGTTTTACTCTAGCGCTCCTCCTCTCCATCTCTCGCTCATTACAGACTAACGGTTTGAGGGGAGTGGTTAAGCGTTTCCCAAACCAAGCCGTCAAACATACGTCATCAGAGAAGGTCCTCCAAGGCAGAGGGGAGGGGCATTTTCAGACTTTGATTAAAGATTACAAAGCCAAAAATTTTTTTTGTGTGGATTGACTTGCATGGATGAATTGTTCACCACAAAACTAACAATTTAGGCAAACAAAGTAAATATGGTCAATTTTGAATTCATGTGGACTTTAAATAAATGATTTGTTTGTGTGATCTATTTACAACACAATAAAATTAACATTCCATTCCGTTTCCACATCTACAGTAACACTGTAGCTAGATGCATGCTAACCTTAAAGGGATAGTTCACCCCAAAATTCAAATTCTGTCATCATTTACTTATCCTCATGTTGTTCCAACTCTGTATGAATTTCTGTCTTCTGCTGAACACAAAAAGAAGATATTTTGAAGACTATGGGTATAACCAAACAGTTCCATAGTATGGATTTTTTTTTATTTAGAAGTCAATGGGCCCCATCAACTGTTTTCTGTTTCCTTTCTCGACATTCTTCACTGAGGGTGAGTAAATGATGACAATTATTTTTAAACCTGCTAGCTTACCACAACATTCTTGCTATGCTAATGAATGCATTTACGGATGGACTGTTGAACCTAGTAATGAGTGACCTTGTACTAGAGACGGGACCTGCAGACTGATTCTCTAAGGAGACTACACCTCAGATCAGGTGTAAGAAATCTGTTGCCCCAAGCAGTCTGTGGACATTCAACACCAAATCCCAGCACCTGGACATCTCATTCTCTCTCTTTCCTCCACTCTCGATCTTGGTTTCTATTTTTTTCCTGTTCTTCTCATGTTTAAGATCTGCCTACAGCTATGAAATGCCGCAATATCCCATCACATTCTGAAGCCCTGTTTCATTTTTAAAAGACAATCATTGACCTTTGGGATCCCACATAAAGCTTCTTGTGTTAACTTTGCATTTCAAGATTGGTATATATGTGATTTCTTATGCAAATATGATCAATGTATGTTGTAATATGAATCATAATCATGCAATTATTGTTTTGTGTTCCCAAATTTTGTGGCACCAGTGTTGTTTTACTATTATTTATATACTACTATTGTATTTTTTTATATTTTGAATTAGCCTTTATTATGTTTTCAGTTTTCATTGGCATTTTAGTTTAAGTGTCAGTAATTTTGCTATGTGCTTTTGTCATTTTAGTCATTTTTCTAATATTTCTATTTAGCTTTAATTTTTTTTTTGTCATTTTAGTACTTCAACAAACTTTATTTCAGTTTTTTTAGGTTTAAATTTTCCATCAAATATTTATATTTTATTTTAGCTTCAATTAGCCTACTGAAAATCATTTGTAATAATTTTAGAGTCAGCTTTAATTAACAATAACATAAATGTGTAGCACAAGTTCATGAGTGTTATTGTTAACAAAAACAAAAATGAAATCTAAAACAAAAACTAAATGAAAACATTTTTGTTAATTAAAATATATAAAACACTTAAAAAAGGATAGATGCTACGTCCCAATTCGCATACTATCCGTCCTAAACAGTATTCAATTTTAAAATTAGTGTGTCCCAAATCATAGTATGTTGAAAGATACCCGGATGGGCAACTTTTTCCTGTTAGAATCTGAAGTGCAAATGCATGCACACTCTAATTGCTAATATTGCCCACAACCCATTGCGAGTTGAATGAGGATTCGATTAGAACTACAAACACGAAGGGGTTTGAGTGATTAATAATCAGTATCTAATCTGACGAAAAGATATTTATTAAATTTTATCCAAATTATATTTAATCTGCAACAGCATTGTGAACTTTTGTAAAGATGCGTTTGGTCATTAACTTTTAAATGCATCATTATGCAAATTGCGAACACACAAGGAGAGTCTCTGCACGGAAGGCCCACGATTGGCAGATCAACATGCTATTATATTTCTCTCCGAAACAGGAGGAAATTTAATTTAATTTAACTGTGACAAGATGATTGACATGCCAGTTTAAACGGTGATAGGATTTTTATTCTGGTGTCACCATTGTCCTGTGCATTGGGTTACCAGTACCAAGTCCAAGCCTATTCATTTACACCCACAATGTAATACCAAATTTAGCATTTTAATCAACAGTACATTTTTTGTTAACCTTTAACCACGTCTTGGAGTATCGCAATAATATCGTATCGTGAGTTCAGTATCGTGATATGTATCAAATCGTGACATGAGGGTATCGTTTCACTCCTATGACGAAGTAGTAGTCTACAGTATGTCCCAAAGCGTGCCTAATTCTGCAACACTCTCAAAAGTATGTACCTTTTCTTTACAAACACAGTAGGGCATAGTATAAGTGGGCGAATTGGGACACAGTGAGAGTGAAATCTAACAAACACTAAACTAAACTGAAAGAACAAACTTAAATTAAAACTATAATAATCATTATATTATCAAGATTTGTTGTCTTGAATCTTGGTCTTGAATGTGCTCTATCAGGCTTGTAATGGAGTAGAAACACACTGGGATCTAAAAGGAAACAGTTAATCACAACAATGGCATAAAGGTATAAGTGAAAAGTGTGCTTGCATAAAATGCATTCCCACAAGAATTCAGTAGAACAACATTTGGTTAAACTGAATTCTGGGGTAATTCAAACAACTCCAGCCAGTTGGCACAATCTTGAAAGCTATTATTGCTTGAAGGCATGTAAGTCAGCTACGCTCATTCAAATCAATTGGAATTGCTTGAATATGTAATTAAAATAACTAAATGCCAAAGCACAAACACATGCCATGTGCTATATGTTTTGCTTTAGAGTTGTTTTTACAGTATTGGCTGACACATTCAGAGTAATGATGATTTACGTGATTGATGTGTTCCTTAAAACTCTACAGGAAAACCCTCACTTTCCGCAAAAACTGAGCTCAAATGCAAAGTGTGTTCTTTCAAAAGACTAATGAATGCAAGACCTTCAGTGGCTGTACAGACCTCACCTGAGTGCTGAGAGACGGGTGGACTAACCTGGGAGGTCTGTGGTCAGGCCCAGGCTGGGTTTACTAAAGGCAGGTGTTGGATTAGTGAGGCAGGGAGCCCACACATTCCTTCGCAAGAGACGCTGAGGGTCAACTTTAAGACATGCTCCACAGCACACAAACGGCCCCATCCTCCATCCTACACACGGAGACCCAGACTAAACGACTCCGTGGCACTGGGGTGAGAGCACATGCACTCATGCACACACACACACACACACTTCGAGAGACAGAGCAGGGCAGAAAAAGAAACTGAGGGAGAAGACAGTGTATTTCTTTTCGCTGTATGTTTTATTCGCTCAACGAAGTGCAAATAAATAGCTATGTTAAAGGACATTCCATGAGGTTTTATTTGTCAGTCAAGCTCTCAGTCTTTGTACTACCACAAAATAAGACTGCAAATAATCAGGTGATGTGATCAATGATATACTGTATGTTGTAATATGAATGATAATCTACATGGACTTTTTGTTTTGTGTTCTTATTGCCTCATTGGCACATAAATTGTGTTGCATCAATGTTATTTTAGTATTATTTGCAATTATAGTATATTTTTTTTATTATTATTTTGAATTAGTCTTTATTTTTGTTAAAAATTCTTGTTGCTCAGTTGCTTTTCCTAAGCTCATGAACTTATTTATCAACAGTGTCTCTGTTCAGTGCCTAAAATTCCTTAGGAGAAATAAAAGTAGAGACAAATGAGACCTGAGAAATATCTGAGAGAAATTGAGTCAAAATTGACAATGGAAGAAGAACATCTCTTTATTGTCTTGCTGTAATCTATTTCAAGATTTCATAATATTTTATTGCTCAGAGGTTGCTCTTTCTAAGCTCAGGAGACTTAGTTGAGATTCTCAAATATTTCTTATTTTAGTATCAACAGTGTCTCAGATGTTTCTCCTAAAATTCCTTAGGAAAAATAAAAGTAGAGACAAATGAGACGAGAAATATCTGAGAGAAAATGTGTCAAAACTGAGAATGTTGTGGAAAAAACATAAACCATCTCTATTGTCTTGCTGTAATCCCTTTCAAGGGGAACATTTTAACATTTTTAATGTTGACAAAACTGAGACCGTCCAAATGAGAATGGGCTGTGATAAACATGGGAGGTCTCTTAATTGTCTTGCTGTAATCTCTTTAAAGACTATAAGAGGTTGCTCTTTCATTTATTCTTTCTTTTTTTTTAATTACAAATCAAAATCAAAAATGAAACTTCTATCTCAAATGTTTCTCCTAGACAGAAATTAGGTTACATTAACATCATGGAGACTTTAGCTTGAGTCTCCTGCTTCTCACACTGGTCTCCTATCTAACACTCTCACAATGGTCTCCTTTAAAGTTGTATAAGAGACCTCTACAACATCACACACTGTGCACATATTTTTCTCCTAAAGACTCGTGATTTCACATTTTCTTCTGAAGACTCTAGCAAAAGCATATTGAGATACTTCCAGCTCAGTTTTTTCATTAGGAATGGTTGCATGTGGAGAGAGGGGTTGGCTGGCAGTTTTTCTCTTTTAAGCTCAGTTTCATCAGGCTCGGCTGTGCGGTGGCAGGAACACATCTATCAGGGTAGAAAGGAGTGCAGTGGGAGGCGAAATGAGGTTCTCTCTTGCTCTTTCCGTGATGGATAAGGAAGAATTTTAAAAGTAATCCACAATCCTGACATCACTATTATTATTAAACAAGTATATTATGGCTGAGTAGTTTTGCACTCAGACATCTGTTTCATACATAAGGCCTTTTAATAGTTGCAAAGTTCAGTCTGAGATTAAAAGAGGGTATGTATACCTGTCAGGGTGTGGTGTAGGTTGAAGACAGGCCAACGGCTCCAATACATATGTTTTACTAACTCACTCTGATAGGCACATACAGGCAGAAGGTTTAAATACACCAAACATGACGTAATCTAGACGATGACTATACATGACTCAGACGAGAACGGACGAAGACTGACTGAACAGAGGGAACTAAATACAGACACTGATGAACACTGATTAACTGAACACCGGTGATGTAGATGATGATTAACTAGACACAGGTGATACAACTGAACTAATGACAACATTGAAGACAAGTCCAATGAAAAAACAAACTATACAAACACAACAGAAACCCAACACTGACAGTATGACGTGAACCGTCTCTGGCTCGGCGGGCATGACGTGAACAGTCTCTGGCTCGGCGGGACTGACGTGAACAGTCTCTGGCTCGGCGGTGGCCATCTTGTCCGGAGACACTGGCTGGGTGGCGGCCATCTTGTCCGGAGACACTGGCTGGGTGGCGGCCATCTTGTCCCGAGACACTGGCTGGGCTGCGGCCATCTTGTCCCGAGACACTGGCTGGGCGGCGGCCATCTCTGCTGAGGGCTCAGGCGACGGCCATCTCTGCTGAAGGCTCAGGTGACAAAGAAAGCTCTGAAAAAAGGTCAATTAAGTCCTTCTCGTCTGGACTCTGGATGAAGACAGGAACAGGAGACACTGGACAGGCGGGCTCGGCGGAATGAGACTCAGGACGGGTGGTGATGGAGGCTGGTGACGGTGGTTGAGCGGCAATATTAAAGTCAACCTCACCCACAGTGTAGGCTGAGCCGCTCAAAAAAAGCATGTAATCCAGATAGTGAACAAATGTCCCCGGGATCGCTGCTGCTGGAGCTTGCTGGTGCAGATGATCGTCCAACCCGTACCAAAACAGTCTTTTGGACGTCATCTGCCCAGCTTACCCCGTCCAAGAGCTCCAGGAACTCAGCGACATATTCCTCTATGTGACGGCCATCCTGGAAACAGGTCAGAAGACCGTTGGTGGAGTTGGCAGAGGTGATGAGTATGCCCATCTCATCTCGTTATGTGGTCCGTTCTTCCGTCAGGGTGTGGTGTAAGTTGAAGAAGACAAAGAGGCCAATGGCTCCAATACATATGTTTTACTAACTCACTCTGATAGGCACATTCAGGCAGAAGGTTTAAATCACCAAACACACCATAATCTAGATTCTAGATGATGACTAGACTATACATGACTAAGAACAGACAAAGACTGACTGAACAGAGGGAACTAAATACAGACACTGATTAACTGAACACAGGTGATGTAGATGATGATGATTAACTAGACACAGGTGATACAACTGAACTAATGATGACAGTGAAGACAAGTCCAATGAAAAAACAAACTAAACAGAAACACAACAGTGCAACACAACTTATTGCTCACCAATGCTGCATTTATTTAACCATAATTACAGCAATATTGTGAAATATTATTACAATTTAAAGGAAGTGTTTTCTATTTAAATATATTTTATGTATTTTATGAATACATTTAGGCTAAATGTATTTTATTATTTTATTCGATCCTTCAGAAATCATTCTAATATGCTCATTTGGTGCTCAGTTATTATCAATAATTATTGGTGCTCAATTATAATTATCAATGTTAAAAACTGCTGCTTAATTTTTTTGTGGTAACAGTGAACTTTTTTCAGGATTCTTTGATGAATAGAAAGTTCAACGAACAGTATTGATTTGAAATAGAAATCTTTTGTAACATTATACATGTCTTTAATGTAAATTTTGATCAATTAATGCATATTTGCTAAATAAAAGTATTAATAAAAAAAAAATCTTAAACTTTTTAATGGTAGAGTATTACGGTTTACATAAAAATATTAAGCGGCAAATATTATTATTTTTTAACATTGCTATTAAGTAATGTTTCTTAAGGACCAAATCAGCATATTATAATGATTTCTGAAGGATAATGTGACACTGAAGACTGGAGTAATGCTGCTGAAAATTTAGCTTTGCCATCACAGGAATAAATTGCATTTTAAAATATATTAAAATAAACAACGGTACTTAAAATTTTTGCAATATAATTTTTTGCACCGTTGATCAAATAAATACAGACTTGGTGAGCATAAAATCTTTCAAACACCTAAAAAATCTATACTAAACTTGACTCTCTTTTGTCGAAAAGCAACATATTTGTAGATAAGTATGTCAGTAAGAATGTCAACATTTGCAATTCTATATAGAGTTGCATTGAAAAGGTCTGAATTGAGACCCAGACACTCCACAAATGCTATTATCTGAAAATCCTTCTCTATATAGTTACTTCTCAATACAATTATCATATTTCACCCTGCAGTCAGATGTGTGGTATGCTTGACACTGTTACTAAGGGAAACTGGTTAAATAGACAGAACGGCCTACACCCTACAGGGCATTTTATTGGTTGCCTGTAATATAAGAGCAAATGGAGCCTTTGAGAAGGCAATGAGACTTGTTTATTCAGTGGAGTCTTTTCAGGAGGCCACAGATGGCCATAAAGCAAGAAAGAAGAGAGAAGTGCTCTCATCACCTGCTGCAGTGTTATTTTGTGTGTGAGTGAGTGTAAAGGAGAGAGAAAGAAAGACAGATATACAGAGAGAGAGGGAGAGAGAGAGAGAGAGAGAGCTGAGAGAGAATAATTAGAGAAAATAAATTAAAGACATGTGCAGGAGAACTGAAATTAAGAGAGAACTGAGAAAAACAAAGAAATGTGTCGATCAAAACAGCTTGTAAATTGAGAAAATTGGCGAGACGCAGAGAGACAGAAACACTGAGATAAAGAAATCAAGAGAAAGAGAGAGAGAGAGCAGGGGACAACTAAAATGTGTGACCGAAAGAGAGTGATGTATGGGGGTCTGAAACACGTCACTCCACACTCCTCTTGTTCGGGGAAGCTCAATACATCAGGATTTAACCCCAGGCCTCCCCCTTTTGTGGGCTGCTGTCAAACAGAGACAAATATGCAAACATGATATGAGCCCAATGATACTGTCACCGCCTAACAAATAAGTCTTTCACCAACCCGGCTGCATGTTGACAGAGCACCGCTGAGATGTTCACATTTCCTGCGGTCAGGGGATACGACAAAAGCCTTCTTTTAATCAAAGATCATTTGTGCCCTCTATATAGTGCCAGACAAGAATTATCTGGAAAATAATAATCTATCTATCTATCTATCTATCTATCTATCTATCTATCTATCTATCTATCTATCTATCTATCTATCTATCTATCTATCTATCTATCTATCTATCTATCTATCTATCTATCTATCTATCTATCTATCTATCTATCTATCTATCTATCTAGTCTATTACACTCACCAAACATGCAGTTCTTTCATAAAAACTACAGTAAAACAGTAATATTGTGAAATATTTTTACAATTTAAAACAACTGCAATCTATTTTTAAATATTTTTTACAAATTGTATGTATTTCTGTGATGGCAAAGCTGTATTTTCAGCAGCCATTACTCCAGTCTTCAGTGTCACATGATCCATCAGAATCTCGACACATATTCTGATATGCTGATTTGATGCTCAAGTAACATTTCTTGGAAAAACTTTACAATAAGGTTTCATTGACATGAGTTACTGTAACATGAACTAACAATAAACTGCACGTCTACAGCATTTATAAATCTTTGTTAATGTTAATTTCAACATTTACTACAGTAATACATTATTAAAATAATAAGTTATTGTTAACATTAGTGAAGTAACATGAACAAACAATGAACAGCTGTATTTTTTTATTAACTAATGTTAACAAAGATGTACAAATACAGTAACAAATGTATTGCTCATGGTTAGTTCATGTTAGTTAATACATTAACTAATGTTATTGTAAAGTGTTACCCATTTCTTATTATCACAGGTGAAAATGTTGCTGTATAATATTTTTTCGTGGAAAATGTGATATATTTTATCAGGACTCTTTAATTCTAAAGAACAGCATTTATTTGAAATATAATTTTTGTAACAATGTAAATGTCTTTACTATCCCTTATGATAAATTTAATACATCTTTGCTGAAAAGTATTAACTTTAAAACAGTGCATACATTATTTTTGGACTGTTCTTTTTTTCTGGAAGGAAGCAAAGACAGACCAGCAGGATTTCTCCCTTCTTTTCTCCACACCAACCGTAAGAATCCACTTAATCATTCTCAAATGAGTGAGCAATACTTCACTAAATCTCTTCAGTGGTGAAGCCCTGCCAAAACATCTAACGCTTGATTAGCTCTTTTCCTTACTTCTCCCTCATACCCCACAGTACAAATTCATTACTTATGTTCACAATCTAAATATATCACTCCATCTCTGCTGTTAGATGGAGCTGGATTGGATTTGATTATAATAGCCTACCATGCCCCTCTTTTGGCAGCAGTCTGCAGTCCATTGAGAGGGAGATCAAAGGTGCCTGGTAGCCAGAGCCAAAAAAGTGCCAGATAGTGAGGAGAGGGAGGCCCCATACTTAATCTCATACACTGAGGGAAAGTGACCTGCATTCGCTTTTCCTCTGAACCTTCCATACATGTTCGCATGGGGTTTGCCACAGGGAGATTGGTGGGCATTGTGTTCTGACTGCTGAGAAACAGAGAGCTCCTTCACCACTCTTCTGCAAGTCATCACAATCCACTCTGACTTTCTCTCATGTCTTCTAAATGCTGGAAAATGAACTGTGAGGCACCCGGCCTCCGCTTCCACTCGAATGCTGTGAAAGAGACTTGAACAAGATCAAAAGTCTGAACCTCGGTCATTCCCACTGCTGTAACCACAATGAATTTACAGCTGTCTCTTTACCACACAATCCTTTGAAGGACAGGTATACTCTCGAGAGGCTCTCGAACATGTGGGCGAAGTGGTTGTTTCATGACATTATGACTTAAACCATGAAAACACTGTGACTCATTGGAACAGGTTCAAATGTGATGAACTGAGACATGACATGTTAACATAATGGAAAATCATTAAAGCGCAAAAGCTTCTGGATCAAATGGCTGTGATTCTGACGATGTTGATATGAATTAAATATTTTCCACAACAGGAACGACTTCCTTGAATTGTGTTACAGTTATACAATTAAGTGAAACGCAACTCTCCACAGAACCCTGACCCAGGGCAACCTAAAGCAATTTAACATATAGTCGGCCAAAAGACGTGCATTAGGCAACCAGGGATATATAAAACATTTAAAGAAATTCAAGACTGTGTTTTGATTACAATGGAACTGCAG
This sequence comes from Rutilus rutilus, assembly GCF_951802725.1. NCBI lineage: Eukaryota > Metazoa > Chordata > Actinopteri > Cypriniformes > Leuciscidae > Rutilus > Rutilus rutilus. The sequence goes on along the minus strand of NC_140217.1, from coordinate 11,639,262 downwards.
ACCACAACATATATTGACCTTGGCAATCTCTTTAGATATTTATGGAGTAAATTGCTCTTTATTAAAAAAATCCCACAGTATTTATTGCACAGCAGAATCCAGGCTGGATATAATCATCTTTCTTTCTGAACCGGGAATAATCGAGTGAACAAAAAGTTCTGACATGGGTGTAACACCTACAGTTAAGATGTAAATGCAAAGTAAAAATGAAAGTCAGGCAAGCACCAATCCAGATGTAAAATAATCTAGACGTGTTATTTGGGTCTTACATGGTGAAGTCATACATTCATTCAGTCTAGTTATGAATAGAGCCAATATGGGCAATTAGTTTACCATTACAAATTCAGTTAACTGATTAATTCACTTTCAAATAGAAGCCATAATTCCTTAAAATACATATACAATACAATATACATATACAATACAATACTGTACTATTTGCCACTCCGAGTGGTTTTATCTTCTTATGGCCATACATTATATAATGACATCAAAATGCCCATGTTAAATAAATGTTGATCATTTATTGTATAAAACACACACACACACAAAAAAAAACTCATTCTATATTGAACTGAATTAAATAAACCGTCAAGTGTCATTTAAGTAAATCATTTATTTTTTCAGATTCAGATATACTGAACTGATAAGTACAGATTACAGTAAATAAATAATATAATATGTTGTAGTATTTTTATATTGTAGTATTTTATTTAAGACATTACCCCAGACACTTACGGCTTCACTTCCTCAAGTGACAAAACATTTTGTGTGGACAACTTGTGTAACTTATGAAATGTGTTTTTCTTATATATGAAAGCTAACACATATGCTATAACTTCTGTGGGAAATTGGTGCTGATGTAATAAGTGTTTTCCCATTTTAATATCTTTAATTTAATTTAATTTAATTTCTAATCTTATCTGCAAAAGACTGTTTTGTGTACTGGTCTGGGAACAGAAAGATCGTGGATCAAATTACAGTTGTGGCAGAGATTGGTGCTACCCTAATAACTACATTCCTCATTGACAAATTCAATAAATGTTTCTCTCAAGTTCATTATTTTGGTCCAAAGTTCAAGTCAACCAGGAAAGTGCTTCCGTCAGCTCTGGATTTATGAGAGAAAGAATTGTAGAATATCTTACAGTTCAATGAATGTAGTTTTTCTGCACTTCATTAAATCTGGATTTATTTGTATTTTTATGTTGCATATTTCTAAACTGGTACTTTTTACCATGTGGGATATTCCAGTTAGATTTTTCCTTCCTTATTTCATAACCTGTAACTCAAAGAAACCAGATTGTACAAATGATGAAGATTAAACAAGGTTATTTTTCCCAGCGCAATATTCAATAAATTGCTCTCACTCATCTGTTATCATGGGCTGTAATTAATAACTCTTTGCTAATGGGGTCTTAGTCAGACCCATTCATAACTGTCTGCTTTACCCACCAGCCCTTGCAGTGGTGTGAATCTATAAAAAGCATTTGACTTCAGGCCATGCAAACCCCATTCATCTTCACACCCACACAGACTTACGTATTCTATGGCATAACCTGTCCATCTCTCATCAGAAAGGAACCTGATACAGCATTGCATTTGCTGAAACAACATCCCTCTCTGCGTCTCTGGGTCCAATTGCTGCATTTGCCAAAGATGATGCTGAACGACATAGCCATTTATGCAACCAAAAACACTTTTCCTAATGACACTGCAGAATATAAACATTCTCTGCTGGTTTCAGTCACACTAACCTGTCAGTTTCAGCCAAACACATTTAGCTCTATGTGTGCATTTGTGTCAGGTAGAATATGGGTTTACAGCCTGTGGATGTCTCTCAACAGTTACGATGTTTGAAGTTTTACTCAAGGTTCCTTCCTTGGTGTTCCTTCCTCTGGTAAGGTTCCAGAATTGGGTAAATATTAGGCCAAGGAGATGAAAAAGACCAGAGGCCACTAGGAACACACAAAATGGGGCCAGATCCTGGGATAAAGGCAGCTTAGCTGTCAGTATACTATATAGAATCCTGACCTTCATTCTCTCCTCTGACATCTACTAGACTTCAGGCAACAAGGATGTGGAGTCAATTTCAAATAAACCCTGAGGGTGCTTTAATACTTTTGATAGACAGAGACACAGAAAACTGTCAATCATGGATGCTTTATCTGCTTCCCAAAACAAAAAGATGACCAAAACAAAACTTAAGCAGACAAAGTCCAGTTCCTTCTTTTCTGTTTTTCTAAATAATGGTATATTAATTCACAGTATCTGTTAGTTTATCACTAAGAAATAAGCATACAAATGAATTATACAGTAATGTTTTTTTTAAAATCTATTTTTAGTGTAAAATGAATGAATGAATGAATGCACTGCTGTCTAGAGCAATGCTATAATTGAGCTTCAATTAGGATGAAAAAGAAATCAAAATAAATTCTCGTTGACATCAGAAATATCCAAGTTTTCCGGAGCTTGTATCTAACCCAGGTTTTCACCATGGTCAGATCACCCAATATGGATGTTAAAACCTGAGATTTCGTTTGTTCTGATTTAAGTAGCTCAGGACAACTGACAACAGGTTTCTGATAGAGAATGCAACATTACAAAAGATTCCATTTCCTTGAGTAATGCAAATATTCAGTCTGTCATCACCTGTTATGTACCATCTCAGGCATATCAGAAAGTCTGCACAATTGATTTGTCAACTGTGTTACAGTATGAACCAGGATATCATTTACAGCATTGTAAATCACTGAAAAGACTCACAAGAGGTCTTACATCATACTGTTGGCCAATCATTTTGTCTAAGTTGAGTTTTACCATGACAGCCAATTCATCTGTAAAGCGAGGGAGGGTTAATATTCTAATAAAATGTAATTCTATTGAAACATTAGCCAAGTGGATACAGTTTGGAAGATGTTACTCTCCCGTTATGCTTTTCTCTAGGGCATTATTCATTTGAGGTCAAGGAAGAATTTTACGGTGCATGGAACAAAATAACATAGAGATTCATAGTGAAGATATGGTGAAATGCACACCTGTTTTTAAGCATTAAATCTTCTGTAGATTCAAGACGGAATGTTGGTTTCAGAACATTTGTTGATCACTTCTTCTGCTACCACCTCAATCAGTAGTCTCACAAGAGTCCATATCCTTTTTGAAAGTGTGTTGGCTAATAGCTACATTCGGTTAGGGGGAGGAGTGAGGGAAGGGTCAAAGATCTCATTTCCCCCCATTGATTAATAATTTGATTATGTGCTAAGGTGCATGCAGTATGTGCATTCATAATTGACCTGGCTTTGTTTCAAAGTGCCATAAAGAGATTCCTGTCTGCTGATTGCATGAACACCATTACGTACTGTACACGTTTGTGTAATCATTGCTCACAAGAGAGCCGAAGCCAGCAGTTTCAGGTAACCTTTTTCACGTCCAAAACTTGTATAGAGAGAGTTCACTTGAAGGGATAGCACATCCAATCCTTCATGCCCTTCCTAACTTCGAGGACTTTTTTTTCTTCAATACAACATAACAGAATTTTTTTTTTAAGAATCCTTAAGCTGTAACATTGGACCCCATTGACTCTCATTATGTGGACAATAAAACACTGAGATCTGTTGTGTTCTACAGAAGAAAGAAAGTCATACAGTGAGTAAAATTGTAATTTGTGCATGAACTATTTAGTTAGACAGAGTCTATGTAGGTCATTATTTCAAAATCTGAATGATAGTGCCAAAAGTTGCTGTGTGAAACTTGCACAAATCTCTTCTTTCAGGGCTTTGCTGGAAAGCAATTTGGTTTAAGGGCAAACAAATAAATAAAGACAAAGGAAGATTTCTTCCACTCCAAGTTTGGCTCACTTTGTGGTTGACAGCCTTCCATGACTGTGGAAATATTCTTAATCCTATTATTATATGAACCTTGTGTAATCAAATGGAAACAAATATGCTGCCTTTGTATTTGGGATAGTGATACATCATGGTTACATTCAGGGATAATTGTCTCATGTGGAATAAAGCCATTATGTGCCATAATGCAGATGGCCTTAATTCCCCTCTGTTTAGAATACCACAGACAGATAATAGCAAACAAGTCCAGGCCTCTCTATAAAACACAGACTTAATGAAGCCTCAGAGTCCTGTCTTTCAGACTAATGTGAGGGAGATAAACAAGGTAAAAATGCTGTGCTTCACTCTGTGGCGCCGTGTACTAGAAAAAGTGGCGTGTTTTAGACTTGAGGAAGGGATGTGGAGGCATAAATACTCTCCTGTCCTTCTCCCCCACTGAGCAGAAGACCATTGCCATGTCTTTGAGCAGATAAGAATCAGCAAACATATGGGCTGAGACTCAATCAGAGAGATCATAAAGCACTTCCTCACTATTATATCTAGAGTCTGGCTTTGTCCTCCCCCGACACATTTCAAAGACACTTGGATAGAAAAAAGACACTTCACAAATAAGCACATCTTGAGGAGAGTTTGCTTGAGGTGCATACCAGCAAAAAACCCTTGAACTATGGCTTTGGTCCACCGTCTGTGCGCTGACCTACAGAAAATGGTTTAATTGCAGCACTGTTGACCCTGCACTGACCCACTTCCTTCTCAGATACAAAACATCCCAATTAGAAGAGCTACAACCTTGGAATTATCAGGGGAGGCTTTATGGTGAATAATTAAACCTCAAGCACAGTGCAGTGGTGCAGATGTTTTCGATGAAGATTAATTAGATTGGCACACCATTAATTATGTTTTGGTTGAAACCTCGAGAAATTTCCTACAATGTTCCCAGTATTAGCATAAGAACTATAAGTTGATGCAGTGGATTTTTTATTTTTATTTAAAAAAACAAAACAAAACATTTTTAACCCGTAAGGCACTTTTCCAATTCAGTTCCGAGACATCATTAATAAATACAAGGAGACAAGCTGAGGAAATACTGAAGTTATATTTAGCTATGCTGTGTACTGGGAATGGGAAATAAGGCTCAACACCCTCATTTTGATCTTGTGACTTAAAAAATTAAAGGGATTTAGAAAAGAGAGAGGAATTTTGCCACCTGAAAGAGGTTATCTTTGGCATGGACTCTTCTTAAAACAACATCTCACCGACGCTCAATCTGAGATGGGAGCTCTTGGATAAGAAGCAAGCTTAAAGACAAAAGAAAAGCAAATAAACGTGAAGCATAGTTGTCTCATACCTGTTTTGACCTGTATTGTGGCTAGCTGGACCTGTTCCAGATTCAATTAGAGATTGACTGGGTCCCTAAGCCTCTGCCAGGGATCCCTGAATCCATCTAATGGAGCTGACCAGGGTAAAGCAATATAGAGGTCAAGCTACACTCTGGGTAATTTTATGGCTATTTGGGGGAAATCAAACTCTACAGCTGTCCCTCAGAGCAGAGCTCATGTTCTTTTAGACAGCCATGGGAAAAGTACACTGGCAGATAATCCGAAACCACACTTTGATAAACCATAAGATTGTTATAAATTAAAAACATTTCTATATTTCAGTTGTGAGAGTTCCTTGAGTTAAATTTCAAGCATCAAAATCAAAACAGACAAATCTCTTTTCTTCATCTAAAATATTTCATTGTAGAAGAAGCATAGCAAAATACTATTTATGCAACAATTCCGGTCCCTGAATTTGGCAGTCCAACAGCACTTAAATTTTTGTATCACTCCTTTTGTCTTTGTCCATTTTAGACCATCTGTTCATTAGTGGTGGGAAATTACATCGACATGCCAGTAGGTGGCAACAAATGACAGTCCCTATCACACATAAAGTCTTTACTAGTAAATTACCTATAAAGAGATTTCCTGGCATAGTGTGTGAACAAAGAATGAAGATTACATTCATGAGCATGTACGAGGTCAGAATGCGCTTACGTAAGAACTTTACTTTGGGCCAATCATAAAGCTCTGTCAGAGGTGTTTACTGTAAGCTCTGCTGCATTTAATTGTTTTCTATATAAATATGCACTAAACATCTGACCATTGCGCTGTTGCTCATGTTTTTAAAAGCAAAAAACAAGTACTGTGTGATCATCCCCTTATGCCTGTCCCTCAGGAGTAAAAAAAAATAAAAAAATAACTAAAATTAAACTAAAGTGCTTTCTCTCATCTACTGTAGGTGGATGAAGAAACCGGCTCAGCATTTAAAGGTCATTTCCAATGATTGACATTAGAGAGTTTTCCGGTATTTTGGTACTGATGTGTGAATGTAGCCTGGATGCCAGCCGGACTCGATCCGTTGAGGAGCTATTATGCCCGAACAAAAATAGTTCGGACCAATCAAATTGTCAGGGCGGGCTTTATACGATGATGGACAGATGAGCAACGGTAACGTAATCATCCACGTCATCAACGAGCGCTTGGGTTGAATTTGTTTACAACAAATGACTGCCGCTGGAGAATTGAGATTTCACGAGTTCACACTTACAAATAAGTCAGATAGAATAAATGCATTTTTGGCGTGCTGTCCGAGGAGAGGGCTCCGGGCTCGGTATTCGGCCCGAACCCAGGCTACTCCCCCCGTATTCCAAGCTGTGGAAGAACAAGCCAAGAGTGAGTGGAGGGATGCAGAAAACTGTCAAGGAATGTTAGGTGAGTTGACAGAGTGAATAAATATATGCTTCCTCTCATGCTGATAGTGTAGACCGGATTTCAAAGGGATGAGTATGTCATGGCCAATATGCTTTTGGCAAAGTACTTCTTCATTCTTCTCTCAAGGGTAAACAAGTTCAAAATAACTGAGCAACAGTATAGGCCTACTGTTTGCGGACATTCCAACCACCACCATGCTGCTGTGTGCGGTGTTTAGATGAGTATTTAAAAATTGCTGTGGGCAATACTTTCAGCGTGGGATTTGCTAGATTATATTTTTTATTTGTATTTTGTCTTAACACCTTAATTTATTACACCTCTGTAACACCTTAATTTCCCTTTCAGGGATTAATAAAGTCCTGTTGTATTGTAATAACACAAAAAACAAATGATTAAAATGACCAAAAAAGAGCATTTTATCATATGGATGTGAATGTTTGTACTAGCTCTGCATTTCAGTTTGTGTCAGATTGAGAGAAGGAATGAACCTGATTTCCACAGAGCGTGGTCCCCCAGACCAGAGCATTATGTATTCGTCAACCAATGGCAGTTTGACAGTTTAACAGTTTAACAGCTGGTGTTTATTTATAAAACTCTGTGTATGGCCATGTTCAAGAAAATGAACACTTTTTACAAGTCAGAATCTAGAAGTTACAGTAACATGACGTGACGTGAACTCATGACATGAGTAAGTTTTATTTGGAACTATTTTTATTGGCAGAGCAAAATTAGACAGCATAACTGGCAATATTCTGTATAAAATATATGATACTCATTATGTTCTTGTTTATGGACATAAATGATTGCTAAATCAATATAACACATATCACAAATATAGCCTTAGTCGTCTGAATATAACAATAGTTATAATTACCTGCGATAAAATGCCGCTGTAATCACAATCATGCTCATAGTAGTAAGAACAGATCTCATGCTCATGTAATATTGCTCATTTATATTCAGTTGTAAATGTTATGCTTTATTTTTTGACAACAGGCCAAATTACACTGATCAGTCTTGTAAAGGAATTAAGTTTTAATGTGTCTGGGTTGTGAAAAATGTGTTATGCAAAAGCATGGCTGAGCTCCAAATGTTCTTGATCTGATGAAGACCACCGATCTCACAAGGCTGTGTGACACATGTATAACTCTGGTTTCCAGTGACATCATAAACCAATAATGTCTGTCACACTAGCTCCTCTCCATACCAGAAAAACCCCAAAACCTATTAAAAGTAAAGTCACAGTCACACTACCACCACCATAAATGTCACAGAGAATGTATTAAGGCTCCAAATGAAACCAAGAAAAATAAAAGAAGACCACTAGGAGCCCTTAATCCATCTAGCAAATACTTCTAAGAACAATAGTAAGCCCAAAGCCAAGCAGATACTGTTAGATTGTACCGTCACAGGATTGTTTACACTACATCAATGTATACCTCCACCCTGGACATTAAATATGGTAAAAGACCCTGAAAATTTGCATTAGGTAGGCAAACAGCACATTTATTTACAATCCAATGGTGTTTAGTGAATAATGTCTTTAACCCAAGATACTGCAAGCGAGAATAATCTTTTGTTTACACCGGTGGGCTTTTCTCTCTCTTGCTGAGAGGGCGCAGAAACTTCAGTAATCTGCTTTTAATCTGACGACATCTTCCTGTTTGGAAAGACAGTCTTCCACTCTCCAATTCTGTGGTGAATGATGTTGATGGATATGATCTTTCTCTTTCTTATCCTTCCCTCACTGTCCTCTTCGTTCGACCCATTTCCTCTTCCACATATAGAAATTCCTTTAACTCTATTTGCCAATTCTAAATGATTATGTTCTGCTGTTATCGTATACTCAATTAAAAAGTCAAGCACCACTTTGTGGGACTGTGGGAAATAAACTATTCTCAGACTGAAATATCTGGTGTTTTATTGTGGCAGTGCTGCTTAGGGTTAGACTAAAATACAGCCTGTATGTTTATTATAATTTAACAATTTGAATGAAGTAATAGACTCAAATTTATACTCATTGTGTCCTTCTGTTTTTCTTTTAATGTAAACCTTCTGGAAACTATTTTGTAAGTCATAAATGAAGAAATGACTGGCACTTCTTTGAAATCACACTCCACCCATGAACTAAAAAAAAAAAGTCTATTTTAGGTACATGCTGGGCGAATATGTTGAAACTAGCCACATCTGTATGGATGCCAGCATCCAAACAAAGCCAGTCTATGGTCACTCCTAATGCTGGTGTTAAAATTGGCAGTGGGCTTCTAAAACAGAGGTGAGGGATCAAACATAGGGAAATTATGGCAACGAACAATACCACCCTGCTCCTTCATTTTCTCACGCACTCCAACTGGGCGCACTGCAGCTAAACAGAGACACGGCTCAACTGGGAATTCCTGCCTCATTGTCCTTGGCAATCTTTTCAGTAAAGAAACCCTTTACTTGAACAAATAAACATGAAAAAAAATGGATACAAAATCCTGTTTATACTGTGTATAGTAAGCGTGATATAATTTATTAAAAATAAAATTAAAAATGCATTAAATAATTGACTTTTATATTGTCATTGTTCCTAAGCCAAAAGTAATTATTAAAATGATATCTGGAAAATAATTACTTTATAGTAAGTTATTGCGTATCTGTCACAGTTATGTTCAGTTTGTTTGCCTGCATGCACCTGTGACAGATGACCGGACCACCAAGTGTATATGCAGCGAGGTTTGTTCGGTTTTTTACTTACACCGAACAGTTTCGTAATCTTGCCATCACCTCTCCCTTCTATGACAAGACCCTGAAGTCGTTGTTCTGGATCGGGGACAACTACCACCACCCTATAGACCTCCCAGACATCCCAGGCTGTCATCAGGTGTCTGGAGAGCTAATAATTACTAGGCCTATCTCTCTTTACCTGTTGTCAGTTGTGTTTGTCCTCTTGAAAATAAATCTGTAAGCTTGGCACATTTGGCAGCATCCTCCTCCAATGCCTTTCTTTTTTCAGCCCCTCCTGGCCTCTTCCTCCCATCCATCCTCCCTGACGCGTACCGTTACGGTAGGGCCGGCCCAGCTATCGGTAGGCGCCAGCGGTGCCGCGGTAGCCTAAGTTACCTGAGAAAACGTTTTGGAAAAGACGGGCTATGGACCCAACCAAGTCTATGGGAGGGGAGGGGAGGGGAGAACTCCCTCTCATGGTACAACCCATGCAGAGGCTGTGCGCTGCGGTGTCAGAATGCGGAATGTGTAAGGATGTATGTGTAATAATGTAACTAACGTGACCTGCATGCGCGCTCCCGAGCCTCTCGCCTCGTCTAGCCAACTGACTTTGCACTCAACAGCGACGACACTGCAAATTATGATATGGACTTATGACTTATGCAACTTATGACATGTCTGATAACACTAAGAAACGACCTGCTCCCAGCACAACACAGACTCCACATATTGATAAAAAAAAGAAAGAAGAAGTTTTTTCTGCTGAAGCTCGTAAGGCCAGACGTGAATCGCATGAACTTCGGGTGAAAAAACATGGCTCAACATCGGCAGGGCATTTGAATCATGGAGAAACCTTATCTACAAACCTAGAATGTACATTTCCTGAAGAAAATGTGAAGTGGTGCTTGCAGTGGCAAAATTCGGCACGGTTGATAGGGTTCCATACTTACCATGGTACGAGCATGGAGCATTAGTTCAACGTGAAGCTGATAAAAGTAGCCTATTATTGCAGTGGGAGTTTACCTTAGTTTCCAGCATGTTGTGTGATGCTTTCCCGGTGTGTTGCGTCTCAGTCTGAAGTTACCCACACTGCTCGCTCATAAATTCGAGCACGCGCAAGAGCACGCGCTTGTAAACTTATTGGTTGCAATCTGAAACATCAACGCTAGAGGTCGCTGAAAACTACATACAGCACCTTTAAGTTCCTCCTTTTCCTTTGATTGTTGTCCGGTCACTCTTACATTTAATGTGTGTTGCTCTACCTGTTTGTCTGTTATTTTGGATTCTTATAATTAAAACTTAGAGTTTGAACTCTCTTCTACATCTTCGTTTGTTTGCCTGCAACCACCCGTGACAGTATAATTTTTATGCTTTTATTATATAGTACTTTTAGGCCTGGTTTTACAGACAGGGCTTAGATTAAGCCAGGTTTAGGCCTAATAATTTAAGTAGCTTTAAAAAAATAAAAAAATAATAATAATTACTGGTGTGCATCTTGAGACAAAACAATGGGATATATTTTAAGATCTGTCAGTGCAAGTAGCTTTCAGTTAAAACAGCTCAAACATGCATTTTAGTCTGGGACTATGCTTAAGCCTTGTCTGTGAAACTGGGGGTTATACATACAGTATAAACTCAAAGAGAAACGCTTTCAGTTCATTTTTATTAATTTGTATAACACTTTTCACAATAAATATTGTTCGAAAGCAGCTTTAGAGATATTATTGCCCACCATGAAAGCTAAAAGTGAAAGTAGAGAAAAAAAAACATCTTACAAAGATACTGCGCAAGTACAAAATATTCTTGACAATATGTATATTGAAAGGAAAGTGTAATTTTTTCCTAAAAACTTAATGCAGAATTTGTTTGCTGTTAACAAATGATTGTAAATAGAAAAAGGGATTTATCTCATGAAATTTTTTTATTGTACTGCAAATGTACCAGATTTCTTCCAAACCCAGTTTTATTCACTAAAAGACAAGTATAGACTTGAACACCTGCAGATTTTTATGTGGCCCACTGGCATGTCTTGCCGGGGTCTTTTGCTTTCAACTATCTGGAAGAAACCTAACAGTTCTAGTCCCAGAAGGTTTTCATTAGTCTATCTTCCAGCAGGAAGATTTGAGTATATAGGTGATGAGAGAAGCCTGCATGTGTTCTGTCTGCCTGTGGAAACCACAAGAACAATGATTAATCTAGACAGAGATTTATAGAGTGTACAACCAAGGTCCCTGTCTGGACATCTTCCTTCACACATTCCTCCATTCTGTGACTCCCGACACATGTGTCTTTTGTCAGGAGCACGAAAAAAGTATAGCTTTAATTATTTTTATCTCTGACAAATCTGTGGGCGTTCAGAGTGGAGGCGATCAGAGACATAGTCACATGGCACCAGAATAGTATGTTTTAAAGCATGTATAGGGCTCCAGTAAGTTCTCTCAGAACAACAATGAAGATTTTGACTTCAGAGAATTTTATGTACAAAGTTAAAATGTGTCATATTTTTCTTTAACTTTATAAGATTAAATTGTAGCAGATTTTTTGGCCAAAAGTTCACTGATCAACAGCTGTCAGGAGGTGAGAGAAAATCTTAGCAGCAATAGGAAGCTGACCTTTGCTGACCTGGTCTGAACTTAGTGAGATAATACTTAACCCTCTCCTTGCCAAAATGAGTAGATCACCAGCTTTGAGAAACTGTCGGAATAACATAACAAGCAGCTCATATCATATCACTCATATCAAGCAGCTCCTTCAAGGAAAGAAACCATTAGAATAGCTTCTTGTTTTGGAATTATTTTTAAGTTTCATGTCTTGCCAGTTACGAGAAGGATCATAACACGTTACATTTTATAAGTACACTAGTTATTAATAATATTTTTGCTGGCATTTCAATTTCTTAAAGCGTGGGAAAATTTATATCAGCGTTGTTGTTGACTGTGCCATTGTACCAAACACACTGCTGTATTTATGGCCATTTGACATCCTCTGAGTGGCGGAAGTTAAACACACGGTCAAGAACAGGAACGTCGTCTGCACGCCATGTCGTGGCACATTTGACATGGCACGGAATTCTGCACAGCGGCCTTACAGAGTGAATCACGTCAGAATTGGCTTGCTACAAGTCATTCAAATCATTGTGTCTCTCGTACACACAGCCACAATGAACTCGTATTGTAGACTCGTGGACACAAAGATGGTTCTGTTGATAGGGGTCAAACTGGCTCCAGTCAGGAAATGTACATTCATCTGTTATCTTTGATTGTGGCCCCAAAACAAATAATTGGTCTCCAGTGATCACATACACTGTAGGAAACACTTTTGTTGGAGAGGCGACACATTCTCACAGACATAAGAACTGCGTGCATTATGGTTGCGACTTTAAGTCTGCTCACTCACATAGCATAGACTGAACCAATAACTTAAAATTTGAACTAAATCAAAAGTGAAAAGAGCTTGTTTGAGACCGTTTGTAAATGAGGTGTTGAAAAAAAAGTTGGTATATTCTGACACCTAGTGGATACTTTAGAGCCTTTTCACATAAAATGTTCACTTGTTTATTTTTTTGTCAGCTAAATATGTTAGTAATAGTAACAAATAGATATTAATGTAAATTAAAAGACATTTATGCATTTATACTTACATATAGGCTATAGTGTATATATATATATATATATATATATATATATATATATATATATATATATATATTAATATTTACAAATATGTTTTTAAAATAATATTTTTTCTTTATTTGTTTCCTGAAAATCCTCTACACTTTAATTTCCACCACATGTGCATGTGTTGTGTTTCATGAAAATGACAGCAGTGAAAATAATCATTTTTCTTGTTTGAGAGCGTTCATTTATTTTTGTTTAATTAGAGAGGAAAAGCTTTATATTTGATCTCTTTCCTCACATTGTGCTAATTGTATGGATTGTGATAACACAGATGTCACTTTGAAGATTTTTTAGAATAACCCATGACAAGAAAATGATCTGGTGATTTGATCCAGTCTTTGTCATTTATTCCTCACGCTGAACCAAGATAGTGTCTTCCAGGAACATGCGTCACTGCCAAAACACACACAAAATATTAAAACAACCCACAAACATCCATTTGAAGTCATTTGAACAGTATACATACATATTTTAAAATTCACTTTTAAGAGTTGTGTCCATGAGTTACATAAGTGTCTCTGCAGGTGTCAGTTTGCAGCTGGCTCCCACACTTGTTTATATTTACATGGATGATACATGGTGACAGGGCCAACAAACTGTCCTCGATTACTTTTCATAAAGGTTACACAAAGCTCTAGATTTGGGATGTCAAACTCAGTTACTGACCAATTTGCTGCCCTATTTACCTGATGCTCTTTGCATCTCAGCCAATTCCACCACTGATCATTGTGTTCACTCACACAGAAACTGCATAGCTTTATTTCCTGATATAAATGTGTTTATATATATAGGTTGTATCTAAATATATATACAGTGTGTGTGTGTGTGTGTGTGTGTGTGTGTGTGTGTGTGTGTGTGTATATATATATATATATATATATATTATTCATATTTTAAATGATCTTTTATTCAATTTTAGTTTAAGTTTTTATAATTTTGTTTTGTTATGTGCTTTTGTCAATTTTAATAGCTTTTTAGCTTATTTAAGTTTAAAATAATATAGAACTTCTAACTTTGTATTTCAGGTAGTTGCCAAGATAATATTTCAAAGTTTTTCTTTTAGATTTTTATTGTTATCAATTAGCAAAAACTATTTTTAACAATGTTAGTTTTAATGAACAACAACAAGAACAAGAACAAGAACAACAAAAACAACAACAACAACACTGATTTGTTTTTCTACATGTTGTTTGCACCACAGGAATTGTGTTGGTCATTTCACATGACGTTGATTTGGTGGACAATGGTTTTCAAATACTAATGCCAGGACACATTTAAGGACTAGCTGAAACATTCTAAGACTGAACTGAACACACTTATTGTTTCCAGTGACTGGAGCACATTTTAAACACCAACTGAACGCAACTGTCTCTGACTTGGCGCGTTTGGGCATGGTCAGTCCTATCAAGTTACATTCATAATCAGCCTTACAGTCGTTAAATGTGTCCCCGGCTTAACAAGCAGTGAAGCAGCATACAGTTGAAAATACATTGACCACTTATAATAATTAAACACTTTACATACTGTAAATTGTACATGTTTTTGTCACTTGAAAAAATTTTTCATCGATAATACATTTTGTTCCAAATAACCTTTGATGGGCACATACTGGTCTGAACATGTTGTTTCAGCGCATATGTGCGTGAGATGATTCTGCAACACTACATACTTTACATAAATATGCTTTACTGCAGTGTCCACCTGTTGTTTTGGAGGGGAGGGGACAATGACACCTTCAGCGTGATATTGCTCAAGATGACGAGGTGTGGCATGGCTGTCGACCATATGACTTTTGTTTGTTTACAAATTCACTGTGCTGAGGTTGTGAAATCTGTCATCTTGAACTGCCTATGCACACCAACCATCTGATCTCTCTTCTAGAACCATACAGACGAATGTTGGTGGTAAGCGTCCATCAGTACTACATCAGGGGTTAAGGACAATGGAGCCTAAAACAGTTTATGTGGCACACAACTCACCCCTTGCTCAATTGTCCTAAAAATCCTCCTGACCTGCCATGTTGTTGTGCAGTCAGGGAAGGTCTGGATGTCTACATGCCAACAGCTATCACATGGGTCTTGTTTGGCCTGACTTTGTGATTCGCCTACACATTTCTACTGCAGATGGAGAGTTTGGAAAGGGAGGGGGTCGTGTTGCTAAGTTTGGCATGTGACTTGTTCTTTAGTGGGTTGTGTTGGAGGGCAGCATGTTTTTTCGAATCAAGCCGCACAAACAAGTGGTGGGAGCAATCTTGTCACAGCCGCCTCACAGATCAAGTGTCACAGGCAGCTGGACAGTATATAAGCCCTGAGTGCGTTCTGCCTCGACAGATCAAATAAGCCTCAGTAAAGGAAGAAGCAACCAGAAAAGCTCAAGCTCAACCAAAAGGCAAAGCAGTGAAGGTTATAAGGACTTTACCTCAAACAACAGAAATGGACATCAGAACGGGTCAAATAGTCCGGGCTCCGAGTCCCATGGAGAGTCTAGAGAAGCAGCTGAGCTGCCCCATCTGCCTGGACATGTTCACAAAGCCAGTTGTCATTCTACCATGCCAGCATAATCTGTGCCGCGGCTGCGCCAGTGACCTCTACGACTCCAAAAACCCATACCACTACTCTGGAGGTATATTCAGATGTCCTACCTGCCGCTTTGAGGTGGTTCTGGACCGCCACGGTGTCTATGGTCTTCAGAGGAACCTTCTGGTGGAGAACATCATTGACATCTACAAGCAGCAGTTGGAGAAAGGAGGTAATGCCCTTGAACCCACATTGAAAACCAAAGAAACAAAAGAGCCTATGTGCGAGGTACACGAAGATGAAAAAATTAACATCTACTGCATAACCTGCCAGACACCCTCCTGCTCCATGTGCAAGGTATTCGGTCAGCACAAGGACTGTGAGGTTTCCACTCTAAAAGTTGTTTATGAAGCACAGAAGTCTGAACTTCAAAATGCAATCGACCTTCTAGGCGCCAGCAACAGCTGCCTAAAGGCGATGTTAACGCAGATGGAGGAAAACAGCAAAATGGTGGAAGCAAACAGCCAAGTGCAGAAGCAGAAGCTTGGGGAGAAGTTTGACCTACTCTATGCCATCCTAGAAGACCGCAAGACCCAACTCCTAGAGAAGATCGCTCAAGAACAGGATGAGAAGGTAGCTGTGGTGCGATCTCTAGTTCAGCAGTACAATGAACACCTGCAGGCCAGCATCAAGCTGATGGATAAAGCCTCCCAGACAATAGACAACAGCAATACAGCAGAGTTCCTCATCGCTGCTAAGCAGCTTATCACTGAAGCCAAGGATACATCCAAAAACTCACAACTAGAGAGGCCAGAGCCAGGCTTTGAGAGTATGGACCACTTCACGCTCTTCACTGAAGACGCAGAGGTCATGCTTGCAAAACTGGACTTTGGAGTCAGTGGCGACGATGATGAGGAAGAGGAAGAGGAAGAGGAAGAGGAAGAAGAGGAATAAGCAATGATAGACTTTAGAAAAAAGACTTTGTGGGGAAAAAGAGATGACAGCAGATACAAACCTCAGTCATAAGGACAATAATCTAGCTGCTTTTGATAACTGTGAGACAAGGGAAGTGCAATCTTAAAGCAGTTTTAGTACAAATTGTACAAATTGCACCATTTGTAATGTCTTTTCCACTTGATTTTTGTACTTTTTTTTATTAATATGGATGTTAATATTTAATTATGTTTTTTATATTTTTATTAGAATGTAGAAGTTTATGTTTTGTTTGCTAAATTAAAGCTAGATTACATGCTGTAGAATACAGCTCTGCCAATTTACTTTAGAGTGTCATGTGAGATCCAAATGTTTGAATACTTGAAATATTAAATGCACTTGACTGATGAACTGCAATGTAATGTCCATTTTCATTGGATAATTTGGTGGAAATAAAAGGACTTACAAGAAAAAGTGTCACTTATTTAAATTATTAATTTGTTGAAGTGCACACACCTTCAGATGACCTTCAAATTCTTAACATTTTACCCCTTTTAACTGTGTGGCTATATCTGCATTCTCTCCAACCTATCCTTGTGAGGCATTGAGCTACACAGTTGGAGTGGGTGGTTATTTTAGCTTGGTGAGAATGAGAGAAGCCACATGACTCCAGGAATAGACTCACAGTAGGATGCAGGCCTCATGTTTCCAACCCTGACAATTACAGCTGCTGGTAGGCATGTTTGACAAAGTTATGGGAGGTTAACACTGACTCTTCTATCAACCACAGAAACAGTTGCTATGGCCCTAAAACAAACCCTAACAGAGGATTTGAATAACAATGTTGTACATGTCAAGCAACCAGTAAACAGCCTTTAAAATGAATGCCATTCAAGGTTATATATAAGCTAGCTTTAGAAAGTGAACAATAACTTATTTTATCAGGATTTGCAAAAACTATAACGATTTTACAGAAACACCATCAACACTGGTCCTTGAAAAATAAACTATAAATATTAAATTAAATTGCTATTAAATTTCCCTTAAAAATAAAAGCACTGAGACTGGAGAGATAAACCATGTCAACACATCTACACAGCATTTAGATGTTAAACTTAACTATTGCTTGTCAAACAGTCATTTAAATGACAAAGGCAATACTGAAAACCTTTCCACATAACTCTTTTTTTTGTTTGTTCTTTTTATTGTATTAATGATTATTAAAATGTAGTTGTACTCTACATTTAAATATTCAAACTTAAATTCACAATATTTGTTAAAATATGTATTATTTTTTTTTTTTTCAATACATGTTTTGTAGAACCAGTCAAACTAATCTAAACATACATGTAATTCTTCTACTCGTACCTGGCTATGAACCCAGTGCCCTGTGGGCAAGATCCAGCATGCTGAACTACAATATGGGGACTGGCTTACCCCATTGGCTTACTCAGCATACTTTAATATGTCCATTAACAAATTCAGACTCAAATCTTTACATTTAACTATCACAGAGTACTTTTTTATAGAGACATATATAAGCGACAATAACAATTATGTGCCCATTTAAGAGAAAAATGTGGTATTGAACAAAAGAATCAGCTGTTTACAGGGTTGACCTGCTGATTTAAAATTCTCAAAGAATGTTGGTCTGAGCTGTTGTGACTAGTATCGTGCATGTCTGTCATGTATATTTATCTCTTTTAGTTTGAGGCTCAGCTTTCCTGTTTCTAAAATGCTGGAGCTGAAGTCCACACTGGCACGGGATGAAGTGTGTGCACGTGTGTATCAGTACCTTCTTGGTCCAGAAACTAATTTAAAGATGTTCCTCCAAGATTTGCCATAAAGAAATGAATAATTCATACAACTATAATTTTTAAGAACTATAATTATATTCTATTTATAATTGTAGTTTATTTATTAAATTCTATTTATAATTATAATCTTTTAAAGTAATATAAATATACCTTATTTTCCATTAGGAAATGAGCCACAGGCAATACTTTAACTTCAGCATGAAACAATTTTGCCCACATTAAAGTGATTTCTATTATGGCTCTGTTTACAGCTTTCCTTTTACAGTGTCAGTCTCATACTTTTCCATTTAACCACATTTATTCTTGAGAAACTCTTTAGATCGTTTTAGTTCCCACTTTACAGCTCATCAGTGAAACACTCAACCAGTGTGTGCAAATATCCATTTGGTACATTTGAAAAGTCACTGAAAGCTCAGCAATGCTTCCCTAAATAAGAGCAGGACTTCCCCTAGCCATCACCTAAAGCAAGGGCCGTGCATAGGAGCTAATTTTAGAGTATTGAATCAGCCTGCCCTTAGTCTAGACCCAATGCACTAAAGGGCAACTCTCATTCAACCTCCTACCCTACAGCATGAATTAGGACACATTTTTTACCTGAACCACAGCCCTAGAGATGGGCTTTTCTGATGATCACTAAGGTAGAGACAGTTCCAGACCAGGGAATGCATTGTTTAGCTATTCAATTCCAGGAGATAATCTGCTGTGTCATTTTGCACAAGACATGAAACATTACTGACTGCGCTGTAGTGTGTAAAACTATCCCAGATTCATTTTTAGCCACCTCAGACATTGCCTGTAGATGGGCGTACAGTAAATAGAAACTTTCACTCTGTCATCTTGCCATATGCCTCATAAGCTCTACTGTAATGTGGAAGTCAAAAGGTTGAACATGGCAGGTGCCAAATTCTATCCTTGCAGTTTTCCCAATGTAAGAAATGCATTTACTGTATGTACAAGGAAAAGTGATGTTGTGCTGAATATGTCTGTCATTCGGCTTTTATACTGTACAAAAGTTCATCATACAAGTTATTCATATAAAGTAACTTATATTTCAGGTAAAAACTGGCCAGTTAGTTTATATACTATAGGGTTGTCACGGTACCAAAATTCCAGTAGTCAGTACCAATAACAGTAACATTTCAGTTCTCTGTAACCGTTACCATAGCAAAAACAGTTGGAACCACTGTATTTTACTGTTTTAATTATTGTATTTATGTATTAATTTTATTCAATGATGAGTTTATTATTTATATTTATGTAAATAATACATTTAAACAGCATGTAGCCTTCAAATGTGTATTCGTAAACATATGTAAATGATGACCTAATTTTCATTTTAGGGTGAAAAATATCACCGTATCCCTTAGTTGTAAATCCAGAAACATTGCCGTGTACTGAGCAGCATGAAAAACAAAACTTGTATTCAAATTGTATGGGTTATAAACAAAAAACAATGAATCTCTTGTTCCCTTTCAGTCGGTCATGTTCGACGTCATGTCGGAACATCACCGACGTATTGGGATGTTCTGATGTGATGTCTCCGTTCCCTCCTTCAGGGATCGAGGGTCAGTGTTTGGGAATTTATACACATATAACATGATATCAGGTCAAATATTTGATAAGAGAACAAAACATTACGGTTGTTTAAACCAATGAGCGGTGTTGTCAGCAAGTAGTTTCCCAAAAAAACTACTTTAAATAGACAAAAAAATTATTTAAAGGAAGTGTAATAAAAAAATTATGTGATCTAGGACATTTATACAGTGTGTGCCGGTGTAATGCTGCTAGCTGTGCCAGTGAGCATAACAATCGCACCACAGCGGTGGTAGAGCCAATAGTATAACCGTGCGATACTGGAGACTGCAGTTTCAGGACCGCATTTCAAGGACCCTAGTTCTTTAAGACATCGCAACCTACCGAATTGGATCACCACACTTATACAAGATGGACGACAATTACAGTTTTAGTACTGAATGTGAATACATTTTTTAAATGTTAGAAACAATGCAAAGTTAATGTAGCCGAAGAGAGAGCTGCTAACTGTGAATTAAGAATTCGTTCCTGTGTATTGTAATCGTTCCAGCATTTCACGAGTTCACACTTACATACAATTAGAGGGGGTAAAGTTTAATGCGTACAGTATTTGGCGTGCTGTCCGGAGGGAGGGCTCCGAGCTCGGAGTTCGGCCCAAACCCAGAGTACTCCCCCCCGTATGTAAGTGGTTAGGACTAGAAGTGTGGAGAAGGGGTGGTGGAGGGATGCTGCTAAACTGTCAATGGATTGAGGTGAGACTGCTGAATGTATATATACCTCTTACCATTGATTGCTGAGTGCTCTCCACTTGTGTTAATTATCTGAACGTATATCTGAATCTGGATCGGATGACTCGAGAGACAGCACATCCTGATCCAACAGATCGCTCGAGTCCATGACCAAGGAGCGTAAATGGGCCAAACCTTTCTCAAACTCCTCTGCTAGCTTGATCTGCGATCCCCATGACCTAAGCCTCTGCTATGCCTCGGCAACAGCGGGGCTTGAGCCGCGAGGCACAGACGCTTTTCCTACATCCCTCGAGAACAAGGAGAAACACGAACTGAGCTTTCTCATTGAGGATTTCTCACAATGAGCCCATTCAGAACCCTTGAGAACTGAACCTGCATGCTCCTCACCTACACAATAAACACACAGTACACGTATGTCCTTAGGTGTCAAATATCTGGGACACGGAAGCACACACTTCTGGATGCTGTCTTCACCACGTGCTAACTATACAAACGGCTGATGACGTGTACTAAGGGGGCTCTGCTTATGATGCTCCATTGAAATTAGACACAGGTCACGATCACCCTGGCGTCCCCATAGCTTTGATCCAAGATGCAGTGTAGAGTTCCACTTTGAAAGGGAACAAAGATGCACAAACAAGAAATGTGAAGCACACCAAGAATGGACCATTTTAATGGACTGTGGTGATGCTTTTCCACATTTTATCACATTAGTTGACCTCTCAGGAATCTTTCCAGTGGCGGTATTTTATGTAGCGCTTTTTAGTTAGGCTAATCTTTAGATCAGTGTTTCTCAACTCCAGTCCTCGTGACCCACTGCTCTGCACATTTTGTATGTCTCCCTTATTTAACACACCTGAACCAGATCATCAGCTCATTAGGAGAGACTCCATGAACTGAACTGAGTGTGTCAGATAAGAGAGACATACAAAATGTGCAGAGCAAGGGGTCCCGAGGACTGGAATTGAGAACCATAATAGATAGGCTAGTTATAATATAATTGTATACTTGTGTATATAATTGTGTATATACTTGTGTATATATATATATATATATATAATACTTTTTTTAGTCTTTCTGCAATCTTTCTCTCCCTGTAGTATAGGTCGAATACATTTCTATGAAGACTGCCCATTCAAGAAATAACTTATCTAGCGCCTCACTGGATATACTGTTTAACTAGAACTTGTTGTCACCAAGCATAACGATATAAGCTGCAAAAAAAAAAAAAAAAAAGAGATAATGGTAGTGATACAAACAGTAAAAAGTCCCGATTCTGTTGGACTTTCTGTTGTATAAAAGTTTGTTTGTATATTTATTTATTTATTTATTTATTTATAACAGAACTAAAGAAGCTTTGCTCTGTCAATGTAAAAAAATAATAATAATAATAATAATAATTTTTAACCAACTGTTTATTATAGAAGAAATTGAACCAGAAAGAATCAACAAGATACAAGTAAAGGATAAAATACAACTAAAATCTCTCTTCACATAACAATTATTTTAATCTGCCAGGAAAACAAAACAAAAAAAACATTCATTTATATTCAACGTGATCTCATGAGACCAGGCTGTTATATTTCAAGCGTGGAAAGGGTGGAGCTTTCTCTGCATTTCATTTGAAAAACTAGACATGTGATTAAGACTGCCATACCTCTGACTATTCTCACATTATCTGCCTCATCCTGAGAGACTTGGCAAGAGCAGCTACGTGTCTGCATGCAAGGTAAACTAAATCTTCATTATCACTTATGAAACTAAGTGTAAAGTCTGATTTTTAAATAATTTGAATAGGTTTAATGTAAAAGTCAATTCCTCTTGCTGCTATTAAGGCTAGCAATGTGAAGAGTTCATGCATGTTGTCACTGTGATTATACAATACTTTCTAACGACTGCATCAGGTATCTGTCCGACTTTATTCATTTCCTGGGTTTAATTACTTATAACACTCTGGCTGAAATCATTATGATCTCATCATGAATACTTGTATCTGAGGAGCCATGGCAATCAATGCTCTATGAATTAGAATGACACCAGTTTCACATTTACACACAGTAGTGTTGTTATGGCCATCATCGATATTTAATGAAATGCATCCATCACTTTCTTTTAAAGGTAATGTAGTTGTTGTGTTAGTACTAATTTTATTAATCAGTAGTTAATGCCTCTTTTATATTGGAATTCACAAACTTGATTTGAATTACTGATGTTACAGATGTTTACAGACTAATCTATACTGAATTATTTTGAAGATGTGTTAAGAGACATTTTAAATGTACCTTTATTTAAAGTAGCTGCCTAGACTTGGGAATGAAAAGGGTCACACCCAGTGGATGGATCCTTGATTATAATGACTGTGGTGCTTCATATGAATTTGTATGTCCAGGTAGCCCATATCTCTCTAGAGGATAAAGAGGTAGAATGATGAAAGAGTCGCATTATCCTTAGACTTCTTGTAGCCTTGTACTTGAGTATTTTTTCCTGTTATTTAGTAAAAAATACAAAAACCAACTAAGCTCTGATTATGGATAAGAAGTTGGACCTGTCCAGACTATCAGAAGAGGAGGCCAAACATGTGTGGGACGTCATTCAGAGAGACTTCGTCCTCAGGAAGAAGGAAGAGGAGAGGCTTGGGTGAGAACTTTAAATTGCATGATTACCTCTTACCACTTATCCAGCTAACAGGGAATGTTCTCAGAACCTTGGCTAATGTTCTGGCAAGGTTCTCTCAAAGTTATGAACAAAATTTCTTCCAGTATCATTAACGGAATAGAATGTTTTTTTGTTTTTTTGTGAAAGTTTTAGTTGGAAATTTGTCAAACCTTTGTTAAATGCTAATACTTGTTTCAGAGAACATTCAAAAATAACTTTCCCATAATTATTGCAAAATTATAAAATGGAACTTTCCCTTAAAGCTTTCATAACAACAAAAAAACAACAACATTAAAACATTAAAAACGGTCCCTTTTGAACATTCAGAGAACATTCAAAAATAACATTTTCTTAACTAAATGGGAATGTTAGTAAAATGTTAATGTAAAAAACATATTTTTGTTAGCAAATCTTACATTTACATTGGTAAATTGGTTAACGTTTGTGATCTGTCAGTGGAGCCAACCAGCACATCGTGTATTGTGAGGTCTATCCATAATGCATCATTTCTTCCATATTTCTCTATATATCATACACACCAGAAAAACAAGTTTATGAGAAAGGGCATAAAGTTTAAAAGGACACTATTGTGAAGACATCATGATGATCATGGTATAGTCACAAGGCCTGATCACACCATTCCACTGGGTGGGAAAACATGATGCCCCAGAGCTCTATTCTCTATTCACAAGGAGGTCTCTGTTTGCCTATTGAATTCTTATTTGCTTGAGTTAGAAAATTATGTTCTTTTCTATTTCCTGGCAAGGACAGTTATTGTGTATGTCAGTGTATGTCTTGAATTCAAGTTGAATTCTTGATATGACTATTTTACGACATCCAATATGTGTTCTAGTGCTGAATTATTCTATTATCATTATAGTGAAAAATTCAGTGCAAGTTTGTGTGACTGTTTAGAAAGGATTCCATTTCAAATGTTCACTGACACTAATAAACTCTGAGTTTTGATATAAAAATAGACATGCACTGATATTACAATTCTGGCAGAGTTGATAATCTGATCATTGTTATGGTAATGTTGGATGAACAATAATTCTAAATTGTTTTGTTTAAATCATAAATGTAAAACTATAAACTATAAATGTACAATCAGTCATTTTAAATGTTGCCAATTCTTATTAAAGTCAATTTAGGCATCACAACATTATTTATAGCAAATATTATTTGTAGCAAATCACAAGGTGATTATTAATTTTTCACTGTACACATATCACACTAATAATTTACGATCCATGTTAAACATAATTTTTTAGCAAATCATTTGCTGATAAATATTTAACATGGTTTTTTAATTATTAGTGTGTGTAGCTGTGTACAGTGAAAGAGTAGCCACTTCTCATTAGCATATGCTTGACAAAATTGATAAACTTCTCTTGAGGACCGTTAATAGGCATGGAAACGTCTCAGGCTACGACTGTAACCATAGTTCCCTGAGAAGGGAACGAGACGCTGCGTGATTGCGTCTGAAGCACATATGTCAACTAGTCCAATGGTGAGAGTGAGCGTCACGGACCAGGAAAGGGTAAAAGCACATCCGGTCTGACCGGCGTTAGCTTCGACAGAGAATGTCTAATATGGCGAGAAGTTTCACTCTCACTACACTTCCGGCTTCTGAACTGGTTGCAGTTCCACTCTGATTCCATATGAGGGCGCTCACAGGACGAGTGCAGAATGAATGGAGGTCAATGGCGGTATACCCCTCAAAATCCACTTTTCTCAGGATATAATTTTTTGTCTAATAATTTGAATGTTGTATTCGAAAGGAGATGCAAAGAAATTACACATTGCTGGATGTTAGATTTTTTAGAGTCAGTTATTTGCTTTAAAAAGTCTTTCAAAATGTCAATGACGTCAGAATGCTGACGTCATTAGCAGAATGCTAGCGTGTTATGGGCAACAACAACTCAACCTGTAAGAAATCAAAACGACATAAGTACTCGTTCATTCAACTTTCGACCTAAAACCCATGTTGAACTTGCAAAATCTACAATCAGATCTGAGATTTCTCAACGGCAATCGGGTGAAAGAGACAAATTTAGCTGTCTAGCCCCATTGACTCCCATTCATTTTGCACTCATGGCGATCGCCCCCAGTGGAACTCTGGTGGTACTACAACCAAAATTCGGTACAATAGGACTTAATAGGGAGTGGGCAGGCTCTCCGTAGACGGGCTCTGGCTTCGATTTAGCCAAAGCAAGTCTATCACAGGGATGCAGGAAGTATGGCAGGGCGACACAGCATCTCGTTCCTTTCTCAGGGAACTAGGGTTACAGTTGTAACCTGAGACGTTCTCTTTCGAGGGAACTCGCGCTGCATCGATGACGCTTTGGGAACGATAATACCCAAACGCCGTACTTACAATTGCCTGTATGAGAAACTTTTGGCAACTAAGTCATAAGCACCTGAGACCCTGGGGAAGTATCCAGGTATAGGTCGTATACCTCTATAGGTATAGCGTATAGGTTTATAGGTAAACTATAGTAGGTCAGAAACTATTCTGAAACTAATTCAAGGGGCTCAAAGGGAGCCACAGATAGGCCCTCTAGGGCTATAGCCAGGTCCCAATATCAGGTCCCATTTCACATTGGATGCCATGAGGCCTAACAGTCTCTCGAACTGTTTCACAGTGCCGTGACTGGCCGAGCTTTAACTCTTTCGTGGCTGTGAGGATAGCAGCTACACGAGCAGGCGATAGGACGGCTCGCATTGTGACTGAATCCCAGGCCACACCAAGGAAAGTGGTTATCTGTAGTGGAGAAAGCACACTCTTCATGGCATTGAGTCTCAACCCCATTTCTGCATGTGTGCGAGGACGACATCCCGATGCCGAACCGCCCACTACTCTGATTCCGCTAGAATCAGCCAGTCGTCTATATAGTTCAGAATGTGTATGCCCTGCAGCCTGAGCGGGGCCAGAGCTGCATCTACGCACTTCTTGAATAGTGCGTAGTGCTAGACCGAATGGAAGCACCCAATATTGGTATTCTTTGCCCCCGAAAGAAAACCTCTGGAACTTCCTGTGCTGAGGGAGGATGGAGACATGGAAGTATGCAACTTTTAGATCTATCGTGACAAACCAGTCCTCGGACCTGATTTGAGTCACGACCTGTTTGAGTGTCAGCATCTTGAACTTGAGTTTCTTGACTGTACGATTCAACTGACGAAGATCTAGTATAGGACGCAACTCCCCATCCTTTTTTGTAACAAAGAAGTAGCGGCTATAAAGTATACCTGCTCTATAGATTCCTTCGCTAACAGAGCTTTCACCTCTTGCTCCATTACCAGAGCCTGCTCAGGATGCAGTAACGTGAGCAACTCCTTGTTGTAGCGTGGCAGACAAGAACCGAACTGGATTCTGTATCCTCTTTCTACTATCTGCTGGACCCACTGAGATATGTTTGGCAGATTATTCCATTCTGTCAGATAATCTACTATGGGTACCAGCCTCTCGAGACTGGCCTCTGGTATAACTGGAACAGCCACTTCGGTGGCCTGAAGCATACTGGCAGGAACCGACCGAACTGACAGTTTTTGAACTGTTTGAACTGTTTTCAGTTCCCACCCCCCGCCCAGCAGCCCCAGGGAGTTGGGTACGGAGAGAGAGATAATCTTTAAATGCCTCAGATTGTCTTTTGGCCTCCTGAAACCTCTTGACGACCGTATTCACAGAGTCGCCGAAGAGGCCAGGAGGCGTTAACTGGGCATCTAATAAAAAGGCTCTGTCTTTGTCCTTTATTTCGGCTAGGTTTAGCCAAAGGGGCCTCTCAGTGGCCACCAGGGCTGCCATAGACCGCCCTATTGCTCTGGCGGTCTCCTTGGTGGCCCTGAGAGACAGATATGTGGCCCGACGCAGTTCTCGAACTTTGTTGGGTCCTACCCCCTCGCTCTTATCAAAATCCCCCAGCAGATCAGCCTGAAATGCCTGTAACACTGCCATTGTACTGTATGTAGGCATCCGTATATGATTTACCCACTAAATTAGATGTAGATTTGAGTGGCTTAGTGGGTAGCACTGGTGCCTTCAGGGACGATGCTGAACCAGGGGACAGATAGCTAGCTAGCGTCTTTTCAGCCCTGGGCATCGCCTCATATTCTTTCAGCCCCCTTATCGGAATATACATGGACTTGGGGGCTGAAAAGACGGGATGAATATGGCTTGTTCCACGATCTAGACAGTTCACTGTGTAGATCGGGAAAAAATGGAAGGCCCCATGATGGAGGTGATACATTTGATGACAGGAAGCGCTCATCTAGTTTACTTTTAGGACGAGCGCCCCTTTTCTCGGTTGGCCACTCAATATTTAATTTAACAACAGCACGAGTAATCACCTCCACCAGCTCCTCATATGCTGGGGAAAGAGGTGGCGAATCCTCTTCCCCCTTATTGTCACTTTCAACACTTTCCTTAGAACTAGAGCACTGAAGCATTGGGCGGGCTTCCGACACCGGTGAGAGAGTGCTGGAGCGCTGGGTAAGGGAAGAGAAAGGGCGGGGCCCATCTCTAACCCCGCTGAGAGATCCATTTGCGATCCTCAAGAATGCCTTCTCCGTGCTGCCTCAGTAGCAGCGGGTCTGGATCCCTGAGGATCGCTTGCCTGGCCACTTTACTCGAAAAGTGACAGGCGAGAGCGGAGCGTGTGAAGCGGACGGAGTGTGCGAACCCCCTCGAAGGCTGACATAGCATGCTCCGCTCCCAAATACATTACACATAGATCAGGTGTATCCCCACCCGTAAAATAGTGCGGGCAGGGAGAAGCACACAACTTGTATAAATCTTTAGCCATGATATAGATATAAATGCTTGTGACAAGACAACAATAAATAGACAGACAGTTTCAACATAGAGCGCTTGCTGAGGCATGTGCTTTTATCCTTTCCTGGTCGTGACTTCACCCGCCCGTGACGCTCACTCTCGCCATTAGACTAGTTGACATACGTGCTTCAGACGCAATCACGCAGGGGTGTTCCCAAAGCGTCATTGACACAGCTCGAGTTCCCTCGAAAGGGAACTATCAGTTTGTTGTAATCATTGAGACCAGACCCAAAAAATCTTCTCTAGGTCCCGTATTCTGTCACGTAAGAGCATTGTGATGATGAAGGAAGGAGAAGGAGAAGGATAATATTACAGCCATTTTATTGAAAAAAAAACAAAGAAAATAATACAAATATAAACTCAGGCACAGGAGAAAACATAACAGTTTACTTGTTCAGTAGCATAAAGACAAAACAGGACACTAAACTGCAAACTAAAGAGGGTTTAAATAGACAGAATAATAAGGGATAAAACAAGGCACAGGTGGGTACTAATCAATCAGCTAATGAGTAACCATAACAACCTAGAAATGATGGGAACAAAAGAAAACAGGAACAAAATGGCTCTTGACCACTTGTCTACTCACGTGACGTATTTCCTGTATTTGGCCCAAGTAGACATCAATACCGCAAGTGTAGAACTTTTTGTAGAACATATTGTCATAAAAATGCAAGTGTATACAGAGCTTTATTTTGATTTTCAATACTTTGCATTTTAAAATAAACTTTTAAATTTCTGTTCCAATTGTACTTCTAAATGTAGACCCTATGTAACAGATGAAAATTTTGTAATTGTGGTGCTTCTAATTAAGTGATAAAAAAGAAAGGGAGTGTGCAGGGAGCATGAAATGGCACAATGTCTTGCAAAAGGCATAAAAACAACTAATATTTAGCAAAAACTGAATAGAGAATGTTGACCTGTCATAAGAGTGAACTACAAAGGGGGGCTACACCCACTGTAAACGTTTCTCTTTGCAAGCTTTGGTTAGAGGTGGCTGAAATGCAACTTTATGGACAACTGCTAGCCTGCATGGAGAGGTTATTGGGACTCCAAAGACACAAGCAGCTTCAAATACCTGTTTGCTGCTCAACAGTGGCTTTTTGTTATAGTTTCCCTTTTAATACAATTATTTAGATTGACAGAAGCTTTTTTTTTAATAAGCCTTAAATGACAGAGTTCTTCTCTGCTCTAAATCACTCACAAATCTTTTGACAGTTCGATAATCTCTAGTCAGTTTATGCAAAATATTAGTTGTTTTCATGCCTTTTGCAAGACATTTTTTATATGCTTTTCATAAGAAAGATCTTACTTCCTCCCCATATTGCAAAACTGTGACTTGCTTAATGTGGAAAAACCTCTTTAAAATAAAGAAGAGGAACGTCACCCAGTGAAACGAAGTAAAAGTTAATATTCTTTTCATTAGAAATCTACTTGAGTTAAAGTAAAAGTTTACCCGCATAATCTTATCTCATTTTAACTAATTTATTCTTTTTTTCTTTTCTTTTTTCTTGCTTCTTTTCTTGTTTTTTATTTATTTATTTCTTATTAATTGTTTTATGGTTGCTATTTCTTTTTCTTCTTCTGTAAAGCAGTTTGAAATACCACAGTGTACGAAATGTGCTATATAAATAAACTTGCCTTGCCACCCTGATAGTGGGGAAGGTTGCAACAACATCACTTATTGTGCTTAACATTAACTTTCACATTTTAAGGACAAGTTGTAGATTTCAAAACAACTAATTTGTAGCAGAGAAATGTGAAAATGATATCAACGCTTGAGATACATAACACACTTAAGTTACAGATGGTAAAAGCAAACAATTTTACAATCATCCCTGTCTCAATCCCCACATGATCTCCCCTACATAGTTTTGATAAAACAAAACATCTCCTTGAATTTTGTTCTTCTATAGACCTTACTATCAAAGATGAATAATCAAACGTGAAACACAATCAAACATAAGTAATACAGAATATATGCCCTGGATAACCATCAATAGGATTTCTGATTACTTTTAAGAGTGGCGTGTCATGCAAATATATTTTCATATTAGTATGGGATTCCTGTTTATACTGGTAGAAAAAAACTTCATAACTACTTACCAGCCATCAACCACTCAAGATGAGTAAAATAAATCATGCTCATTTCGTGTCTGTTCACAGAATATATTATTGGCCACTTTTTCATATGTGTCCAGATGCTTGTCCAGCAGAGCTTTGTTGTGCTTCTCAGGATGGCTGTCCATATTCTCCACCTTCCAACTGTAGGATGCATTATTTTGAGGTGTTTTGAGATTTTTACCCAGCTACACCCAGAGTCTGGCGCAGGGCAGAAGACCCACAGCAAAGTCCAGTGGATCTTCCACTAGTTCTCTGTAGAACGACAGATACTTTATCATAGCTGGAGTTTGCTTAATGGTAGGCACATCCTGTGGAAATGAGAGTATAAAGCATCTTCAATAAATTCAGACACATTTGGAGGGTTTAGTCTTTGTTTTCCGTTCTTACCTTAAAAGAAAATATTTCAAGCATTAAGTCAGTATATTTTATATAACTTAAGTATCTGCCTTTTATGAAGTCCCTGATGTCATCAGGCTGGATTTCTTTTTCACTCATTTCCTTCAACATTTTCTGAATGACATCATAAACATCATCTGAATGTTTACTGTATAAAATCCTAATGATATGTCACTTGC
This sequence comes from Rutilus rutilus, assembly GCF_951802725.1. NCBI lineage: Eukaryota > Metazoa > Chordata > Actinopteri > Cypriniformes > Leuciscidae > Rutilus > Rutilus rutilus. Next base: position 11,608,551 of record NC_140217.1, on the reverse strand, counting down.
ATAATAATTTGGAACACAGTGTATTGTGCATCCCTATGAACATTATGTGTCCTGCACAAGGATCAGAGTTTGTTTGTCAATGATTTATATTTAGTTATTCTCACCGTCAAAGCCATAATGCTGATTTCAGCTGAAAAGCTTATTCTTTATAGTCATGCATGTCATTATGCTGAGACATTCTGAAAGGCTCTGTCTATTTATATTACATTGCAGGGAGCTTAAATCCAAGATTGAGAAGGAGGAAACAAAGAGGGAACTCCTGGGATCTCAGTCAAATCTGGGTGACTCTCACTGTATCCGCTGCCTGCAGCCCTTTAAGTTCCTGGTGAACAGTAAACGGCAGTGTATGGACTGCAAACTCTACACCTGCAAGACCTGCAGCCGCTACAACAAGAAAGAGCGTGGCTGGGTATGTGACCCCTGCCGCATGTCCAGGTTAGAAAATGTTTTCTTTTCTCAGAGTTTAGAGCTTATACACTTAGTACACTTACTTCTATAAAATAATATGAATATTTAATCACTTATAAATAAAATCTATACATAGCACTTTTTTTTTTTTTAATCCAGGGTCCTAAAAATTGGAACCTTGGGGTGGTACCATGACAATGTACACTCTCGCTTCAAGCGTTTTGGCAGTGCAAAAGTAATGAGGTCACTGTACAAGAGATTAAATGAAAATGGTGAGTGCTATTAAAAGCCCCCTGATAACCTTTATTGTCACACTGTGGTCACATCATCATACTGGTTCAGTATCACCAGTCATTTTAAGTGCTTGTGCGAGCAAGGGAGTGTTAAGTAAGAGATAATGTACAGTCAGCCAGTTATTATCGCAAAGTAAACCTTGGCATGGTGATTGGGCCTCAGAGGGCTCTTGTCTTATCCTGAAAGGGTTTATTTTGCAGTAATGACTGGCTGACTGTTCATTATCCCACTTAGTACACAGCTCCTAAACAAATGTGTGGATATGAAATAGTGATTTCAGTTTAACATATTGTATACAGTAATTTAAACTGTATAGTAGGTCACACTTTAGATCAGGGTCCAATTTCTACGAATTCTGCCTCAATAAACTCAAAAATTAGTAATTACTAATTACTGCTTAGTAATAGTTAGTATAGTATTGGGTAAGGTAAGCTATTGGGTAGTTAGTAAGGTAGTATTTGGGTAAGGTAAGGTATTGGGTAAGGTGAGGTATTGGGTAGTTAGTAAGGTAGTATTGGGTAAGGTATTGGGTAGTTAGTAAGGTAGTATTGGGTAAGGTAAGGTATTGGGTAGGATTAAGGGATGTAGAATATGGTAATGCAGAATAAGGCATTATCATGTGCTTTATAAATCCTAAACTGAAGTGTTACCTTATAGTCACATCGGATAAAAGCACCTGCTAAATGAAGAAATGTAAAAAAAAAAAAAAAAAAAATCTTCATGATCAATAATTAGTTTAACATAGTAAATATGTAAAACATGTATATACTGCTTTTCAGATGAACAACAGCAAGAGACAGCAAATAGTTAGACCATGTGTAATCGTTGTTATGTCTATGTGTATTTAGTTACCAAAAGGATTTGTTGATCAGTCTTTTGAATTCAAAGAACTCTGTCCAGAGACTGTGTCCCAGCAGTGCTGAGGCCACAACTGGGTCACATGCTGTGTCTGGGGCGCTGTATGACTTGTTGATGTTGTTTATAGCCTTGCGCAACAGGACATGTTAAACAGAAAAATGGAGGCGTAGATTATTTATCCCAAGGTTAAAGATGACTGAAGTGACATCTGTCTTTGGTTTACAGCTGTAAAGCTGTTTATGTTCTTTGTTTATAGTTATAAAGCTTCATTATAGGTTTTTTTTATATATATATATTATGAACAACAACTTCAATGCAAAAGTGATTACTCAAATATCTAATTTGTTAATTATACATGAAAAATTTGGCAATAATTCCACATATTGTAATCTGTCTGAGTGCCTGAGTTAAATAGTCCTTTTTTAAATAGTCAGATTTTCCTTTTGTGTTACACAAGACCAGCATATACATTGTCGTCCTTTATTTCTTTAGGGCAACGTGATGATGACACACAGAGCATGCCTGATGTGCGCAGTGAGTACAAAACACATTCATGGCGTTGTGAAGAAAACAGGAAGTATATAGTTGGTGTTGTCACAGAGTAGAGCTGAGGGCATTTGACCAAGTATTGTTGAAGGATCCCTATTGAAACCATGTAATCCCTTTTGATAGTGCACCACTGAAATATATAATGTGTTTTATTCTTAGATGTGTGTAATGGTCATGATGAAGAAAATATGGATGCTGCTGAAGCTCAACGTTATAAGCAGGTAGATTAAAGTGTTAGGTATTTGAATTCACATTTCAGTATGAATTTCAGTAGCATTTTTCGAGGCTTTCACAAGGTGAAATAAAGTATGATTTAAAATATATATATATATATATATTTTTAACAACTTAGTAAATCATTGTTTTTGTGCTTTGTGTGTTAGTCTAGCCGCTAGACAATGTCAACTTACTCTCGTTAATTTGCAACTACATGTCAATTAACTCTCATTAGAGTATTAGACTGTTAGGTTAGTGTTAGGGTTAGTAGAATAAGTGAACATGTTGCAAAGTTACTTATAGTCAGTAGAATGTCTGTTGGAAGACCATCACAATAAAGTGTTAGTAGATATTGAGCAGACAGTCTACTAATACTCCACTGACTGGTAGATGACATGTAGTTACAAAGTTCCTTATAGAATGTCTAAAGTGGACTATTGAAATAGTGTTGCCAACATTGACATTATGATATACTAATTATGAGATAAAAAGTTGGAATTGTGATACGAATTTATGACATATTAAGTAAAAAATGATTAAGACAAAAACTTTTTAATGTCATAATTTTGACTTTTTACATCAATTATGGTGTATCAAAGATTTTATTTTTGTGTGGCGGAAATGGCCTTCCTTACTAAACTGACTCAAATAGTATATTCTTAGTATGCCATAATATATAGGCCTATATATGTTATGTAATATATATTTTAAGTATTTTTTATACTTAAATATATAAAGGGGATTTCTGCCACAGAGTTTTAGACAAACTTTTTTTTAAGTCTACAACTTAATTAATGAAGATACTTTTTTTCATTAAAAATCCACATTGTTCATAAATCTGAGGTGGCACATTTAAATGGGCATGATGCTTCTGTTTCAGTTGAATGCTATTACATTACTATACATTATTATACATTACTGTATATTTCATAAAACCCTGGGAATATTTTAGAATCAGTATGTAAAAGCAATGGGAATATTTTAAATTGTGCAATTACGATAACCAAAGTCTCTTAAACCAGTATTCTGTTACTCATATTATCTTCTATGAACTTCTTGTGACTTCCTCTCAGATGCGAAAGACCAAGCGTCTACTCTCTGTCCACCCCATGGATCTTGACATGGACGACTATGCCACTCACTCTCGCAGACAGTCTGTCCAGGTATTGATATGGTTCTCACTATTGTTATCAACATCCGCATTTTTAAGGGGTACTCAGGCATTATAAACACTTTTCTCTCTTCTCCAGTACATCCATGAAGATAGAGGTCAGCGGAATGATCTAGAATACAATTCTGACATGTACCATCACCATCACCATCGCATGAACCGCAGGAAAAGTCTCGACAGGATTTCACGCCCAGGTGAAGAAAGCACGTTCTGTTTGTACATTTCGATCTCCCTTTCTTTCTTTAGGCTACCTTTCTTTCTCTTCCTCATTTTTTTTTTTTTTTTCATAAATAGACAAATTCACACAAACTGCTGCTGGATGGAGTAAAAAAACTGATCACATATCAGGGACTTCAAGTAAAATTTGGCGTAGATTTCATCATAAAAGAATTTGCATATTCACAAAGTTTTCAGATTACACATAAAGAATATTGGTAACACTTTAGAATAATGGTCCATAGTTAACAAGTAGCTATGCAGGAAGTAATAGGTAGTACTGCGTCTGCATTAACACCGAATACTATTAACTAATATGGAAGCAATATTAACTAAGCAGTAAGTAATATCTAATTTAGTACAAAGGTAGTTCCTTGGTAGTTATTTGATTATTACTAAAGAAATATATCCTCATTGAGAACTACTTGTGAACTAAGAAAGAATAACCAATTAATTACTAATCACAAAAGTAATCAAGTAAAAAGTGATCAATTGTGGTGTTTTTTTTACTCTTAACATGGTCATAACATTTCAGAAGCTTGTGCCTCAAATGGGTTCTTTGTGGAAACCAGTTTATGAATATTATATTCCCCCAAATACATTAGTTACAGGTTGAGATTGTGACTAACTCTTGCCAAAAGATGGACGTATGTTTATTTCAAACTTAAACATAGAATAATACTAATAATGATAATTTGTTTAAAATTTTAAATAATTAGGAAGTGATGCTGACACTCATGATTGGATTAGGTCACTATTATGAGCTCTATTGAGTGTCAGTTCAATATGTCTCAGACTCCAAAGACCTACCTTTATGTTACAGTAGCCGCCTGAGGAGGACTTCTCTTTAGGATGTGAATATAAACATTGATGTTCTCTTGTCAAAAACAATTTGCATCCTTAATGAAGAAATTGGCTGCATTTATGTTGCGATAATCGCAAAACCACATTTTCCAGATTACAATGTTTGTTAGAATATTACTAGTGCCTCACAGAAATGCATGCCTGTACAGTATGTGTCAAATATAAAATTAAATAACTTGTATTACTTGTGAAAAACATGCTAACTCCTCACTAATTACTCAAGCGTTACCTTGTCAACCCATTTGAGGCACAAGCTTCTGAAATGTTATGACCATGTTAAGAATTTATATTAAATGAAATTAAATTAGTAATTAATTGGTTATTCTTTCTTAGTTCACAAGTAGTTCTCAATGAGGATATATTTCTTTAGTAATAATCAAATATACCTACCAAGGTATACTACCTTTGTACTAAATTAGATATTACTTACTGCTTAGTTAATATTGCTTCCATATTAGTTAATAGTATTAAGTTCGGTGTTAATGCAGTACTACCTATTACTTCCTGCATAGCTACTTGTTAACTACGGACCATTATTCTAAAGTGTTACCAGAATATTAATGTTGTCTGTGTCTACATAATATTGTAATTCTAAAATAATACTCTTAATCAGTGTCTCAGAATGTACACAGAACGTATTTTAAAATATTTTATTTATTATGTTTTATTATTTATAATGTGTAACACGGGTAAGCTCAAAAACGAGGGAATGTTGGATCCATATGCAGGGAACAGAATGAGCTCTTCAAAACATACAGCCATGAAGGACAAGACTCGACAAAGAACACAAGAAACACTGAGGTATAAATACTAGAGGAGCAATAGGAAAACAAGACACATGTGGGAATGATTGCAGAACTAATCTACTAGAAAAACTACAAAGAACTACAAAACATGGAGAAGAACAGGAAGTAACATAAAAGTACAAACAAGACCAATGGAACACAGGCCAGGATCATATGTTAAATCTTTCTTATAAAATATATATATATATTTTTTTTCATGTATTTTAAATGTGTAGTTTACCCCTATTACCCCCCTTAATTTTTTTGTTTCTACTGAATTTTTTTATTTATTTTTTTGTAATCCAGCATCTGTGGATCACTGACATAACATTTCGAAAATAACATTTGTAATTATGTTGTGCATAATGTTGATCAAGTGATCAAGGTCAAGGTTAAGTGGGTTAAGAGGTTTAAGTATTACAAATCATATATTGTTTTTTGATATCTGTTCAATTACTGTATACGTGTTGTGTAACATAGGATGCACTGCGTGGACAGTCACCAGGAGAACTTAGATGGAGTTTCAGCATTAAGCAAATTAACTAATTTGTCCTCTTCATTTTTGTTGTAGATGATGGACTGTATTCTGAACACAGAATGGTACGTGCTCGCTCTCTCTCTAAAATCAACTCTTCCGTGGCTCCGCGCCAGATCTACCTGGACACTTCAGAGGAGGAAGATATGTTCCGTTACCCTGTCTACCAGCTGCCCCCGCGACGCCGCAGTCGAGCATCATCTCAGGAAAACATTCATCAGGGACCACCACCGGTATGATTAAAAGACTTTTAAGAGGCATCTGAAATATAGTTATACAAAAGTGCATAAATGGTTTCAGACGCCTTGTAAAAAATGCACTATTCACAATTAGAGGAAGTATTAGGGAGGTTACTGAGACAAAATGAGTTGTTTTCAGCTGGTCATGTGATTTCAACAAGGTGACTGGCTATGACCTGGTTCTTCACCTCATGTGGATGTACATGATTTAAAACATACACTAACATTTAAAAGTTTGGAGTCAGTCAGTCAGTCCGTTTTTTTAAAGTTTTTTATTCAGCAAGGGCAAATTTAATTGATTAAAAGAAGCAGTTAAGAATCGTTAGAAATATTTCTATTTCAAATAAATGCTGTTCTTTTGAACCTTCTATTCATCAAAGAATCCTGAAAACAATGCATCCATGGTTTCACACACAAAAAAAAAAAAAAATTAAGCAGCACAACCATTTACAGCTGTCATAATAATAAGAAATATTACTTGAGCACAAAATTTGCATATTGATTTCTGAAGGATCATGTGACACTAAAGACTGGAGTAATGGCTGCTGAAAATTCAGCTTTTGCCATTACAGGTGTTGTAATTTGGATGTAGACAGCACTGAGCACAATGAAAGAAGATCCAACTGCAGTTTTATTTGTAGCACAATCCAAAGTCGTAGTCCATTAAACAGGCATAAGATCAGAGCACCGTAAATCAGTCAAATCAAACAAACCAATCCAGAGTGTAAGACAGGAACGAGAAAACCAGGACACAGGCAGATTTCAAAAACCAGGAACATGGAAACACTCAGTAATGCTGTATAGACAAGACTTTGCCACAATACAAACAACTGTACAGAACAGGCAAATAGACAAAGAGAGGTGATGAGGAACAGCTTCCCATGATTAAATTGATGACAAACAAAGCACTGTGGGAAATTGAGTCCATTAAAGTGGTAGAGTGAATGGTAAGAGTGCCCTCTGCTGGCGTTCAAGGGCACTCGCAGCTGGCGGGTGTGACAACAGGAATGAATTGCATTTTGTTATATATTAAAATGGAAACCTGTATTTTAAATTGTAATAATATTTCACTTTTTTTATTATTTTTTTTTTTTTACTGTATTTGTGAGCATGAGACTTCTTTCAGAAACATGAAAAAATCGTATCGATCCAAAACTTTTGAACAGTAGCGTATCTTTTAAAAGTACTGTTTTTATTGCACCTTTTAACCATTTATTACTGTAGGTAAGATGAGTTTCAGTTACTTCCTGTTTGTCTGTATTTGTAGAAAGATTTATTTCAGATGTCACATAAAACAAGAAACTGTGTTTTCTTCCTATTTAAGATGAGTTAGACAAAAGTATGGTTAGGAGTGATACCTGCAATCAATCTGCATATTAAAGTCAACTTAACCTTGACCCCCCCCCCCCCCCTCCCTCCCCCCCTTTTCTTTCAAATGTTGCTGTGAGGTAGATCAATGAATTGAGCAAGAGAATGTCTGCCATTGAGAGTCTTTTGAATCGACTGGAAGTGAAAATGACTTTGCCTTCTGATCAGGTATGAATAAAGTCTCAAAACAGAAATGTAGCTCCAGTATTTCTTATTATTCTAAAGGTTTCATGTAGGTCCATATCTCATGATTTGAATAAAAAAACGATTCATTTTGTATGTTTGTAGCCTGTTCAGCCCACAGCAGGACAGGTGGACGAGGAGAAGCTTAGGCGAAAACTAGATGAGCTGTTGAGCGACAAGGCACTTTCCTCTGATGAAGATGAGCCGAAGAGACCTCCTAAGTCCAAAGGGTCCGCTGTGAGGGGGGACCAGGCACCGATGGCCCCTGTGTCCCAAGAACCCTTGAGCTCCTCCAGTGATGAAATGCCCACTGAAGCACAAAAGGTGAGTACACAGACAACACACATATCCATAGAGTCCAAAAATCTATGGGAGATGCTGTTTTTGTCCAAGGTAAGGTTTTCCTGAGAAGCATCTCTGATTCAAATGTCTCATTATCAGACTATTAGTGGAATACCAGATGGTATTAAAAGAAGAAGAAAAGTCTGTCATCACCCTCATGTCATTTCAAACCGATAAGACTTTGGTTAATCTTCGGAAAGCAAATTAAGATATTTTTAATGAAACCCGAGATGTTACTGTCTCTCCATTGAAAGTCCTGGTTACCAAAACTTAGAGGATCCAAAAAGCTCATAAGGCACCGTAAAATAAATCCATATAAACTGAGCGGTTTAATCCAAGTCTTGTTAATTGCTTTATATGATGAAGGTTTGGTTACCTGGACTTTCAACGGAGGGACAGAAACCTTTCAGGTCTTATGGGTTTGGAACGACATGAGGATGAGTAAAATGATGACAGAATTTAAATTTTTGGGTTAACTATCTCCTAATAATCTTAAAATACTGAGTTTAGTTCTAGCATTTTCATTAGTATAGCCAAAGAAACACCTGAAAGACGTTCGTAGTTCCCCTGAGTTATTTTAATAACTAATCCTTAACTTAACTAGACCATACAACACTTATGCCTCATTTAGCTATAATCTCAGCAATGCTAATACCTCTCTACAGTCATTTTATTACGGTTTCAATGCTGAGGAGGCTTCTATCCTCTCGGTTAATTACTGTTCCCTCTACATGGCTTTCAGAGATCCACCGCGGCGGCCCTATGCGACATCACAACTGAGATTCTAAGAACAATTAATGCCACTGAAAGCGCTATGAACGAGTTGGCCCACTCAAATCCTAATGACAGACTTCAGTTAGCGGGCACAGATGTTAAGCAGGCTGATGATGCGTACAGGGAACTTGAGGAAAATGTAAGCTTATCCCTCTTATAGATACTGTTATGTTTGTTTGAAGGAGAGAGATTAGACTCTTCGACCAGTCGGTTTTATATCACTCGATTTGTTAAGATTTGTTCAGAGCTGAATTTTGCTGTAGTTTTTCTTTCTTTCTTTGTTACTGCAGGTGTACATGACTGCAGGGAAGTCCTTTGATATGGCAAAAAAGTTGCAAAAGATTGAACAGAATGCCAACAATCACTACAGCGGCCCGCTTATTGATTCAGAACTCTCTGAACTGGAGGACCAGGTTTCTTTGGCAGCCACTAAAGTTCAGAGCACAGAAAGTGAGGTGAGCTACATTCCAAAAAAGATATCTGTCTTTCACTATCTATCTATCTATCTATCTATCTATCTATCTATCTATCTATCTATCTATCTATCTATCTATCTATCTATCTATCTATCTATCTATCTATCTATCTATCTATCTATCTATCTATCTATCTATCTATCTATCTCTAACTGTATGCAGATATTAATTAATTATTTATCTATCTATCAGGTCTCAGACATTGAGAACAAGATAGCTGCTCTAAGTGCTAAAGGATTATCAATTGATAAAGCCAAGAAAAAGGTGAACTGATAAAAAATAACCTTAGTAAAATTAAACTTTTAAACTAAATTTCTTGCTGATTTGCAACTAATTAGATGTTTTTGTTAATATTTTATTTCAGGCACTGAGTATACAACAAAAAAGGAAGTTTTCCCAAGACATTCCTTCAAACAGAGTACACTTCTGAGTGTAAACAGGACCACGCTTTAACTTCTCTGCTGCTCTGCATTAATCAGCCCTTAATCCATCAGTACATTTGCCTCTTATATCCATACATGCATTCAGTTTTGCAAATCATCAGAAGACAGAAGAGCCCTAAAGGATTAAACAGTATTTTTCTATCTATATACAACCTTTAACTGTGAATTATGTTGTTTCAGAATACATGAGAATCATTATGATGTGGGGTTTTGTTTTTTTAATGGTACAAACTGGATCACTTACTAGGGAATAACATTTCTCTCATACACAAATGTAATTTATACCACTGTCAATGAGGTTATTATCACATATTGCTAATGACATGCCCTATGTGAAGATATCTGTGTCCATATTACCCTGTAATATCATGACTTATCTAATATCCATCTGATCTTGACTTGGCACTAGTCAACTTTGGGTCTCTTGTGTAAATAATCAGGTGACTTGATCAAACCCCAACTTTAACTAAAATCATTATTAGTTAAATAAGGTGATTGTTCTAAAGACAAAATATGTCAAGTATCCATGCCAAGAAAAATAGGAATAATTGCTATTGCTTTTCCTTGCTTGCTTTGTTCCTCAAATTGCCTTTAAAACTTTGAGATTTTAATAATAAAGGAAGGTATTCCAAAAAAATATTTTTTCTCTATTGCATTATTGGTCTTTTTTTTTTATTTTTTATGGGCCTACACTAAACCTGTCACTTATCTTTAAGTTATAAATGTTGATTTAGTAGGCTTAACCTGGAAAATTAAATGTAAAAAGGAACATGTTTATTTTGTTTTCCCTGCTTGAAGAAAAAAAGATATTAAATCATCCTCAACTGGTTTCTTAGGAGAGCCTGGGTTCTCCCAAGGTTTTTTTTTTTTTTCTCCATTAGGTCACCTGATGGAGTTTTTCGGTTCCTTGCCACTGTTGCCTTTGGCTTGCTCAGTTGGGGATATTTGGGGATATTTAATTTAATTAATCAATCAACAATACTATTGATCAGCATTACCAAACGTGGACGTTTTCCACTAGAAACAAACATTGATGTATTATTTTAATTTAATACTGTGAAGCTGCTTTGATACAACCTGTATTGTGAAAAGCGCTATATAAATAAACTTGACTTGACTTGACTTGACTTGGTTTCCTGGTCTTAGTTCCAGCCTGGTCATGCTGGTCTGTTGACTAGTTTTGAAAGCATTTGGGCTAAACAGCAGCTTTGCGACCATCTTAAAGCAGTTAAGGCACTTCTAACAACAGCTTAGGGCAAATGCTTCTTTGTAGATATGTTAAGCATGAAGAAAGCCATCTCATTCAAGTACCTTCACTAGCAACTATCTGAGCGAAAGTGTAAGGCAGCAGACAAGGAAAAGTTTGTTTCATACTGACAGGCTTGATTACGAGCAGGGTATATGCTACCGAGCCAAAGCATGACCCCATTATTGCATTCGCATCCACTTGGTGTCCATTGTTGAGGAGTGTGCTGCCCTCTAGTGGACATTTAAAGAAAGCTAACACTTTTACAGGTTTTTTTCAGTTGCTTTGGCTCAATTCTCTTAGACATTTTTTCTAAAATAAAAACACACACACACACACACAAAAAAAACCTAGGTTCAGATCTCTGACCAATTAATTTCTTGTTCACATCATATTTGAATTTCTTATTGATTTAAGCAAAGCACATGCATTTTGTATATAATGGAGTTTGCTGACAGCACGATCACCACCATTTTTGAACATGGAGGAGCATCACATCTCTGAACAGCACCAGTTGCATCAGTGCTGTATAAATACATTTGTATTTTTACAGTCATTTTTTTTTTCTAGAAATAAACTAGTAAACTAGTAAACTAAAAATTGTCATGGAAGAGCAATAGGAAGACATGTAGCCTAACTAAGAAGATATGTACTGTATGTGTTAGTGAAATACATAATAGAGTGTGTAAAAATGAACAAGCAACTGAGAATGTTCAGTTGACATGTAACCCATTGCTGCAAAAATAAATGAACTGTAAAAAATAAAAATGTTAATTTTCTTTTTTACAGTGTTGACTTTTCCCAGTCATCTGAATCTGTATTTACACAGACAAAACTTACATTCTTGTTCAGTATAGAAAGCAAAACAAACAAACAAACAAAAAAACATGAAATTTGTATGTAACAAATACTTCCATGGTGAAAAAGCATCTAAACATTTGGACCAGTGTGGCTCACACGATGACAAAAACACTAATTATGTTGGAGGCATTGGCCAATTTACTGACACAATAACTAAGTTTTGAAGTATGAATTAAATGTTTTGCGTGAGTTATGTTTTGCAGACATGCCACAGAGTTCTGATGTTCCAGCAAACAGTTGTGACAATTGAGCTTACAGTTTAGAGAATGTTAAGACTGATTTGAAGACAACCTGTTATTCTAAACTGCAAACAACCTTGCAATTGTATTTGGGAATATTGTGTTTTTCCTGTGATTGGATTGACCAGACTTTTAGGCCCTTTGGGGGGAGTTAGGAGATTCCTTTATTTAGTTTTTTTCTCAGTCGCTTTGGTACATTTCAGATCAGAATTGAAATTCTCAAAACTACCTGTTCAATCTTCACATCGTGTTACTTGTGCACATCAAAAAAGTAGTTTCTCATTCCTTTGAACAATTAAGTGCAAATGCTTTGGTACATCCATGCAAATGATTATGTAGAATTCTCTGCTATTTCCTACATTATCAATTGCTTATGTCATGTTGATCACAATGTATTATAATGGGTCTCTGTTGAATAGTCTCACCCCCCACAACATAGGCATTAGTTCTTAGCATAAGTCTTTACATGCAAAATGGTTGAACAAGTTGTCATAATATGCCAAGCATATTTCTATACATTTCCATTAGACTTTTTTTCTAAATCTGTCCTGAATTGGTAAATTGCTCCCAGGTGAATCTTGACTTTCTCTAATGAAGGTGTGTAACTGGTCTGTTGTCTGCGTTGTGTTTTGGTTGATATGAGAAGAACAAGACAGCATTCGCAGTTTCACCGATCTTTTATTCCTGATATACAAACAAAATGTAATCAGCCTCTTAGTGAATGTCGCCCTCGTTAACTCTCTCCACATCACAACCAATGCAAAGAGAAATAAATCACAGAACAATAAACATACCTGATATACAAACAAAATGTAATCAGCCTCTTAGTGAATGTCGCCCTCGTTAACTCTATAAAACAAATGTGATGTACACTTGTCACATGTGCTCTCGTTTCACATTTAGGCTCAGATGCAAAAATATCTCTCAATCGGGGTGAAATGACAAAAATAACCACACAGATAGGTAAAATAATATTATATACATAAATTAGAGTGAAAATATAGACATAAAAGCAATGATTAAAATTAGGATTAAATAAGATTATCAGGAGCCCAAAATAACCTCACCTCTCCACATCACCACCAATGCAAAGAGGAAGAGGAGGGGACAGAACAGGAAGATATACTGACTCATGACGTCATCACAATTAATTAAAGGGAAAGGTACTCATTTCACTTAGGCAGTCATATCAGGTACATGTAAACGAACAATTTTGTGAGAATTCTAATAAACTATACATACATTTAACAGTACACTTTCTGTACCTGTTACAGGTGCATCTCATGAACCATCAACTGGCAAGTATAGCCGGAGCACAACACAATGTTACAATGTCTGACAAAGGAAGGACAAGGAATTGGACGGGGTCAACAGCCAGAGAGAAGAAGAAGAAGAAGAAGAAGAGGAAGAGGAGTGAGGCTGCGTAGCGGAGGAGTTGGGAGGCAAAACAGAGGAAGAGGCAGAATAGGCAGAGGACATATGCGCATTCCTGATGAGATAAGAGCCACACTTGTAGACCACGTTCTCAATCATGGGCTTACAATGGCCGAGGCTGGTCGAAGGGTGCAGCCAAATGTTGGGAGAACAACTGTGTCTTAGATCATTCAGACTTTTCGTCGACAGGTTTGTAATCTAACAATAGGCACTGTACTGTAATACTGTATACTTTCTGTAATGCTTCATACAATATTACAGTATTCCAGTTGCATTTTACAATATACAGTAAGTATAATTTAAACAGTGACATTTTATCTTACTCAATTTTGTGTTTTGCATTACTTTATTTTTTCCACATAGGACTGCAAGACAACTTCACAGAGGTGGCAGAGGGCCCCTTTTCACACCTGAACAGGAGGAGGCTATTTGCACCATGGTTGTAGAAAACAATGCCATAAGACTAAGGGAGATAAAGAGGGCCATTATAGAGGACAGCAACATCTTTGAAAACATCCAAACAGTCAGCATCTCAACCATTGACTGGGTGCTGAAAAGACACCAAATGAATATGAAGCAGCTGTACACTGTTCCGTTTGAAAGAAATGGTGAAAGAATGAAGGAGCTGCGCTACCAGGTCATGCAGCAACTGTACCTCACAGTAAACAGTATCGTATAGTGATATACAGTACAGTAAGTGTGACCTTTACATATTTGCTATGGCTGTAGAAAAGAAGTTGTGCTGTATACATTTGATGTCTTCTGGATATAGCTTTCCTGTAGCTCAAACATTAGAGTGTTGGCGCTTGCAACTCCAAGGTCATGGGTTCGATTCCCAGGGAAAGCAAGTACTGATAAGAATGTAAATGTGTACCTTGAAATGCAATGTAAGTCGCTTTGGATAAAAGCATCTGCCAAATGCATACATGTAAATGAAATTGGAATCAAGAGAATCACTGCACAGCTTCATCTACATGGATGAGGCTCTTCAACATAATGAAACGCAGAAGGCGTGGGCGAAATATCCTCGGCCACAGCGCTACAGTTGATGTGCCAGGCCAACGGGGCGTGAACATAACCATGGGTGCTGCTATCTCTGAGAATGGTGTGCTAACGCATATTCCCATTATTGGGCCATACAATACAGAGTGTCTTGTCACCTTTTTACACTGTTAGACTTTTCTGTAATTTCTACAGTTATTTACTTTAAATCCCCCAGTATTATACTGTTATTTCTCTTTACAGTAAATAACTTTGATTCCCATTGCATCTTGGGAATTTTCTGTGACGTCTAACACCACATACAGAGACTTACTGTATTTATTTAATTTGCAGTATACTACTGTATTTGACGTAACGGCCTCTCTGACTGGCACCATTCCATCGTGCTTTTTATTTCCTAATTTTTGGCTTACACCGCGTGTCTACAACGCTATAATAGCCAGAGGCTGTCTATATTGGACACATTGAAGCGACCGGACCATTAATACAAAATGCAAACCTGTTTGTCCCTTGTCAGAAATAGCGCTAGCGCTTGGACTAACCGTACGTCAGAAATATAACGGCGCATCACTATACACTGTCTGGGATTTGTCGTGTCTCGCCGGAGCATCCAGTGTAATATCACTGGGGTCTGACTGTCTTTTGTTGGACCGCGCCGTTCGTGTCTGGCCTGGGGAAGAGACGGAATTCACTTCACCGAGAGAGAGACCAACAAGCAAGATAAAAAAAAACATTCTGTGTGTGTTGACAGGATTGTGCCCAGTTTAACCTATGTTATAACGTTAGCCTAGCGTTAACGTACTCGTCAACATGGCGGTAACGAACTTTACCACGGTAAACTGCGCTAACGTTTCATTTTACAGACTTTGTTAGATTATTGAATTGTCGAGTTTAAATATGCCAACGAGCAACGCTTAGTTTACATTAACAATAAATGTGAAATTCTGTTTTGGTTGTAGATAATGTTGGACTACTGATGAGAACCTTTATAGTTTTAGCATTAGTTTGCAAACTATAACATATTATAGTTTTTTTTTGTATGTGTTTAAAGGCAACTGCAACAAAGCGCCAATTCGCGCCAGTGACTTCTAGCAAGATTCTGGAGGTAGGCCATGTGTGATATATTTTGAGATAAGTTTGCTTAAATGATTAGCAATATGTGAAAAGTGCTTTGGAGCCACTGGTGCAGACTAGGTAGCTTACAATATCTTATAAAATCTCTATAAAATTGGCTAACTTTATATCAAATAAGTGACCTTTGCATCATGTCTAACTATTACACAGCAAATGAACCAATCAGAAGATGGACCATTGTCTTTGTTCAGTCTCACCAGATTAAATGTATCAAGGTAAGCACTGCAGTAAAACTTTTACTAATTAATTCATACCAAATCTAGCATTCTAAACAATTTAGGTTTATATTTTTGCATTATTTTGATATTTTATTAGGCAGAAGACTCTCTACCATTGCAGTCCCACCTGACCAGGAAGGTCCTAATACCAGCGCACAGGTGGGTTAACTACTGTAGGAAGAAGAACGATCATCACTCAGTGATTTCTTGCATGTGTCTTACTGTGTGTTTCTCAGACAGGTACCCCTTCACTGCAGACAAGCTGGAATGGGCTAAAACATCGATTTCAGTCTTTCTCTCTATGGATCTCAGCATTTTTGGACAGAATTTAGGATTTGTGAGTATTAAAATTTAATCTGACATAATTTAATTTAGTTCTTTTGTATGCTGTTTGTTGACAAAAGCTGTTTACAAAAATATATTCTTAAGTTTTTGTGAAAATAATAATAACACTAATTTTAAAATAATTTGACACTAATATTTTCTCTCTCTCTCTGTGTGTTTTATATAGTGTTGGAACCGGGATCTCCTCTGAAGGACAGAGTACATTTGTGTTTGTGGACACGCACACAGACCAGAGGGTTGTTCCATAAAAGACGCTTAGAAAAGCGGGGATTAAACTCCAAAACCGGACTTGAATGAGCCTAACAAATAAGTTGGGGCTGAAGTGGTCCCATAAAAGGTAATTGAAGTTCACGCAATCTCACTAATTTGAGCCAGGTTTATCTAGTCTAGATAATTGCGTGTGCACGCGTTTCTGAAACAGCCCTCAGAGGTCGATCGTGGATCAAATCGATCCACCATCAAACAGCGTATATTTTGTGCTGTTTTATGCGTTTGTGACATGTTTTCCCCCCCCCCCTCAGTGCAAAACTTACATTTTACAGTTTTTTCTCCATCTGTAAATGTTAGAAAGTCATGCAAATATACCCATTTTGCTGATAATCTTCATATTGAACGAGCGCTGCTGCGCACATGCGCGCCATATAGGAGCGCAATAATTCTGACTAAAATATACATTTTGCTTGGAAAATTAATATGCGATATTTTATAACACCAGAAATATCTTCTAATTATAATAATTTATCTTTAGGATGTTGGATAAGTTGCAGTGAACTTCTAGCTCATTACACTCATATATTTTATACTTCTTTTATACTTCTATATTGTCTAATTTATCATTGCCTTAAAGTTGATTTTCTGTATACTGTGTATTTATATGTATACATAAAGTCCAATAATAGTATGAGAGAGTGTCAGTGGTAGTATCATTGTGTTCTTGTTGGTCAGTGTTAGAGGATCTGTGTAACAGCTGAGGCTTAGCCTGACAGTTAGCCTGCCCTGGACCAGGCTAGTTTCCCAGCATAAGTTGCCAGGGTAACTGAGTTTGAACTATTTTAAGTTTGCTTTATGAAACAGAATCCACCAACAATAAGTCTGACTAACCAAAATAAGCCTGGCTTGTATTCTAATCTTGTTTTATGGAACAACCCTCAGGGAACATTCTGATGTTGTCAATCAAGTTCTGAACAGGAACCAATCTTTGGAGAAGGTCATTTATTCGCAAAGGTGGACAAAAACATTGTGTTGGCTTTTTAAAAATTATTTTGATGATGACTTTTACTCCTATGCTGTAGAAAAGATGGAGGAGTAGACAGTCAGACTTTGATAATAATAAGAAATGTTTCTTGAGCATCAAAGAGACTTCTTTCAAAAACATTGACACTTAAATACTTCTTCTGGCCACCAGTGTACATGAATCCAACACATTTTTGTAAATAAGTGAAATTATTTTGAAGGTGGGGTTATGTGTCATGTATTGTGAAAAGTGTTTTGTCCTGTGTTGGACATGTCCTTTTTGACTGCTTAAAAATGTATTTATATTCTGCAGTTTTATGAATGTAATGGTTGATATTTCATTATAATATAAGCTAAACAACCAATGACTCTACATTCATTTTGTCAAATGCTAACGTTTTGTTTATGGTTTTATGTATGTTTTTAACAATGTGTGCAGTGAAGGACAGCACATAATGTGTTAAACACGTTTACACATCTTTGTGCTAACCTTTCTGACAAATGTACTTTGTTAAAATCATTAACACAATGAATGAGTTCAAATTAACACAAAAAACATTATCCCTAAACTCACCCATTCATGTGTAAAAATTTCACACATCATTTCCAGCATTGGCAGACTGTTTATTTTGTGATATATATGAAATGTTTTAAATAAAAAATTTTTATTTTGTGATAACTTTGTCTAATTGGTTTGCATGTCAGTAGTACTTATGTAGTACAAATAAAATGAATCATATATCAAAATTATGAAATCTAATTTATGTTTAGTAGAAATAAAAAAAATAATTACAGTAGTGTACTGATTAGCTTCATTTTTACAGTAATGCACTGTATTACACAATTACAGTACCATACTGTAAAACTGAAATACGGTTTGGTACTGTAAATCTTAATTACAGTAAGTTACTGTAAAAAACCCTTGAAAAGTCTAACAGTGTAGACACACTCTACAGGGATCTCATCCCTGAACAAGAGAGGGGTCAGATTGGAGATGACCTGCCAAAGTACATGATAGTTTGGGATAATGTCAGTTTCCATCGCTCCAACATCATCAGGCAATGGTTTGCGGCCCACAACAGGATGCTGGAGTTCATCTCACCCTAGTCCCTATTCCTTAACCCCATTGAGGAATTTTTCTCAGTATGGAGATGGAAAGTATATATGATCGCCAGCCACATACACAGGTGACCCTTCTGGCTTCCATGGATGCAGCGTGTGATGACATCACAGCAGATGCCTGAAGAGGCTGGATAATACACTCTAAAATATTCTTTGACATGTTCATTGACACAGATATTTACTTTTGAGAGATGAACTAAGGATTTTGAGCAGCTTTTGCAGGTAATCCATGGTGTTTTGCTATTTGTACGAATTGTTTTGAGAAATGCACTTACTGTTTTGCAAATGTCGAGGATGATTCGAGAAATGTACCAAAGCGACTGAGAAAAACTGTAATAAAGTTAAAACACAGAAAACAAGTAAATTATATGCTTGAAATGTAAAAAAAAATATCACACACAGTCAGATATATAAACAGTGTAACAACTTTTTCCTCCATTGGTGGCTTTGGAAATCACATATAAAGTTGTACTTGTCTAATAAAGCCTCTTCTAATATAACTGGACCACATAGATAGATAGATAGATAGATAGATAGATAGATAGATAGATAGATAGATAGATAGATAGATCGTAGGTGAGGGACAGGACTGGCTTACAGATATGTGTCGATGTGCCACAGCCTGAGAGACAGCAGGTGAATATGTGTGTAATGTGTGTGTCTGACCTCAGCATGTCCACCACAGTGACCCTCAGTAATGTGAGTGTATGTTAAAACACTGTGGTATCAAATGTTCTAATTTGTTACACTGTTTATTTAAATTTAAGTTATGTATATTTTATTATTATATTATTTTGATGTTTTTATTATTATTATTATTATTCTATGTATTCCAAGCTTTGGCAATGTTGTATTATTTACAGTCATGCCAATAAAGCTTTTTTTTTTATTGAATTGATAGATAGATAGACAGACTACAGATAGAAAAAGATAGATAGATAGATAGATAGATAGATAGATAGATAGATAGATAGATAGATAGATAGATAGATAGATAGATAGATAGATAGATAGATAAAAATGGCGCGTGAATCATATTCAACAATAATATTCTGAAAATATTTTGCGGACTGGTGCTAAATGAAAGAAAACTGAAATAATTCAAATGCAAAGGTCAGGTCCCGCCCACATGCCCCGCCCACTTTCCGCGCTGCGTCCAGCACAGCCTGAAATCAGACCGTGTGCCATTGGGCTGCTTTATATTCTCATCCTCATAGGGCCGCTCATCATCCGGGTTCGCTTTGCCCTAGAAACAAATGCAGCTTTGGAACGACAACTTTATTCTTCATTCGTTTGGTTTGACGTTACACCGAACGAACGTAGGAAGGACTATTAAGGGATGACCGGTTATATTCACAGGAGTGTAGATGGTCTATCGTGTTCATGGCGTATCAGCAAACTGTCATCTTCCGTCCTATCCGTGATGTTTTGACATATCGATGTGTCGTTTGAATGTGCAACAGGCTCCCGCCATATATTCATGCGGTTTATGGAGACGATGGGTCATCAAAGGGAGGATGCGTCCTAGTGCTCTACATTTTTTTACTTGTGGTTACAATATAGCCGTTTATTAATGTTGTTCACTCACGACCATGACTCTTTGAATAGTGATCTTTGATCTGCACACAACTGAACAGCACTTCAGTTTGGCGAGGTCATTTTTGTCGAGGTTTGTGCCAGAGTATAAGGGAATTTAAAATGGCAACTCAAGTTACGGGGAGGAAAAGAATTCCCAACCGGGAGAAACTATCGGCGGAGGATGATGCGCTCAGTCAAATAGCTCGAGAGGTAAGACAGATGAACAGCATTTCACGTGGTACTGTAGCCGCAGCTCTATCATGCTGCGCAAAATGTCGTCCTTTTACAAGTGCTGGAGTTCTTCAAATTTAGTCTTAACTGGAATCCCAAACGATCTTGCTGAATTATACGGTTTTGTCGGTTGTGCTGTGTGCTGTCCCTTTTTTTCCGCATGCAGTACGGAAAAATGAGCACGGATACGATGACGCTTGTCCTTTCATAATGTGAATGGGAAACATTGGACCCCTCCCCTCCCAATTATTAGGCGCTTGTGAATGACAAAAGTCTGAATCGAGGCATTGTTGCTAGCATGACCTACATGATTGCACGACTTCAGTTAATAGGTAGACAAGCATTTCCCCTATACAAATAGCGCTAGTGCAGTTGAGCAACAGCATCATCATGTTTGGATACTTGCACAGCTGCGTGACGTCATGAAGCGAAGATCAAACGAAAATGCTGAGAGAAGGTCCCAGACTGCTGACGTCAGAAACTACTCTGATGCGGCACATCACACCCAGTAAATGGCCCAAATAACCTTAGGGATATATATTTAAAATACACAGAGCTCAAATCGATCGTGCTTATCACTTAAATACTCTGCCATATGTGATCCTACATCGTCCTCTTGTCGTTTGGCTTTCAGTTTGTAATGAAAAGCAGACACAAGCAGCTAGATTTATTTCTTTTCTGAGAGGAAAATGTGCGTTATAAATGCAGAAAATAAATGGTGCAGGGATTTAGTCAAGCTTGCTAATTTTACTTATACTCATCAAATATTATCTTGCCTACTACACATTTTATTCTATCAATTATTTATCATAAACAGTTAATGGATGTTGTTATAATTAAGTCATCTTATTCCTAATGTTTCAAAAGATGTTCCATATTAAAAGTCAGCTATTTGTGTTTCATGAGTTCACACCTCTGATTAGATAGAGTAAAAGAGTATGCGTATTTTGGCGTGCTGTCCGGGGGAGGGCTCCGAGCTCGGAATGTATCCCGAACCCAGAGTGCCCCCCATATCTCTCGTTAGGATAGTAACCAGGCGAGTGTGAGGACACAGGGTTGTGGAGGGATGCAGACAAAAACTGTCTAGGAACATAGGTGAGTCAGCTACATATTCATACAGTAGGCCTCTCATGCTGATCGGATAGATCATTTGAACGTTCTCCTCCCGAACTTTGTTAATAAAACATAATTTTGTGTCACTTAGTTCTTTACAAAAATATTTAGGTTTTCAGGTTCACCTAATAACCTCTGTGACCTTTTGGATCAACTGACCACATCTGGAAAGCATTTCCTCACTGAAGAATCCACACATCTTCACAATTTTCCCCACCACACTTCTTTCTTCTAATTGACATTGACCATACCTTGATGCTTAGCTGGTGCCCTTAATAGGAAAAATCTTTCAATGTAGTATGGAAATGAATCAGGGATATTTAGTCTATAAAATTAGCTCCAGTTAAGGGATGGAAAAAGTAATGATGCTTTGCATCATTTGCCCTCTGGTCCTTTTGTTCTTGTAAAACTCTGTACCCACCCTCTTTTAAACTTACCATCCCTCTAACAGGATGAATCAGTCCCTGTAGAGTAGAATAAACTCTACATCCGCAAATGTTTCTTCCTTTCTCATTGAAACTGCACATTCAGCCATTGCCTAAGGCAGGGAGAATTGAGTCGAAGTTAAAGGAATAGTTAAAAACAATTAAAATGTTGTCATTATTTTCACATCTTCATGCTATTCCAAACCCCTATGACTTTCCTTCTTCTGTTTAACACAAAAGTTGATTTTCTTTTTAACTGGCTGCTGTTTTCAATATAATGAAAATAAACGACAAATGTTGCTAACAGGCTCAACAAAAATGTACCATAAAAGTATTGTTATTGTTGTCCATACGATTTGTGACTTATTTTCCATTAACAGGCAGAAATTTAAGTTGTCACACTGAAAACTTTATCCGCCCTGCCTGTCCAATTCATGAACAATTAAGTTGATTAAATGCACTTGCGTTTGTGCTTTCTGGAACTAAAATGATTGAAAAACTGTGCACTTAGTCTGATCTTTTCAGTGATTCATTTGGTCCAGTTCACAAAATCTGCTTACACATTCATGGGTCATAGCCGATTTGTGCCACACAGGAGGAAAAAATCTGAATTGTGTCACTTGAACCATGTTATGTAAATGTGGTGTTAGACAGCTCTGTTTAGGCATGAATTAGGTGTGCAATCTGATATGGTGTCATTATCACACTGTGCCACTCAGACAGCTATGTAGCACTTACAAGGTTCATCTGTGATCAGTATAATCAACATCTCTGCCATCTGAGCTGTTTTTATACACTAGGCATTAGGGAACAGCAAAACTCTGTAGAAACTTGATCACTTTTCTTTCCTGTTTGTTCGCAGATGCGTTTTGGATTGGGGTGTAGACTTTGTTTCAATGTGGCGCTAGTTAGTTATTGCCATGACGGTCATGTGAAAGTCTTATAAAGTCTTTCCCACCCATTTTATAGTTGATGCAATGTTTTTATTTAGCCTAAACAATGCTTGTTATATTGTCCTAATAGATTTTTGGCTTCTTCTCAGCATGTTTCTGAGCTTAAACTGCTCGCTCTGTTTTATTGTACAGTGATGGTTTGGTCTGCTCATCACAATACAGGAATAATGGAGACATGTTTTGATACAGCGTAGATGACAATAAAGCCGTGTATACCAGCCTCCTACGTTTCTGCTGCTGCATCAGAAGAGGTAGTAGTCCAGCGTGATGGCTACATACCGTCATGTTGTAGATAAGACCGCATCTGTATTGCAAATCCCTCCACGTTGCTGTTGTTGTTGTTGTTGTTGTTTTTGGAGTATGCAATGCAATGTCATAAAAACCAAAGCAGATATTACGGAAAACAAAAGAGCACCACAGGACACACATTGAATCTGAACAGTTGCAATACACAATGTGGACAGTCAATGATTTTGATTCCAATCGGATACACAAATAATCGGATTTGCACTGACAGTATGAACATTGCCAAAGGTCCTTTATTGGGCCCAGGGGATAGGGGTCCACCCATACAATTTGACTGCAATGATAGCAGATGTCTCAATTAAACAAAACAGCCAGTGCAGAAACAAAACTTTTTTTCTGGAAATTTGCTGCACAATTACCTGAATGTCAGTATTGTTTTTATTGACATTCCCCAAAAATCATTAAATTATTATTATTATAAAATACATTTAAATTATGAGCCCCAATAAATGAATTCTGATGTTTCTTTGTGGTACTCATATTATGGATCCAGCGAAATGGAGAGAATTTGAGAATTAATTGAATGCAATCTGAACTCCATGATGACCTCCTTTCAAGTGAAATATCTTTACTGTGTTTTAGTTGCACAGAAGCAGAAATCACATCTCATGATCCAAATTTAACATCTACCTCAGTCACAGCATGTGGAGTCCATTGGAACTTTGGACTCCATTCACATTCGACTCTTTTTCCACTTACTGCCCTTGTATTTTCCAACTCCTGAGACAGGAAGCAGAAAGCCTTCAAGGCTGTACGTCTTAGGCTTTGTTCCAAATGGCACTCTTGATATGTACTTATGGTGTTGCAGACCTGCCATGGCTCGTGTGCCTGTGAGACAGTAGAACATCCCATTGGATATTTTAGGGATTTCGCGACCGCCCACTTTGCAGAAGCACTAATGCAGGCTCCAGCAAAACTTTACTGGACAGTTTATGCGACATAACGTCACCAAAGTGTGGATTTTGAAGTAGACCGAAAGGTTAAGCATGACATTTGAGACCTTGTGAAGGCTTCTGGCAGTTATTAATGCAAAAAGGTTGTGATTTAAACTCTCTACATTGCAAGTAAATCACACACATATGCGACTAAATAATGTCTATCATTAGCTACAGGCTAAGTAGTTTAACATAGTTTCTCTCTCTGTCTCCATGTCTTTACACCACAGTGAGTGCACTATTCCTATTCACAGTGTATTTGACACACTCCTGGCTTGGCTGCGAGTGCTCTTGTGTTTCTCTCACACACAAGCAAAGAGAGAGAAAGCAAGAGAGTCTTATATACCACATACTAATGCACTACAACATAATATTCTTTATTTTTTTCCTGTCAAAAAGATTTATAATCATAATTTCCTGTCATAATTTGTTCAGAATTATTCAGCCTTTAAAGTCACCATGAAATCAAAATTGAAGTTTTTTGGCTTTTGGTATGAATATGTTAGCCTTTACTGTTATCTATAAGCTAGTGTTACTGTGCTCAAAAACAATGACAGTCTCTCACTCAAAAACAGGAAGTCTTTCACTTCCGCCAATATGGATCAATGATTTCACATTGCACTTCAGCTTCTCATCAGATTTTCTGTCCAATCGAATTCTCTCTAGAATCTGAAGCGTCCCGCCCCCTGCACTATAAATAGACGCTGTAGCTGTGGCTAAAATCATCACTTGTTCAAACATTTACTATTTTCTACATGGTGAATGGCACATAGTGCACTATTTAGGGGATAGGGAACAATTCAGACAGTGTAAACATTGGGGCGAATGAAGTCTGGTTCTACGTTAGTGTCACACGAACCTCCATAGCGCACACAGTCTGCTCCGGTCCAGAGACATGATATCTCAGAGCGGATTGTATGCACGAGTCCGCGCAGACCACAAAACGGACCCATTTGAATTCTGCACAGAATGCTGTATTATGGATGAGATTAGGAGGAGAAACGGTTAGAGATTAAGAGGAAACTGCGGCTTTACCAAGCACAATGGCTCTGGCCGAGCTGTGATATAAACTAAACGCTACTGGCTATTTTAAAAAAGGGGAGGAGCTGTTAGATATGTCCCACCCTGTCTTCCTGTTTCAGTGGAAATTATCAGCTGCGGCTGGATGTAACCGATCGGCGAGAGTTGCCGCGTACAGGAGGGGAGGAGCTGAAAACAGAGACGTGAAGTCGGACACTTTCTGCTTCCCGTAGTGACCGCTCACGTGGGGTTTGCATACTTTACCACCGCTGAAGTGAAATAAATGCAATATTTCCATTTAATACTTTATGTACTGCTAAATACAACGTATGTTTGTACAAGAATAAAGTTCAACATAAGCCTATACTATTTAAATACCAATGTAGTGGGGTCTACGTTTTTTTAATCAGTTTTATTTTGATGAACATGACAATATAACATTGTGACTACATGAAAATTGCTTTTACTGTTATAAAAAACAGACTTGTGAACATTAGTGGAACTAAAGGTGATTGAATAAACATGAAACACACGTGATCGTTGTCATGTGGTGGATTCGGCCAATCGTGGAACAGTTGTCGTCATCAGAGCTTGTGCAGCCACTCTTGAGAAGCTACGCAGAATGAATCAGCCGACTGCCTTAGAATCGCTCTCGCGGTACTTTGATGGCATACGTCACAGTCACTTGGCATCGGCGCTGTCTCAAGTCGGACACAATTTCTAACCGGCATGCACTGCTTCAAGTCAGCCGCTGATCGGTCTTCGCAGGCCGCGCTGTATGAAGTCGAACAAGCCTTACATCAACACATTGAATAATGCTGAGTGTTTCAAGTGGCGGGAATAACGCGCAAGCAGCAATCTTATTGGCTAGTGCTCATCGCGTTTTGAACGAATGTAGACAACATTATTCATGAGCCCAGCAGCATATCAGACCTTTTATATCGTAGTAGAATTAATAATAGTAGTATTTTATTAGGGTTATTGTTCGTTTTTTTACAGAAACACTGATTAACCAATAATGTCAAGCATTGCTACCTGCCCATAAGAAAATGACTAGCCAATGGCAATTCTATTGCCACGGTGTGCATAGAGGGTTGGTTTGTGGAGGGAAAAGTGTGGTTTTTGGCTCACGAGGTGAAGAGAATTTAGCTGACCTAGTAGTAGAAGTGTATTTAGCCCCTGCCTCACTGCAGCAACAGATTGGCCAGCCACCACCCACTGACCTGCATTCTTTAAGCCTCTCCACAACATCCTGTGTTAATCGCCCCTCTAGGAGCTTCAATACTGTGCATCATTTTGGCCGCTTTCATTCAACTCCTCAGATAACTAAAATGTATTCCCTTACAGGGCTACTGATGACAGTTTCCAGTGTAAAGTGCCAGGAATGCAGAGGCAGTTATTCTGTTAGTCACGCAGGGTCATATATCAGCATATTCTGCTCTCTGTGGTGCAGTGGAAGGCAAAGCTGATGTTGTAGGCCATTGCGAGTGTGCATGTTAGGGGGGTTGCAGTAAGCCTGCGATTAAGTTGCTGGGTAGACCAAGGTGAGGAGCAGACAGGAAGTGATGCTTTATGGGCCTGCATTGCGCTCTAAGAGCAGATTAGTCTGGAGCTACTCTCCATGGCCGTCTAATCTTCTGCACTGTCACCTAGAAAACACAAACAACTGATTCCCTATTATTGTGTTTTACATTTACTCAGAATCACTGTTCAACCAGTTTATCTGGCCAGTATCACATAATTGTTTAATCATTGTTTATTTGCACACTCTGTGTTGTTTCAGTACCAAATTAACCAACAGAATTATGCAAATCAGGTAATGCCACAAATAAGCCAACAACTTTTGCGCCGAAGGCAATTTGTACTGTGCAATTTTCCCTCTTGCAGGCCATTTCTGAGTGCTTAGTTGTGGAGGATCCAGACTACCATGCTAAACTATACTATTACGATCCAGGCTCTGTAAAATGATCAGAGGTGGGTATAGAGTATCCAAAAACTGTACTCAAGTAAAAGTACAAGTACTTAAAGTAAAAGTAATAATCTTAATAGTTACTTGAGTAAGAGTAAAAAGTATCCAATGAAAAAAACTACTCAATAGCTAGTTACTTCGGATCATATAGGCTATAGGCCTATATATAACATGATATTATTTAGGCCTAGATATTTTTAAATGACTATTAATATCATAATTAGATAGGCTATCTTTGCAACAAAAACAGAAGAGACAAGCATTATTTCTGCCATCTGTAGCCCGAAAATCATTGCCTGCCCTTTAATAGTAGCCTAATTAATAGTAACTTATACAACTACAATTGGATTATTAGACAATGTCGAAATAAAGTGACTCTGCAGAGTTTTGCATTCACATTACTGCACACACATTACCGCGGGATGGTGGGTGTTCATTTCATAAACTGTGGACAATGGTAGCTTATTTAATGTATAAATTAATGTATATGTCCAAAAAACGGGTAATGTCGTGCTATCGTGGCGTAATAATCTGTTGTAAAATGTATTACCTGAATGAAATGAAATCGAATGTATCGTCCGTTGGAATCATTCATTCACAGACAGCATACGAAGATGTTCAAACTTCAACTAATAGATCTTCATCGCTGGCAAAAATATGATGCATTTGCAGATTTGCTTTCACTGACTGTACTGTAGGTCCACGGCCACTTCATCTAACGCTCTTGATGTTCTTAAATCTTCCTGTTACGACTCCGAGTCGAGTCGAGTGTGAATTGAAAGCGCTTCAGACGATTCAGTGCTTGCAGGAAACTGAACAGATCATTCAAACTGATTCGCGAACCGATTTAGACAGATCTGCCAACTTGTTTGATAAAGTCTTTGAACAGAATCGACTCAAAAGAGTGATTCATTGTGAATTGAGCATCGATCATGCCCAGAGATACAGCGCGCTTGGTAAACTACGCATTTAACAACATGTGTTGCATTAAAATAAAGTAACGAGAGGAACGTCGCCCAACGTAACGAAGTAAAAGTACATTTTTTTCATTAGAAAATTAAAATTAAATTAAAATAGAAAATGTAAACAAAATATTTATCTTCTAAAATATTTAGTGGTGGCTTTATACAAGCAATAATTGGGTAAATGACATGATGGTTTTTTTTTTTTAAATCTTTTATCTTATTAAAAAAATATATTTAAAAAATGCAATTCATTCAAAAACTGACTTGAATGAATCTGCATTAAAATTCTTAAAAAAGAAAACCTTGTGAATATTCCATATGAATTATTTATTATCATTTCTTATACGATTGTTTAACAAAAATAATTTCTGCTTATTTTAAAACTTTACTAAATCTACTGAATCAGCTTAATCAAAGTCACGTGGTGCAACCACCATGCAGAAACATGCAGGAAAAAAAAAAAAACATAGTAAATAGTTAAATAAAACCAATGAATTGTCATTGAGAGTCAATAAATGTAAAAAATAATTTTCTTGCACTGAATTACGACACATACAAATATTTATTAATTTGCTCTGATTATTTTAATGATTTGCTTGTGTTTTCCTAACAAATTTCACTGAGTGTTACAAACTGAATTGGTGACTCCATTTCCAGTCCACACACACACACACACACACACACACACACACACACACACACACACACACATTTGTGATCTGAATTGTGAGTCAGCATACTTGATATTCAAATTAACCCCTCCGCAAGACTGTGGAGGAGGAGGAACGCTCTTGTTGTTTGTTCCATCAGTCCCTATGCAAAGTTCATTTTGCACTCTTGCTCTGAGCCACATATGTTAAATATGGCTGTGAGGTGCAGGCTTGTTTGCTTTGGAGGCTATTACTATGTGTGCTCATGGTTCCAAAGACACCCAGAATGTAAGTTAAAATGTGCTGGGCCAGAACCACAGCTGCCTATATTTCATTTCTGCCATGTGGACTGCATATCAAACTTAATAAATGTTTCCATGGTAGAAGTTCTATACAATAGATCAAGAATATATTAAGGCTAGGTGATTTTGTTATAGGATTGTCTAATTGAAAGAGAGCTGAGCTGAGCTATTCTGAGCTGGTCTGCCCTGGAGCGGATTGTGAGGTAATTCACATGGGCCTGCCAAAGCATGAGTTTGATCTCAGATATTTAGCCATTCCACTGCGGCAATTTGAATCAATTTGACCTCTCTCCCTCCTTGAGTTTGATATATACACACAAACAAGTACACCATCCCAAGCACAGTCTATAGTTTATGCCAAGACTACAGACTCTACTTAAGTGCAAGTAGTTGAATCATTATTCCTTAATCTATGAAGATTAAACTCTTCTGAATACTAATTATGTGGTTGGATTATGATAGACATTTTGCTTCAGAAAGCAACATATTTTAAGCTGCAGTGTGTCAGATGTAGAATCAGGGCTCGAGACTGCACAAATCATTTTAGAACCAAGGGAATGTTTAGTTACAGAATCAATGGAGAAATTTTATGTTCACACACTACTGATCCTGATTGTACTTGTGCCAGATAAATATTGATGCTGTGTAAGAAAATTGTTGCCTATTTGGGGGAAAAATTGTTGTATTACAGTCTTCATTTTGAATCATGGTTTAATGAGGGAGTCAGCTGTTCCTGTAAACTCAGTAATGGTGCTGAATGGTTCACTGGCCGAGTTGGATTCATACCGCTTACTTATGTGAGTTTCCCATTAAAAAAGAACCAGTTCTCAAGAATTACTTGTCCTTGTCATTGTTTATTGTGATATGTTTGCTCACTTTAAAGTTGTAGCTGACTAATATGTATATATATATATATACAGTATATACACTCACCTAAAGGATTATTAGGAACACCTGTTCAATTTCTCATTAATGCAATTATCTAATCAACCAATCACATGGCAGTTGCTTCAATGCATTTAGGGGTGTGGTCCTGGTCAAGACAATCTCTTGAACTCCAAACTGAATGTCAGAATGGGAAAGAAAGGTGATTTAAGCAATTTTGAGCGTGGCATGGTTGTTGGTGCCAGACGGGCCGGTCTGAGTATTTCACAATCTGCTCAGTTACTGGGATTTTCATGCACAACCATTTCTAGGGTTTACAAAGAATGGTGTGAAAAGGGAAAAACATCCAGTATGCGGCAGTCCTGTGGGCGAAAATGCCTTGTTGATGCTAGAGGTCAGAGGAGAATGGGCCGACTGATTCAAGCTGATAGACGAGCAACTTTGACTGAAATAACCACTCGTTACAACCGAGGTATGCAGCAAAGCATTTGTGAAGCCACAACATGCACAACCTTGAGGCGGATGGGCTACAACAGCAGAAGACCCCACCGGGTACCACTCATCTCCACTACAAATAGGAAAAAGAGGCTACAATTTGCACAAGCTCACCAAAATTGGACAGTTGAAGACTGGAAAAATGTTGCCTGGTCTGATGAGTCTCGATTTCTGTTGAGACATTCAGATGGTAGAGTCAGAATTTGGCGTAAACAGAATGAGAACATGGATCCATCATGCCTTGTTACCACTGTGCAGGCTGGTGGTGGTGGTGTAATGGTGTGGGGGATGTTTTCTTGGCACACTTGAGGCCCCTTAGTGCCAATTAGGCATCGTTTAAATGCCACAGCCTACCTGAGCATTGTTTCTGAACATGTCCATCCCTTTATGACCACCATGTACCCATCCTCTGATGGCTACTTCCAGCAGGATAATGCACCATGTCACAAAGCTCGAATCATTTCAGATTGGTTTCTTGAACATGACAATGAGTTCACTGTACTAAAATGGCCCCCACAGTCACCAGATCTCAACCCAATAGAGCATCTTTGGGATGTGGTGGAACGGGAGCTTCGTGCCCTGGATGTGCATCCCACAAATCTCCATCAACTGCAAGATGCTATCCTATCAATATGGGCCAACATTTCTAAAGAATGCTTTCAGCACCTTGTTGAATCAATGCCACGTAGAATTAAGGCAGTTCTGAAGGCGAAAGGGGGTCAAACACAGTATTAGTATGGTGTTCCTAATAACCCTTTAGGTGAGTGTATATATATATATATACACTCACCTAAAGGATTATATAAAAAAAAAAAACGATATTCCTAAGCATTTTTGAATTACAACCATTTAAGTTTGGCTAGTGCATTTTCACATCTATTCTCAAAAAGACAGTTAAGGGGTTAAAGAGAGGCAATGAAAATAAAAACACAACAGTCAAGTATCACAACACAAGTAAAAGTCACTTTGCTGTGGTAAAAGACTTATTTTAGTCACTGTACATGTAAAAGATACAAAATTATTACTTTGACCCCAAGGAACACACACCACTTACAAACATTTTGAACATTAAGTGTACAGATACGTATATCTGTTTATTATGACATTCAATGTATTTCACTTATTTAACTCATTTTCTGTTTGTATAAGAGCCTTATTACAAGTTACATACTCTATTAACAATTTTTTTTTAATCCTCTAAAAAATGTCTATAAAAATATTTAAGATCTATTCATATTAAAATTAAATTATTCTAATATTATGTTATTATATTATCTGAACCACAGCTATTCACATTTATTGTTGAAATTAAACTTTAAAATGTATACACTCAATATACTAATTACAACTGCAAAAGACTATAAACGTAGGGAAATATCCAGACATATCAACATTAACTCTTACAGTTCATAACTATTACAGTTCAGACACCTACAGTTCAATTCCATAACCTTGACCCCGACCCCGACGGCATTCCACATGACTTCATCCTCAGACTCACTTGATTCACTATTATTTAATGAAACCATCATTGTGTTTGCAAGTACATTCAAACTCTTGGGCATCTCATCTTGAACTGCAGCTGGTATAGGTGGTAGTACCTGTGCTACATCTTCAATTATGGGATGGTCATCATCTGAAATAAAAAATGAAGAATCAATAACTGGTAGACTATATTAAATGTTTTCAAAAATGTCTAAACTAGATATGCACTCAAGTAGGCTATTTCACCCAAGACCTGTAAAAACTTTTAGGATATTATATTATATGCAAGTTCACAGAGTTGATCTCTTTCCTGGCTCTGAAAGAATCTAGTTCCTTATGGTTCCATAGGGAGGCCTGTGGGGTCCTGACACAGCTGAGGAGGAAAGGAACATCTGTCATATTCTGCCACGCTCATGCTTGATCTAGGACAGGCACTCTGTCTTCTCCTGACAGAACCTCAAATCCCTCTAATAGCAGTGACTTGCAGTCTGTTTTTACAGAGCGGTATTTAACGAAACCAGAAACTGAACATTAAAGCTCAAAATATAGCTCCCCCAGTGTAGGAATCCAGCCAAAGAAGAAAAACGCAGATTGCAGTGACTGTATTTCTTTCTTCTCTTTGGTAGAGTGTATTTGCAAAAAGATTTAGTGCTTTAGAAATCATTCATGTATGACAGCTGCGACAATCAGTGAAGCTGGAGCCTTTCATAATTAAAGAAGCTTAATATTGCATTAGTAGTAATAATGTTATTTCACTACGATTTAGTTCTGCACCAATACATGAAACCAACAAAAATCAGTGGTCTAAAGAATGTACACAAGTCTGGTATGACTGATAAGGCACCAGTTTATCGCATACACATGTGTCTCATGCTGAGTCACTGATCAAAGGGTTTTAACCTGTGGAGATACTGGCATGTGCATGTGTTTTAACTGTTCATTATTGGTGCCGTATTTCAGTAGACATTATGGCAATCGTTTCTCAAACTGTGGTTGGGATCTCTTCTTGTTTCTTTATTAATATTGTCCATTAGAATCTTCAGCCTAATATTGCTTAACGTACACTTGTTGACTAGTTGGGTTGTTCATTTTCTTTTACAAAATATGCTCATCATGATAACCACTGTGTCCACCTGGATTATTAACATGATTATACTATGGTAAAACTGAAAATGCACAAAAAAAATAAATAAAATGACAGAAAGATTCTGAAAGGTTACTTCACAATATGGAGATCACATATTAGTGCATGGCTCTCTGGAACTCGATTTTGGTTGGGCACAATCCAGCAGTCTGATATTTCATAATATTTATTGAAACAGTGCATATCAGACCACTTATCTATAGGTAAAGGCCTTTACCCACCAGCACAAATGTTTGGCACAAAAAATGGTGCAAATTTTGCATGGGATTTGTCAGTTTGAACCAGTGCGAATAAACGGCAGGTGGTCCGAATAAAAATACAAATTCACTCTCTGACAGTAGGTGGCGCTTATGGAAAAATGTTTTATGTTTTCAAACAGCCATTCAGATTTTTGTATTCTCTATGGGGTTTATTAAATAACACCAAATGAAATAGTGCAGAGAAAAGAGAGCCGGTTGCGGATTCTTTCTCTGCCATTCACTGTCGCTTATAGCTAAATAATCTGTTCATTAGTGCCACCAAGGCATGTGCTGCATCCAAATATGCCTACTTACATACTACATTGTGGGCGAAAAACAGCATGTGAGCCAAGCAGCATGTACAAATCCATTTTGTTTATAAAACAATAAAGGCGAAAAGTATCCTAATTACCTACTTCTAGCGGGATTCTGAAGTGCACACGCAACTGACACTGTAGGTCACGTCAATTTTATTCATACTACACACATTCATACTAGGCTATATAGAACATACTTTTTTATAGAACATAGACATGTCATGTGACCAAAAACACGAATGTCATTGGTTGGCCAGTTTTCTTAACAGTGCGATGGAAAAGAGATTAGAACACTTCTCAATAAAAAAATCTGTCACATTGACGCTATGCAATTGTTTACTGTATGTAGGCCTGAGTAGATGCATTAACAGTCGTTCATTCAAATTAAAACGCCTAAATTTTGCGTCATACATTTGTTTTGATGTGAACTGGCCTTAACTGAAACAGATGCTACACTTCATATTCTTTCTTCTTTTATAGAAACACAACTGGTGCCATTTTGTGTCTCACTTATTGATTGTGGTGAAAATAACCTCAGAGGACTTCATTATTAATATTACTGTAATATTGTTGCAGTGTTTGTCTTGTTGCTATGTAGTTTTGTACATTGTAGTGAACTTTTTTTCCTGGCGGAAGCTAAGATAATATACATGTACAATTATACAGTTTATATTGTAACAGTTTTCCATTGTTATGTCTCTGATAGTCAGTAGTGTGAGAGTTGCTCTGCTGAGCAGTGTGAACTCCCAGCTCCCTGCATGCTGTTGACAGGCCAGTGGACGTGGTTGGCAGGATCTAGGCCAGAGGCTTGTCTGAAGCCCCTTATTCAATGAGTTGTGACTTGTTCAGACAAAAGAAACAGAGCTGCTTTCTAACAGTCTGTTTGTGTCGCCTCGGCAAGCTTGTTATGCTGTCCACTTTCAGAGATTTAGCCAGACTTCATACAGTGCATTAGCCTATGCTGTCTGGATATATTGCATGCACAACAAAACTCTTGCTCTTCCGGAGCTTATAAAATAAAATAAATCATTTTATGCTACTTTAATAATTTTGGGGTAAAACAAAAAGGTAGCACAATGGAATTGACTAATTTCATTCAACAGAGACAGGCTGTTTTCACACAAAGGTTTGATTTCCTCGTTTGAATTCCCCTTACCACCACTGATCTCTATTCACATTGTAATTTACACATTATACATTATATTATGCAGTGCTGGGTAATAACTGATTACAGGTAATCTGGATTTCGTAATTAGATTTAAAAAAAAAAAGAAGT
Source organism: Rutilus rutilus (assembly GCF_951802725.1). Taxonomy (NCBI): domain Eukaryota; kingdom Metazoa; phylum Chordata; class Actinopteri; order Cypriniformes; family Leuciscidae; genus Rutilus; species Rutilus rutilus. The sequence continues at coordinate 11,573,708 of NC_140217.1, read as the reverse complement.
ATTTGTAATTGTAATTAGATTATATTACATTTTAAAATACTTGTAATCAGACTACAGTTCATTTTGTATTGATTACATGATTACTTGTTATTCTCACAATGGCACTAAATTATTCATAATTCATTGATTCCACTTCTTTGTGAAAAATCTCCTTTCTATAAAATTTTCTGCACACACTCACACCCCAAACTGCCTTATCTAGTTACTTATTAAAAACGTACGGTTTCAAAAATGAAAGTAACAACATCATAATTCGCATTTTTGTCAAAAACGCGTTGTTTCGTGTGTGTCCCTTTAAATACAAATGAGCTGCTGCTCTCGGCACAAAGGGCAGAGCTTCAAGAGCTTGTGTGTGTTAGCTACTCTGATTACATGTTCTGCCTTTTATATTTAAACTCGAGTCGGACAATGATGGAGAGACTCAAGAAGAAGTGACAACATGTAGAATGCAACAGGACGTTTCTGAATGGTTAGTTGTTAACTATCTTCAAGTCATGGATTAGCATATTCTGTCATGATAATCTATAAAATCGCTCGTGTGGGAACTCCTGTAAGATGCCTACTGAGTGACATGATATTGCATTTGTGTTACGTACTGTATTGCATGTGAAAAGACGGATGCGACAGCTTGAGCAGACTCACAAATGTGCTCTACTACAACAACTCTTCCTCTTCTCAACATGGACTGCGTGTTCCCGGGGGCGGGGTTTATGTACATTTTAGGGTTAGTGATGTCACTAACCCGGGAGGAATGTCATGTAGTCCCTAGTCCTTAAACAACAATTTCTTTAAAAGCAAATACCTTCCTTTGCTTTGAACTCTGAGTGTTATAACTTTGCAGATGTTGTTTATGCTCAAACAACAACATTACACACTATTTCAAGTTTGAAAAATGAAATCATAATCAACCACCACTTAAATACATTTAATACGTCTACATTAAAAATATAAAAAAATTCGATATGAATATCCCACATTTCTGCCACAATGGTAAATGATGGCCATTTGTTGAATGAAAAGCCTTGTGACTGTATCGTATCGAACAGTGTTTCTCCTGTTTGTCAGTTCTGTTCCATCTGGCTTTAGTTTAAACCACTGAGACATTTGAAGTGTGAGGACCAAAAAATGCTATTTGTATGGTGACAGATAGTAAGCATTTACAATGATGTACATCAGTTGGGTTGTTGAGCAGTATTTCTTTCTCAGTTATGCTTTGGGTTTCACTTGTTGACCGGAAATGGCAGCTTGGAGGCAGTGAGTGAGCTATTCCTTCCTGGCACAGTTTGTGTGTGTGCGTGCTTTGCTGGTAACTTTAGTTCACAATCGGTGTTTGTGGTCACAGTATCACAATCTATGTATACAGCTTACAATATTACAATCTATTAATGCTTATTTTCATGTTTATATAACAGTCGATTATATTTTTCCTTGACCATCATGTTGATTTTGTTGTTGTTATGTTTCAAACATTTTCTTTATAGGTAGAACAGTCATTTCTAATGGTTCTTAATCTTAGTTATGGTGCTACTGATTGGTACTCATTTCCATGGGACTTCCACCCCCTCAAGACAATGATGAGATTAAAACTATAATGGATTAATCACTGAAAGTCTGTCAATAGCTTAATTAGATTACATTCCAAGAACTCTCAACTTCAATTTTAGCATTCGCTCTACATAGAACTCAAGCAGAAAAGGGTTTTCTCTGTCATACAATTTTCCTTTCTCACTCACACTGGTAAATAGTCTTGACTTTCATTTGTAAAAAAAAAAAAAAAAAAAAAAAAACTGCTTTATGTGATTAGTGTTTTCTCTATTGGGCAATTCTGACTCTGAATCTCTCTCTCTCTCTCTCTCTCTCTCTCTCTCTCTCTCTCTCTCTCTCTTTCTACCAGGCGGAGGCAAGACTGGCAGCTAAACGGGCAGCCCGGGCAGAAGCTCGAGAAATCCGTATGAAGGAATTGGAGAGGCAACAGAAAGAGGTCAGGAGATAATCTGTTTGGCAGACTGTTGCAGTTCTAGTTTCTTCTTAGGCTATAACAAATAGCCTGTGTTGTATGGTTCTACATAGAATTTCACACTAGCTTTATTTAAGCAGATCCATACAAGCAAAAGTACAATTACTAAATTCTAATTTAGTAAATATCTTGTATCATTAAATAATACAAAATAATTGTGTAAATGTTCAGTAAACAAGAAGTTAATACTGAGTAACTTAAATTTTAAAAGCAATATTGACATTTATGTTTTTGTTTTTTAACATATAGTAATTGTTTAGTGTATGAATCAGTGCTTTTGAACGAGTCAGCTTAGTGAATGTTTCATTCACTCACTCTTAATAAGGTTATAATGTAACCTGCAGTCAGATAGGGTTTGAAAATTCCCACCACTAATACACAAACTGAAATGAAAAACAAAGTGGAGTAAAATGGTTCTCCAGGACGAAAGATTTGTGAATTCTCTTTAATTTTCATAAACCACCCAAGCATTAAAGTACAGTACCACTCTCAGAATTAAACTGGAGCAGAAACACAGTTATTCATTAAATCATGATGCGGAGAAAAAAAAGTATAAATATTCCTTTTTCTTGCATATAGGTTTTGCTTAGCATATAGAAAAAGGGGGGATGCGTGTGATCATGGATCCTAGTGTGTGTATGTGTGTGTGTGCTGGTGTTAACCTTTGCTAGTTTGTGTTAGTAAACTGAAGATGTGATATGTACTGTACGTAGTGCCGAGTATGGCTTATGAGGTAACTGGGTGAATGTTATTACTTTTCACATACATTGGAGGTATATCCTTTATTTAGTACATGTATTGTCATGTGACTTTTTTGGTGTTTTAAGAGTATCATATTTCAGAATAGCTTCTTTGATCATTTTTAGCATAAAAGTGCAAATATTTGGAGTTGTCGTTTAGAGTGTTCTCTGCTATTGTGTGTGTGTTTAAATATACTGTATATTGGACTGATAATACATCACTGTTCAAAAGGTTGGGGTCATTAAAGTTTTTTAATTGTAGAAAGTCTCTTATGCTCACCTAGACTGTATTTATTTAATGAAAAATACAATGAAACAATAATTTATAAAAATTTCCTGATTCAATACTATTTCCTGAAACAGAAAATATTATTACAATTTGAAAGAATGAGCATGTTTTTATAATTAATATAGTTCAAAATGTAATTTATTCCTGTGATGGCAAAGCTGAATTTTCAGCAGCCATTACTCCAGTCTTTAGTGTCACATGATCCCTCAGAAAACATTTTAATATGCTGATAACTGAAACAGTTCTTCTTATTATTATTAATTTTATTATTATTATTAATATTAATGCTGAAAACTGTTGACTGAGAACGTTCAGTGCATCATGTGATCAATTGCTAAATTTAAATGTGATCCCCCAGGATATTGTTAATTTGTTGGCATTTTGAATCAGCATCATTTTAACAAGGCTTTTGAGAATGTTTTGGGTTGTGTAAATGGTGTGCAGGTTATAAAAATGACAGATTTTTATTCTTTATACCAGCTCTATCCTGATTTATTTACAAATGATCCCTATAGTCTCCTTTAAGCTCTTTATATCTTTCTTTTCCTGCCTCACTTTCTTTCTTTCTCTTCATCCTGGTCTCCCTGCTGTTTAATTAGATATATCAAGCGCAAAAGGTAAGATCTGTCCCTCCATAATGTCTTTCTAACAGTCCTCATATTTGATCATTAGAAATACAAGGCTGTAGTATTTTGCATTGTTTAATGAACATCAGGTTATAAAAATACAGCTAAAGCTTGAGGAAGAAATAAACAAGACCAATCTCAAACCAAGTTCTCTTGCAAATCTGTTTGTAACATCCTCCTATACTTTCATTATAACCCTTCCTCATTTGATCGTCTTGCTCTCCTCCTCTCTGCACCAGAAATACTATGGGCTGGACAACAAATGGGGCCATATTGAACAGTGGATGGTATGACCTGTTATTATACCACACTGCTGCATGCAATAGACCGCCTAAGATAGAATTCAAATTAGAAACAGGTCCCACACAGCACAGGTCCTGAATGCAGTTAATCAAACCCTAACTATCACAGTGTATCCTTCAGAGAATGAAATGTGATTGGTTGGTGTTGCATGTCTCTTAGGCAGTCTGTGTCTGATCCTCATTTCACAGGCTTTACTGGAGCAGTGGGGGGCAGGAGGCCCATCTGACATGTTAGGGCTTAGTAGAGGTGGTCATAACATACAGCAGGATTATAGGGCGGTCGCGTGACCCACATCTTAAAGCACTCAACCCTCCCTCCCCTCCCACCCCTCCAGACACCCTGTCTGAGCCCTGTAATAAACCGTGATATGACAGACAGCATAATCTCTCAGTGCATGCTTTGTTGTTCAGTTTTTGCAGTGTTTGATAGTCATGTGACCTTTTGACCTAAAACTTCCTGCTTTCTGTCCTCTTTTCCCACTCTGCTTTTCAGGAGGACAGTGAGCGGTATTCCCGCCACTCTCGGAGACATACTTCGGTCTGTATCTCTCCATCTGCTTTTTGTCCTACACTTTTATTCCCTTTTTTTATATTTCCTTAGTCCCTTTTTCCCCTTTTTTCCCCTTCTTCCTCATTCGGTTCTCCTCTTCATCACTCATTTCCTATATTTTATTTTTGCTAAAGGCCTGTAGTGTGCTGTTCATAACAGATGTCAGATGTACTTCACTCAAAAATGAAAATCACTTTATCACCTTTATGATGTTAAAAAACTAAATTTCATGCTAATTTCCATGCGGTTACAGTGAACAGGGACTGAAGCTTTCAAGCATCATAAAACTCCATTACATTGTCATAAAAATAGTCCATACAACTCTTCCAATATGAAAACGTTGTGTGAAAAAACAGACAATGTAGGCTGACACGCACACACACACACACACACACACACACACACACACACGCACACATTTACTATCTAAATGGTTACATATACTTTTTTTCATGGAAGCTTATTTCTGCCACAGCAATTACAACTTTTTATCCCACAAATCTTTCTTCTTGCTATTGCAAGTTTATATATCACAATTCTGACCTTATTTCGAGATATGACCTTGGAATTGCAAGAAATCAAATTTCGAGTTATAAACTCGGAACTGTAAGAAATAAAGTCAGAACTGTGAGATATAAACTTGGAATTGTTAGGGGGAAAAAAGTCAGAATTAGAGTTATAAAGTACAAAATGTGAGATAAACTTGCAATTGCGATAAAAAAAGAGAATTGTTAAAGTCGCATTCACTTCTTCTTTTTTTTGGTGGTGGTGGAAACAAGCTTCCATAGTTTTTATATAGCCTGTAGCTAATTATGAATACTATAACCTCAAAATATGTAGGTACACACAAAATGTTAATTATAATTTTTTTTTAAATAATTCACTGACAAAAAATGTTGTATATGCATTTAATTCTATCCTTTTTTGACCCACATTTAAAGTACACTCTCAGGCATACAGAAAAGCATGGTTTACCCAAAGCACAGTTCTAAACTCACTGTTTTCTTTGTCTTCCTGTCTCAGATATCAGATGATGAGGAGCGGATGTCTGTTGGCAGTCGGGGGAGTTTGAGGGTTAGTATACCTGTGATTCCTCCTATAAAGCTTTTCATTTGAACAGATATTCAGGACTTACACTACTGGTCAAAAGTTTGGAATCATTTTAATTCAGATTTTTTTTTATTTTGTTTTATGATTATGCTCACCAAGGCTAAAAATACTATTACAGTTTAAAATAATAAAAATTTTATTTAAATATATTTAAAAATATCATTTTAATTCCTGTGGTGGCAAAGCTGAATTTTAGGCATCAGTCTTTAGTGTCACATGATTCGATCATGTGAAATTAGTCTAATTAGTTATTAGCTCGGTTCAATGGTCAGTAATGGTTATTATTATCAATTTTGAAAACTGTTTTTTTCTGCTTAATATTTTTGTTGAAACCATGATACACTTTTCCAGTATTATTTGATGAATAGAAATGTCAAAAGCATTTATTTAAAATAGAAAGCTTTTGAAACATTCTGCCTCATTTTTTAATGTGTCCTTGCTGAATAAAAGTATCTCCCAAACTTTTGATCGCACTTTCCACAAAAATATTAAGCAGCAAAAAATGTTTTCAACAATGACAATGATAAGAAATGTTTCTTGAGCAGCAAATCAGCATATAATAATGATTTCTGACGGATCATGTGAAACTGAAGACTGGAGTAATGATTCTGAAAAGCTTTGCCATCATAGGAATAAACATTACATAAACACAAATATATTAAAATAGAAAAGTTATTTTAAATTGTAAAACATAACACAATTGCAATTAGCCTATTTTAAACTTTTGAACGGTAGTGTAAGCAAACATCAGTGAAATGCAAATAGAAACAATGTTTGTAAAATAGCTGATGGAATTGGTAACAGAATAATGAATCCAGACTCTGTGCGACTGCCGTTTGCACACAGAGTCCTTTCACTGCTTGTTCCCTCTTTCATTCATTCTTCATCACACTTGAGCAACAATCTGTCACCTCAGCTATTTTCATGGGGCTTTTTTTTATTTCTCATTCTCACATTGTTCTTTTGTCCTCCTCTGCTTACCGTAGGGTAACCACACAGATCTCTGCAGCAGCACCAGCAGTCTGCCTTCAGCCAGACTACAAAATGGACGGGTCTGTCCCTCTCACAATCCCTAGCAATCCCTCTTTATTCCTGCCTTTATAATTAGTTCCCTTCCTCATTGTTTTATCTTATAACCCTTTCTTCATTTTGCCCGCTCCTCTTTCCTCGTTCATCTCACAGGGACGCTTATTTTCAAACAACTGTCAGTCGACCACAACTAAAAAATAAATCACATTCAAAATATCCAAATTGATAGACAAATAGATGTTGTAATCAAAATGATTCAACTTTCAATGCAAATAAGGTTTATTGGCAAAATTCACTTACAGCTGTTTGCAATGAACAAATCAAACAAAAGTAATTGAAATAGTTCAACACAACAAATGTTTCAAGTGGTTTCCCCAAATTCAACTTGAAAATGCAACTTTGAATGACTTCTGTAGACTCAAAATTAACCAACCCTTTCATGGCAAGCATCTTTAATATGTAGTAGAACACTCTTTTGCTGTTGTGTACCAGCTGCAAATGAGATGTATTACCAGACACCAGCTTCTGGCTCCTCATGAGAAATGGCCTCCAGTTCAGTAATATTATTGGATTTGCGTGCTGCAACCACCTTCTTCATATCCCACCAGAGATTTTCTATGGGGTTCAAACCAGGTGACTGTGATGGCCACTGTAGAATCTTCCAGGACTTCTTCTCTTAACTTTTTGGACCATTCTTTTGACTTAACCATATTTCTAACATGCAGTCAAAAGAACGCTCGCTGGTGAAAACGTAAAAATATTTTATCAGATGTGCCTTTCATTTAGACGGCCACAGCGTTTTTGGGGCTTAAAAACGCAAAAAAGTGAAACCACCCTCCAGAGTGGAAATCTTAAAAACTCTCCACCCTTACGTAACAGCCGTTACGTAACACGTTCCCGTCTAGAGGGTAAAAACGCAAAAGTCTGCTAGACAGTGAAGGTTGTATGAAGGCGCGCGGACTTGGTGTTGTTGTGTGGCAGTGCTTCACATTGCCACCTAGCCGCCTGGAGTGCATACTACATCGAATTTCACACACTTTTGCGTCACCATATGCACGCAGATTTCCCCCCCATAACGCTCGTCTAAACGCAGAATAAAAAGTGATAACGCAACGCCACTTTTGCGTTTTCTCTTCAGATCGTTTCCGTGTAAACATAGCCTAACACTCAACAACAAACCTAGCCAGTTCAGGTATTTCATGTGTTCTAGCTTAAGTAAACCTGCTGCAACTAATGAAGCCTTCATTAGTTGCATCTGTTTTCCTGTTTTGTGATGTTGTGGGGGATTCTATTCAGGGGGTTGAATAATTTTGAGTCTGCAGAAGTCATTAAAAGTTGCATTTTTAGTTGAATTTGGGGAAGACACTTGAAACATTTGTTGTGTTGAGCTACTTCAATTACTTTGGTTTGATTTGTTCATTGCAAACACCCGAAAATCTGTAAATGTTGCCAAAAAACCTGAATTGCAATGGGGTTTGAATAATTTTAATTAAAACTGTATTGACTTTTTGTGATAAAAAAATCAATTTAAGTGATTGTATAAGCAACTCTAGAATCCAAAGGTCTGAAATTTTGATGTTAACTTAACAAAAAAATAAAAATGTTGCGGTATATTTTTAAGTACTACATTACCCACAATAGCACTGTGAAATCCACCAATTAGAGAAGTTGTTGTTACTGAAACCACATTAGCAAAACTTCTATGAAATTTTGTGAACTAAAAAAGTCCATTATTAATAGTGTAGCGATGTATGAAGCATCGCTCACCCAGAACTTACTTTGACAAACTTGAACCCAATGCAATGGAAATTTTTCGCCCTGAACCGGATGGATTCCTATCTAAATTATTTTTATTTTGGTCGCAAATATTTTCCAAACATCTGTAAATGTGTCTGCACCTTAATTTCTGCCTTAAAAAGTAGTCAAGGTTAGAATTAGTAAATCCCAAATTATAGCATGTTGAAAATGTCCCCCTGTGGTGAAAATCAAGTTTTTAATGTTGTTTATATGTCTATGTCTTGTTTTAAATATGCTTTAAGACAAACCATGTGCAAATTCATAAGTCAACACCATTGCTGAGTATTTTCTCCTTAAAACAGCAGTGAACCAAAGACAGTCTCAAAAATGCGGTTTGAAATCACTGGTGTTTTTGACGTCACAAACTACCTTGTAACCAATCACGTCAACGAGTGGATCTCTGAGCTGGTGTGAGTGAGTGGAGGCAGGGCTAATTTGCATATTCATAGAACCGTGTACACTAAATGAGGCAAGGGTGTATAGTTACATTCAAGCTATTTTAAGCCATGAAGAATTTTTTTCAAGGAAAAACCTTTTAAAAATGTAATTTTGGTGATCAAAGATGAGTTTTAAGGGATACAATTATTGACTACAGGGGGACTTTAAGTGTGGCCAGATTAAATACAGTACTGTTTCTGGTATATGTTTGAATTGCATTATTTTGATTGAATGCAGAAATCGTCCCCTTGGAATTGTAAGGTTCTATCTGCGTTCTGAGCAGTTTTGAGATATTGAACTTTAAAGTTTTTGCATTCCATTCGACTGTGTAGAAAGAACCTTTTTATTTTCTAAATAAAAAGTTCCAAAATGTACCCAACTTAAAAAACAACATCACATAATGTAAAGAAGTGGTCACAGAATAAGAATATGTGAATAACTAAATTTTGACAAAAATGTCAGATAGAACCTTATAAAATTCCAAGGGGACGAAATGCTAATACTTACATGCAAATGCAAACAGTAAAATGCACATTTTACCTCCTATTTTAAATGCCTATTGAGAAAATTAATGGAAAAAAATACTTTCGTAACGAAGAAAGCTGCAAAAGTAAGCTGTCGTTTTTCTATACAAACTTGTTTTAAGATGTGGTGCTGTATTGCTGGTAGGATGTTGTAGGAAGTTGTTTGATAAAATCTGATATTTATTTATTTAGGGGAGAGATTTTTTTTAAAACTTGAAGAATGTATAGTATTTAAATGAAATGTTATGAGCATACATTTTTCTTCCTCCCCTCTCTGTCTGTTTTTAGCCCTCTGCGCTTTTTAGTGAAACCCCCCGTTCAAGAAGTCTCAGGGTTTGTTTCCAGTTGTCATCTGCATGCAACCTGACATGCAGATTGTTCGTTAACTCTGTTTCATCTTGTGAATACATGACACACATTGTAATGAATTTAAAGATAGTTAATCCAAAAATGACAATGATTATTTTGTCATCGTAACCCATATGACATTTTTTGTGTGGAACACAAAAGGAGTGATCTAGTAGAATGTTCAAACTGTTAGTTTCTATAATATGAAAGTGAATGATGACCCCGGCTGTTCCTTGTTTTCCTTTAAAGTACAATCATTATATTTAATACTCTTTTGTTGTGCTTTAGAGAAGTATGTAATGTGTTGACTAAAGCACATGTAATGTACTTGATTATAATTTTAACTATTAATATATTTATATTATATAATATATTTAAAATATATTAATATTTGTACTAAATTACAACTTCTATATTATATATTTTTATATATATATAAAAAATATATATATATTTTTTTTTTCATTTTAGAAAAGAGCTACTTGGACATTCTGCTAGGTATCTCTATCTCTAGTTTGGAACAATATTAGAGCAGAATAATGACATTAATTTTCATTTCTGGGTAAACTATCTCATTTACGGACTTGTTGTGTGTGTTCAATCCCTCATTTGAGCAGATACCTGCATGCAGTGTAGTAAACTGATTCGCAGAATCTTGTGTTGACAAGTTTATGGTTTCCATAGCCTCTTACTCAGGCATCTAACGCAGAAATCAATTCTTTATTTAGCCACTCCATAAGTAATCAGAATACATCAGAGTGCATTAGAGTTGATGGCTAATGTGTTAACTTTCTGTAAACACACAAAGAAGCTTTCTTTGGACTCCTCTGTATGTCATGAGCATTTCCTCCTCATAATGTGTTTAAAGTACATCTACTCTGGTTGTTAGCAGCCCTGTTTGATCACATTTCATGATGGTGAACCATCTTGGATACATAAAGCGGCCATTTAAGGGTCTTTATTTTAACTGTTTGTTGTGTTCTCCATGGTTATGTCTGAGAGATATCGAGTCTGTGAGGTGAATATAGTATGGTGAGGTGTTCTGTTCTGTCTGCAGGGGTCACTGCATGAAGAGAGTTCATTCTCTGGCACTAGGCGTTTCAGTGGCTCCAGCGCTAGAGGCGTAAGGCCCAATTTTTACCTATCCCTCTGAAAGAGGCATGACCTGATACCCAATGCCAGTCTGGGCTTGTTGAGCGTCTTGCATGGTTCTGTTTTCAGACCACACCACAGGCTTGACTAGGTGTTGTCTGTGTCTGTTTATGTCATGAGCTTCTCATGGAGTTTGGGAGTCTCCACCCTACTGTTTTTCTCACTCTTGTTGTGTTTGGATGCCTGCATGGCAGTAGAGTGGGACTGTTGGTGTATGTACAGTATGTAAAGCATGCATTTGATGGTTAATCATCTTGGATTGAATATCTTTTTGTCTTTTGTGTGTGGTCGAAATATGGTTATTTACTAGTCACACTGATTGACTCTGCTTCGCACAGATACCTGCTAATGCTGTGTGTCAGTGTGTTTTGTCCCACAATATGGGTATGGTTTTACACTACTCTTTAAAAGTGTTTTTTTTTTTTTTTAATTAATAGTTTTATTCAGCATGGATGGATAAAATTGATCAAAAGTGACAGTAAAGACATTTATATTACTACAGAAGACCTCTGTTTCAAATAAATGCTGTTTTTAATTAATCATTGACAACACTGATAATAAAAAGAATGGTTACTTTAGTACCAAATCAGCATTTTAGAATAATTTCTGAAGGATTGTGTGACTGGAGATTGGAGTGATGGCTGCTGAAATTTGGATCACATGAATAAATCACATTTTATTAAAATAGGACCAGTTATTTTAAATTGTATTAATATTTCACAATATTAATGTTTTTTACTATATTTTTGGTCAAATAAATGCATTCTTGCTGAGCAAAAGAGACTAAAAACGTGCTAGCCCCAAACTTTTGAACAGTAGTGTACTGTGTCATTTCTTTAAACTTTATACCTATCAGTTCCCATATTTTTCCTCTAATGCTCAGAACTAACTCTCTTTCTGCTAACATCTGCTCCTCTGTCCATCTTATTCTGCTTTGTTCTCTATACCTGCTTTTCTGGTCAGCCTTCAGACTACAATGGCTTTCTGGGCTCCAGTTCCAGGGCTTCATCTAGGGCGAGTTCAGCCCGTGCCAGTCCTGTGGTGAGCTTCCCATTTCTATCACTGACCAAGCTTTAGTACTGCAGTTTCAAGGTCAAGTCTGTCATCTCTGTAACACATGAAGATCCATGGCAAAAACTGACCTGTTCTCCTGTTCCTTTGCATATCCTGTTCCTCACTCTGGAATATTCAGTAGGCTATTGTGTGGAATTAGCATGAATCTTGTTTGTGTCGTGCTCCCTCTAGTGAGTAAAGCATGGAACATATCTATAGATGCCCCAATTCTGATGCATTATTGTTTTAAATAAGTATTTCTCATTTAATGTGGATTTGTATAAAGAGGCTGGATGATTTTACATTGTAGCTTCTGCTGAACATGTTTCATTTTTCATACAGGTGGAGGAAAGGTCAGACTTCCTGGAAAAGGTCAGTAGAATCATTTTGAGGATGTTGAATAGATGCACCAACACAATTTTTAATCCATCACAGTGAATAATACCGCAACAAAGTGATCTACCAGACAAAGTAAATATTTAAACTACATCCTCAGGGTTCCAGGACAGCCTCCACCCTCTCGGCTGCCACTCTAGCATCTCTGGGTGGAGGGTTATCACGAAGAGGAAGCTGTGATACCTCGCTTTCAGCTGACACTGAGGCCTCCATACGGGAAATGAAGGTAGTTTTGGTGTGTTCATAATACTAAATTATAATGGCCATGATCTATATGTAAAGATCTTCATTTTGTTGTCTACTCTCAGGACTCTCTGGTAGAGGTAGAGGAGAAGTACCGTAAGGCCATGGTGTCCAACGCTCAGCTGGACAATGAGAAGACAAACCTGATGTATCAGGTGGACACACTGAGAGACACTCTGATGGAGCTGGAGGAACTTCTGTGTGAGACACGAAGAGAGTGTGAGGAGAAAAACAGGGTAAGGTCAATCAAATGATAAAATAAATTATTTGATAAAGAGGGTTTTAATACAAAATCCTGTAGAATAATTGACCCTTTTACAATACATAATTATTTTATTTTTTTTATTACAAAATATGAAATTTACATTAATGTAAAGTGTACATTACATTCATGTAATCCATGAAGTGTGATGAATAAATATTATTATTGACAAAACTACTACGGTGAGACAAAATCCCATTGGAAGTGCATACAGGTTATTTTGACCCCATTGTACAAAGAGAGTATTGAAACAAATTTTTTTTTTTTTTTTTTTTGCCTATGACCAAGAAATAAATAACAGTGCAGAGGCTCACATAGTACACGTTTTGACATACAAGAGGAATGAATGGAATATCAAGGAATTAAATTATTATTGGAAAAATATTGTTATTAGATTAGATTAGATTCAACTTTATTGTCATTACACAAGTACAGGTACAAGGCAACGAAATGCAGTTTAGGTCTAACCAGAAGTGCAATAGCAGCAAGTGCAGGATATACAGTGGTTCATAAGTGCAGAACATGGATATGTACTGAATAAATATAGAGTTGAATACTATTATAAACAAAAATTTACAGATAGATTGTCCTATGAATATAATATACAGATAACTATTACTGTGAACAGAATTTACAGCTAGATATGTACTGAATATAATAATATACAGATGGCTATTACTATAAACAGAATGTTTACAGATAGATATTTACTGAATATAATATACAGATGGCTGTTACTATAAACATAATTGTACAGATAGATATGTACTATGAATATATATACAGATGGCTGTTACTATAAACAGAATGTGAGCATAATATACAGATGGATATTACTATAAACAGAATTTTACAAATAGATATATGTATAGTTAGGCTAATGAGCAGTATAACAATGGATTTAAAGTAGTGCAAATAAAGTTTGGACAGAAGCTATCCGAGTGAAAGTGCAGTGGAAAGTAATTGCATATTACAGTTAAGGTACGATATTGCAATGTATATATAACAGTCGGTACTGTAAATAAACAGTCGGCAGTGCAAATGAGCATATTCCAGTCAAGGTAGTAGTGCAAGATGCATATGTAAACAGTTGTTACTGTAATAACAGTCAGCAGTGCAAATGAACATTATAGTATTGCAAATAACAAAATGGAGGCAGGTGTGAGGAGGGAGAGGAGAGTCAATCAGTATATGAGGGGAGTGGGATCAATGAGGGTTAGAGTTTAATAAAGAGACAGCTCTGGGGAAAAAACTGTTCTTTAGTCTGCTGGTCCTGGTCCGGAGGCACCTGAAACGCCTGCCGGAAGGCAGGAGAGAAAACAGTCTGTGGGCTGGGTGAGAGGAGTCCTTAAGGATGCTGCGAGCTCGATGCAGACAGCGTTTCCTCTGGATGTGCTCGATGGCAGGTAGTGGAGTCCCAGTGATGCGCTGGGCGGTTTTCACCACCCGCTGCAGTGCCTTGCGCTCTGCAACAGAACAGCTCCCATACCACACTGTAGCACAGTTGGTCAGGATGCTTTCTATTGCACAGCGATAGAAGTTCACCAGGATAGTGGAGGAAAGCTGATTCTTCCTCAGTGTCCTCAGGAAGAAGAGGCGCTGGTGAGCCTTCTTGACCAGGCTGGAGGTGTTGGTTGTCCAGGTCATGTCCGCCGAGATGTGGGTCCCCAGGAACTTGAAACTGGAGACACGCTCAACAGCCATTCCATTGATGTGGATGGTGTCGTGTGTGCCTCTTGACACTTTCCTGAAGTCCACGATGAGCTCCTTCGTTTTGGTGGTGTTGAGGAGCTGGTTATTTTCGGTGCACCATGTGGCCAGGTGCTTGATCTCCTCCCTATAGGCAGTCTCATCGTTGTTGCTGATGAGACCAATCACCGTAGTGTCGTCCGCAAACTTGACGATGGAATTAGATCCGTACACAGGCTTGCAGTCGGAGGTGAAGAGGGAGTAGAGGAACGGGCTTAGCACACAGCCCTGTGGTACACCAGTGTTGAGTGTGATGGATGTGGAGCAGTTGGAGCCTGATCGAACATTCTGGGGTCTGTTGGTCAAGAAGTCCAAAATCCAGTTGCACATGGAGGTGTTGAAGCCCAGGTCTCCAAGTTTGGCTATTAACTTAGTTGGGATGACAGTGTTGAATGCTGAGCTGAAGTCAACAAACAGCATGCGTGCATAAGTGTTCTTATTGTCCAGATGTGTGAGCACAGAGTGCAGTGCCATGGAGACTGCATCCTCTGTGCTCCTATTGCTACGGTAGGCAAACTGGTGTGAGTCCAATGTGGATGGTAGAGAGTCTTTTAGGTGTGCCAGGACCAGCCGCTCAAAGCACTTCATTACGATGGGTGTGAGTGCTACAGGGCGGTAGTCATTAAGGCACTTCGGGCTGGAGTGTTTTGGCACTGGCACAATGGAAGTGCATTTAAAGCATGTTGGTACAGTTGCTTGGGCAAGAGACAGGTTGAAAATGTCTGTAAAAACCCCAGCGAGCTGCTCCGCACATGCCCTGAGTACGCGTCCAGGGATGTTGTCTGGTCCAGCAGCCTTGTGCGCGCTGATCCTGCTCAGTGCATTGCAGACATCTGTGGAGGAGAGTGTGATCGGTGGGTGGTCAGCTGAGGATTTGAGCTTGGTGGCAGTTTCTCTGTTGTCTCTTTCAAAGCGAGCATAAAAGTCATTTAGCTCGTTCAGGAAGTTGACATCAGTGGCTGCGGGGGTGGAGTGAGAGGGTTTGTAGTCACTGATGGCCTGAATGCCCTGCCACATGCGCCGAGGGTCAGCGTTGGAAAAGTGTCCCTCTATCTTAAGCTTGTAGCAGTGCTTGGCCTCTTTGATGCCCCTTTTCAGATTTGCTCTGGATGTGCTATAGGCTTGTGCATCTCCTGATCTGAAGGCAGTATTGCGTGTCTTCAATAGGAGTCGCACTTCCCTGTTCATCCATGGCTTCTGATTTGGGTATGTGGTGATCTGCTTCTGGGTTGTAACACTGTCAATGGTGGTATTAATATAATCCAGTACAGAGGAGGTGTAGCAGTCAATGTCCGTGTGAGAGCCACTGGTGGCTTGAGAAGCAAACATACTCCAGTCTGTGTGTAGAAACCTTTCCTGGAGTGAGAAATCTGCCCCCGCAGGCCACACCTTGATGGTCTTCACTGATGGCTTCACGCGATTGATCAGAGGTGCATATTTGGGGGTGAGGAACAAAGAAAGGTGATCTGACTGTCCCAAGTGGGGGAGGGGTGTCGCGACGTAAGCTTCAGCCATGTTTGTGTAAACATGGTCTAAGGTTTTGTTTCCTCTGGTGTGACAGGAAACATGCTGGTGAAATTTCGGTAGCACTGACTTTAAGTTTGAATGATTAAAATCACCCGCAACAATAAACGCAGCTTCCGGGTGAACGGTCTGTTGTTTACTGATGGCTGCGTGAAGTTCTTTCATAGCAAACTTGGCATCAGCATCCGGGGGAATATAGGCTGCAGTTATAATAGTGGAAGTGAACTCCCGCGGTAGATAAAACGGTCTACATTTAACCATGAGAAACTCAAGGTTAGCTGAACAATGTCTCCCAACAATAGCAGAGTTTGTGCACCAAGCTTTGTTAATGTAAATGCACAATCCACCACCTCTGGTCTTACCGGAGCCATGTAATGTTCTATCCGCCCGGAATGTATGGCGTCCCGCTAGCTCAATAGCGTTGTCCGGTATTCCGCTGTTTAACCATGTTTCCGTGAAAATTAGAACATTACAGTTCAAAAGTCTCTTGCTGTATGTGATGTTGAGTCGAATCTCCTCCATTTTGTTCAACAGCGACCGTACATTGGCAAGGAAAATGCTGGGTAAAGAGAGCCGGTGTGGTGTTAGCTTTAGCTTAGCTCTTAGTCCTCCGCGCTTCCCCCGCCTTTGTTTACGATCTCGCCGGCGCCTGCGAGCACTTCCGCCCGGCCGGGCAGAGTGCATAGCCTCGGGTGATCTGGCGATCTCAGGAAGGAGTCGAAGGTTGTCCATAAAACTGTCGGAAATTCGCAAACCAATATCCAAAAGCTCACCTTGGGTGTACGATGTTAAGGCACAACTGTTCTGGACGAACAGACCCGAAATGAGCAAGAAAAATACTGCTAAATTACAGAATCTGGAGAGACCGCGAGCCTCGCGATGTACTCGCGCCGCCATCTTGGATCTATTATTAGATTATATTGGGAAAAAATCTAAAAATCATACTCTGTTGGGTCAATTTGACCCCCTTTTGGGCATTTCGGGTTAAGTCTGATCATAACTAAACTACTGTATGTGGCAATGTTGCATGTTATAGTGTAATCAGTTATATTGAAGTTGTTTTGCAAATATGGAAATGGTTAGCAGAGAAGTTGTTATCTCTGGTAAGCTTTTAGTGTGAGTTATCAATCAAGCACACAGAGATATCAACACTCAATATACAGTACACAGACTGTTAATATGCAAAGATTACTGACATGCACACAGTCATGCAGATGGTCATTGTGAAAGTCAGAATTTGGTTGTACTTTAATAAATACTAGCATTCAAATAACTATGACAGTACAGCTGCTAGTAACCAGGAATATACTGCAAATTTACAATGAATTTTTCAGTACATACTTCAATGATGGGCATTTCTGTTTTTAGGAGTGCGAGCGAGAACGTCATGCCCACAATGTCCTAAAGATCCAGTTTGAGGAGATGAAGGAAACACTGAAGCAGAGTGAAGAGTTGTTGACGGTGAGCATCACCAGTAAATGATGGTGCACTCTTCTGGCTCTTTGTCTTCCTAACATAGATGGATTCTGTTTTTTGTTGTCTTCTTTCATATTTTCCTCTTAATATTCTTCTATCTGCCCATCTGTTTTCCTCTGCTTGCCCTCATGGCCGGGGCTCAGGAAGCCAAACAGTCTCGCGGGAAGCAGGCGGACTATATTAGAGAGATATCTGACCTGCAAGAAACATTGGAATGGAAAGATAAAAAGATCCTGGTACAATTACTTTTCATGGCCATGTTTCTTTAATCATATCACATCGAAACATTTCTCTCTTTTAGATTTTAACACTTAATAATATTTTGAATTTCAAAATTCCCTAAATCCTCCTTAGCTTGTGTAACTTATTAACCCAACTTGTTTAAGGATGGAATGCTTTATACTGTGTCACATGTCCCTTGTAGTCTTTCCTAACCTTACAGCTTTCTTTTACTCCTTTGTTCTTCCCTTCCCTGACTGTTCACTTTTGCGGATGGCCTAATTTAGGCCTTAGAGAGGCAGAAGGAATATTCAGACATTATCCATGATGAACGGGAGGCACTCAGGGATGAGGTTTGCGGGCTTAAGGATGCTTTAAAGGTAGTGGTGTAGAAGGAATATTTGCAATCACAGAGATAAAGAAGTCATTAAATGAAGCATCATTATTTTAAATTCAAAGGACCATAATAACATAATGGAAAAAATGGGATGTTGACATCAGATTGTATTCTTGCTCAGAAACATGGCATTGTGCTGGGATCTGAGGTGACGGCCAATGGGCAGGTAGCAGACGGGGCGATTGATGGGCATGCTGATTCGGAAACAGCTTGCCGACTGAATCAAGACTCTCACACGCCAACCATGACTGGAGACAGCATGTTAGGTAAGACAAACGGTTTCCAGTATTTTTTAACTCATAATCTAAACAATTGCTGCAGATTTACTTCTTGCCATCAAATTGATGGAGTCAAATGTTTACCATTTTGCTTTTATGGCATATAAATGCATTTTTGCAATGTTTTATTTATTGTAGAAAACATTATAAATATGTTAAAGATTAGAGATTAAACAAAACTATGGTGAAGACTGCGTAGTTCAAGATGGTGGGAGGAAATCATTTTGGTGTCATTCATGTGTCAATTTGTTAAATGAGGAAACGTTGACTGTATACAGTACATCCCCCAAAAAAGTAGTTAAAAGAGCAGGGAGAACAAACTCTGAGGCACAGAAACTGGACTGGCAAACTGCAAGCAATCACAGTATTAGCACATGGCACAAGTTGTTTGGCGTCTGCTGATTCTGCAGTCAGTGAGATTGCTTGTTCAACATTTAAAAAGTCTGGTTCGGTGTTCGCTGTAGGCTAGTTTGGCAGCAAGCTGTCAGAGTTCCTCTGAAATCCTCCACCTCCCTTAGCTCCACCTGCTGAGATCTGCAACAGGATTTATGTATTAATGCAGCAGCATATCTTACATGCTCACAGTGTGTAGCAGATATAATCTGCCAAGACCAAACACATTAACCTTGCCATTTTCATTAACATTGCCAAAACTACTTAGAGAGTTGTCAAGATTAATAATAGGAAATTCTGACACAGGAGAATCTTCTAAGTCCTAACAAAAATCATTCAGTAAATGTGTTGCCAAAGCAAGGTCAAACAACCCTAGATGAATCAGAAATGGCAGCCCTCAGTGAAAGGTCAATGTACGTAAAGGAGGTTTCCAACTCTCAATATTTAGAAAACCACTATTCCAAGTCTACTGATTGCAGATTTAACACCTCACAGGTAAAGTGCACTCCAGTTAATGTTGAATAACCTGTAACTACTGTTAAAATCAGAAAAAAACATGTCAGAGGATAAAGGAGACATTTATTCAAGTGCAGAAACTTGATTCACTATAACCATTTAAACCTGAGAATCAGATAATTTCGGAAATTACAGTATATGAACCTCAGACCAGACTAGCAGAGAACATTAACTGAATAGAACTCAATGCTGCCATGAAAACCTCTCAAGATCTCATGTTTGAACCCACAGACTCTAACGAAGTGGATATATTTAATATCACAGGAGACAATGGTGTACAATCCAGGGACCAGCAAGAGACAGAGGCTGAGCCAGAGTTGCAGTGTGTGGAGGACACGTATAGCATGCTTGTAGAGCACAAGGGCAAAGCTTTCCTTCTCGATAGTTGTGAGGAAGCAGTTGCTGCTCTTTTAGTGCTGGATGGTGTAAATATGCATAGCAGTGAACCTCCAAAAGAAACAATATTCGATCTGAGAGGACTGAGTGTAGAAAATGAAACACAGACGTTCTTTAAGACAAAGTTTAAAATTAAGAAGATCTTCAACTGCTGTGTGTTATGATTTTTCACAGATTTTTTTTCCTGATGTTTGTGACAATGTCCTTTTGATTTTGATTTTTCATTGAGAAATTATACTCGTGGTGTAATTTTGCATATATACTTTTTAAATCTTTAATGTAAATGAGAATGATCCAGACATGTTTTGGGCATGCAAAAGCTGTACATTTCTTTCAATATTCTGAAATTATAAAAAGCTTGGTTTTTGAAAGAAATTCTTCAAGAGAAATGTGAATACATTGTGATATGGATAAAATCCAAATGCATGGACAATTAGATGCATTGCACTTTGGAAGAATAAGTACTTCTCCATGTGTGCCAATACATCATCATCATCATAATTGAAATCACTTGTCACCACAAATAGAAAGCAAATACCAAAAATGTTTTATACAAAATAATATTCACATCAGTGTACATATACAATGTGTATAATATTAATAATAACACCATTATATACATTTTCTATTTATACACAATTGTATATTCATATTAAATAAAAACAGTAATTATGTTAACTTTTTAAAATTAATTACATGATATGAATGAATTAATTATATAGAAATATTGCTGTGAAAACCCCCCAACTCAAATTAAGATAATTTGACATACAAGAGGAATAAAGCTTTAAATAGACTTTACAAAACTGCCGTTAGAAGTAAATATTTTATTTGTTTTCTTTCCTTATTCCTTATCACCCCAACAATCTATTTTGCAATCGAGTCGTGCATTTTTGGTCATGTTAAATGCACGTTAATTGCATTTTTTTATAATTCATTGTATAATTCATTGTAAAATGTTAAAATGACAGTTCCAATTTGTATACTCTGTACTACAAAATAAATTATATTAGTGCCTACATCGACTCATTGTGTATGTTACATTGTTCGATTCTGTATGAGGTTCATGTGCTGTACATATTTTTGTTTGAATTTTTCAGAGATCAGATTAAGGAAGCTGGTGGAAGAGAGAGAGAGTTTGCTCGACCAGGTGAGTTTTGTCATCTTATGCTTTTCAAGTGATTCATTGTTTTCTGTATAATTGATATTGTGGGAGAGCATCTTATGAAATCTCTGTCATAAGGACTTTGTTAGCATGACTGTGCGCTGTGGTGGCACGTCCTGATTTTGCCGAGTTTGACGCGTTCCTGTGTCAACATATTTTTTTGATCCTGGAACAACATACCTGTCCGAACATTTTATCATCACCATATCCCTACCTATAACTTCTCCCTAAAATCAGAGGGAAATGATAGGTGAATCACACTGATGTAGAAGCACCTAACCCTGGCTGTAAGCCTAAATTTGATAAAAACTGTAAACTTGTCCCTCAAATCTAATTGGTTGATTGGAATTTTGTTCCAGGATCAACAAAGATGTTGATCCAGGAACATGTTGCACTTGGTGAAATCAGGTTCTGCTGTGCTGTGTGTGTATTTGCAGGTACGGAAGCTTAAAGCCACTGCAGAGCAGAAACAGAAGAATGGGACAGAAGAAATGGGAAGCACGGATGACGATGACCTTCAGAATGGTCTGGACCCTCATATCCTAGATCTGCAGAGTAAGATACACCTTTCAATTTCAATCACTATCAGTCTTGATTTAGGCTGGCTTGTCACATGGAGTTAAATGTTTTCATGTGACCTCAACATTTTTTTTTTTTTCTACAGGAGATGCTAACAGGCAGATAAGTGACCTGAAATTCAAGTTGGTCAAGTCTGTGCAAGAAGTCACAGCGCTTGAACAAAATGTAAGTCATGGTTAAATCTAACACAAGACTTTTTCCCCAGAGGCACAACTCAGTATCGTGCTCTTGCTTTCAGTTTCATCATCAGTGGTTAATAATATTTTCATTTCAAGTTTTACTTCTCTTTATGCACTATTCATTTTGTTCTGACTGTGGTACAACCAGTTCCACAGTGTTTCATGCATAACCTGTAATCTCTGTCATGTGGCAGATAATTCGGCTGGAGGGTCAGGTGGGCCGCTATAAGATGTCTGCTGAGGCTGCGGAGAAAGTGGAAGATGAACTAAAAGTGGAGAAACGCAAGTTACAGAGAGAGGTACATTATTAAATGATTGGGGGAATGGGGGGGGGGGGGGGGGGGGGATTGGGGGGGTTGACAGTGAGAGTTTGACAGTGAGACCACAAAAAATAGGCATTTGGAGGAACTTGTGAGATGTGAACCATATTTTATTAACTTATTAAATTAACAGATCCATAACTTATTAACTTTAAATTAAACAAATGCTTTCATACTAAATTAGTTAAGTTGTTTATTTGCTTCACATAGGCACTATATTTCTATTATTAAATATATCCCTCTTATTAAAATTATGCTTACGTGTCTGACTGTACACCTTAACCGTAATAAACAAATCGGTAACACTTTACAATAAGGTTCATTAGTTAACTACATTAATTAACATGAACTAATAATGAACTGCACTTATACAGTATTTGTTCATCTTTGTTAATGTTCATTTCCACATTTACTAATACATTATTAAAATCTTGTTAATATTAATGCACTGTGAACTAACATGAACAAACAATGAACAGCTTTATTTCTATTAACTAACATTAACAAAGATTAATAAATACTGTAACAAATGTATTACTCATTGTTAGTTCATGTTAGTTAATAATACATTAACTAATGTTTAATAAATTAACCTTATTGTAAAGTGTTACCAACCAATCATACCATAACATGATTCATTTACATTTTTAACATTATTTCTTAACAAATAGGCAGCCTATTAAATCTAATGTAATCAATCAGAAAATTACTGAGGTGATTAAAAAACTGTCATTACACTATCTGCCTCAGGAGATGATTGAGGTATGAAGAACTGTGAGATGGTGCTTTGATTTCTGTGACCTCTGGCATTGCGGGAATGTTGCTCTCCCGAGGCATGCTGTCGCACATCTGACAAGCCATCGTGCGCAACAGAGAACACTCGCCGACAAATTGTGCAATTGGCTTGATATTCATTTCCGCTGACACTTTCCAGCCAAGTATTTGATTCCTCCCACTCTCGTCAGTACTTTTGCATCCGCTTTCGTTTCAGCGCTGAACGCGGGGGGGTATCTGGAGCAGCCTCCGCCATTCTTTCAAATCGACTTTGTGAGTGCCAAGAGACCGGCCCTCCTCTGACTCTGATTGGCCATGACCATGAAACAAACCAATCAATCCAACGATGGCAGCAGCGAGTATTACCCAATCAGGGGCAGAATAGGACGAGTCTTTACAGAATGCCGGTGGGATGATTTGCATGAGAGATGCTGCATTGAAGACAACTCGAAAATACGGGACAAACCCCGTCCCGTATTGATTCAAAACGGGACGCGCTATTTTATTCTCAAATACGGGACGATTCCGTATTTTAAGGGACGGGTGACAACCCTAACCAAAACGTCAATTTAACAGAAACTCCCATGAATCCAAACATAAAAGAACATGCACTAACAGATCTCCTACTATATTAATTTTGTGCAAAACACAAAATAACACTTAATTTCGACAATTACTCTCCTTATACAGTCCGTATCATAGAATGCTTGGAAAATCTCATTTCCCTCTCTTTGCGCGTGATTGTCCAACTTACTCAATTTCTTAAGTTGCTGTTAAAGATGAGAGAATGTTGAGATGGAATGAGTAACAATAGTAGTTCTTGAAACTGATCAGTATCATTTCTTCATTCTCAAATATGATGAATGAAATTTAACAAAAATATGAAGTATATCTTAAAAATATAATTTGTTTGTCAAATACTAATTTCTTTTCATTAAACTTAAATAAGAGATGTACATTTTAGTCAAAATTAACTGTTTGATTTTCAGACATTTATTTTGGTATGTCCAACTCAACAAACAAGTGATATTCAGAGATTTTATTAAGGTAGTATATTGTGTGATATTTACAAAGCCACTGAATATTTTTTAGCGTGTGATGTAACAAATTCATGCTGTGCTTATTCTAGCTGAGGTCTGCGCTTGACCGTATCGATGAGCTGGAAGCAAGCAACAGCCACCTGACGAAGAGACTAGAGAAGATGAAGGCCAATCGGAGTGCCCTACTGGCACAGCAGTGACGCCCGCCTGTGCCCACTCTGCAGTCAGGGCATGATTCCTATCACCCACTGGCACAGATGACGTGCCACCCATATAAAACTAAAATTTCTATCAAAATCAGATCAAATTAGCTCAATCATCTTGCTAATTCAGACTTCGAAAAGATAAATAAGGCTAACAGGCATGAACATCAACCTTCATTTGTTTGCTAGTAGGATTCCAAGCGGAGGACACATCAAAAACAAATTCTTACTGAGGCTCATTAAAGTGACCTTTGGTTTGGATTAGCAGAATTCAGGCCCTCAATGAGCTCTCAATACTTTTTTGACTGGGTTACGGATCTCTGTGTCTGCAGACCAACACAACACAGGCAGAGCGCATCTATGACAGCATGTTACTTTATGGTAGTATGTTGGTTCAGAGGGACATTGACTTAGCAGATCATGCACTTTATCTCTGCATCAGTATTCAAGTGTGTTACTCGGAAACTGTACATGGAACCATTTTGCATAATGAGGTAATGGAAATTGTGTAGTCCAGATATTAAATGAATGAATGTATGCTCTCATACAGAGACAGTTGTGCATTTTCTTGCAGTGTTTTGTGCAGACAGGAACTTAACAACAGACATGTGCAGGATATGTGCAACATCACTTTGAACGTTTAATGGGGGATTGTTATAATGTCCATTTTGTTTTACGCCAAATCTGTGTGTGCAAGTGTTGGTTCGTACTTAAATAAGGTGGACTAGCACTTTATGATGTTAGTAATTTTTGTTTACATGCTAATGTTGCGCAAACATCCTGAGGAACTTATATGAGGACATGGTTACAAAAAACTTTGATGCAATAACAATGCTAATATAACTTTATGGAGTTTATTTGGGTCAAAGCCAAAATTGGAAGTATCTGAATCATTGTCCTTGAAAATGTTCTCAGTGGCAGCAATTATTTTTCTTTGTTGCTTTATTGAAGCACTCTTTTTTTCTCACATATCTATTCAACTAAAGTGGGCCAAATGATGAAAATACTTTTGTTTTGTTTAATATGCAGGTTTTAGATCACCTACTCGCTTTCCGTGTATAAAAACAGAGGTCTTGGTCATTGTAATATGGTAAGTAGAAGTAGACAGTATAAGCACAGCTGATCATCAGAATACTGTTCATATCCAGTTTAAACTCAGATCATACTGCAACAGCATATATCATCGGAGGGCTAAGTGGACATTTGAGACGTCACCAGCCTTTATAGATACAATCTGTAATCTGAGTCTTTTTTTCGAAAACATGCTGAGTCAACACTATAAATGGGAGTGCAGCTGGTTTTTTTAAGCTGGTCGTTGTAGCACTTTCACTAATGGTCTGCCACTTAAAGAGTGTTTCATTAATCTCAATGAATTTGGGGTTTATAGAAATAAACATGGCTTTTTTAAGAAAAAGAAAAAGGAACTGTATTGCAATAATGCTTTTCAGAGGAACTGACCATTACATTTCCACAACACGCTCAGATGTACATCATTATGCTAACAGCTGTGACAATGATGTCATGATGCTATATCCGCTGGATGATTGTTCGTGGCAAGATGATTCTTTTTGCTGATTGTGAGCTTCACTTGTATCCCTCCCAGGGTTCTGCAACCATTGGAGACAATCCGCCACCTTGTTTACACACTCAGTGAACATGCTGTCTCATAAGGACTGATATGCTGAACTTTTGAAATAACAGACAGAGACACACAAATTATATTGTTTACCTGTATTACACCTCTTCTGTAAGACATGGCATAGCAAGATAAATAAACTCATGCAATAACACTGACTTTTCAGGTTTTTATTTATTTCATTCTTTTATTGCATTTTACGTTTAATAAACAAGAATTACAAAATGGATCCTGCTGCTCCCTCAAAACATTGAAAAGATGGAAGTGGTGTACATTTGAACAGCAGAGGGCAGCATTACATTTTCTGCTGATAAATCGGTTCTGCATTTTGGTGTTAAAGATGTTAAAGGCAAATCTTTCAGGAACATGTCATGGTGAAGTCATATGGTTGGCAATAAAAATAATTTATATAAACATGGTGACGTTTTTTTGTGGGCAGAGCTTAGGTGGACCCTGGCCGCTTCACTAATTAACGTCAGTTTGCAAGTTTTGTTAGCTTGTTTTTTAATAATGACTGGAGAAAATTAGATTTGATCTTAAAATCACTCACTGTCACTCATTAAGGTCACTCACTGTCCAGGACCGCGATTGTTATTTGCAAAAGTTAATTTTACGGACGGAACCAGATTGGCCGACACATAAATTACAAACTCACTCAATTAAAGGTCCCATATTGTACACCTTTCCGAAGTTTTATTTTAGATTTTGATGTCCTTAAGAATATATATTTGTAGTATAAGTACCAAAAACCATCCCAATATATTTGTACAGCTCCTTTCTCAGGGGCTCTGCGAAGAACAGGTCGATTTTGGCCTTTCTAATTAATATCCATGAGCCTCTTTTCTGATTGTCCTGTTGTTTTCTGATTGACGCACGGCCAGGCCAACCACAGTTAACTAGGGTCATGTATGCTATGCCTCCAGTTTTCCCTTTGTTTAGCCTCCAGCTAACGCCATGACGTAATTGTGATGTCAGCGCAAAAAAATTATTCTATATAGATAAGTGGTCTACATCAATAGGCTTGTTTGAGATGCGCCTCGCCTCGCAAGAAATGTTTGTGAGAGTAGGTGGCTGCGGTGAGGGGAGGAGTGAAAAAAAAAAAAGTGCAGTCAATCTGGACAGTTCTCTATTCTCGCAGTGGATCTGACACCTACGTGATCAGTGGTAGATATCGTGGATTCACATGTGTTGATGATAAACTGGATGTAATTTAAGTTCTGTTGCTTTCATATGAAAATAAATGTCAAGTCAAGTATATTTGTATAGCGCTTTTCACAATACAGATTGTATCAAAGCAGCTTCACAGTATTAAATTAAAATAATACAACAAGGTTTGTTTCTAGTGGAATTTATTAATTGATAAAATTAAATATCCCCAAAATATCCCCAACTGAGCAACAGTGGCAAGGAACCGAAAAACTCCATCAAGTGACCTAATGGTGACCTAAAACTCCATCAGGTGACCTAATGGAGAAAAAAAAAAAAACCTTGGGAGAACCCAGGCTCAGTCGGGGGCCAGTTCTCCTCTGGCGTTTATGAACTAGAGACAGGATTTAACTGTAAGATTAAAAATATTATATGAATGCCTGGCTGAAGAGATGCGTCTTTAATCTAGTTTTAAACTGGGAGAGCGAGTCTGAGCAACGAACAGTATCAGGAAGGCTATTCCAGAGTTTTGGAGCTAAATGTGAAAATGCTCTCCCTCCTTTGGTGGATCTGGATATCCTAGGTATGACCAAAAGCCTCGAATTTAGTGATCTTAAAGAGCGCGATGGATTATAGGGCGATAGAAGATCCGTTAAATAGACTGGAGCTAGGCCGTTTAGGGCTTTATAAGTCAGTAGCAATACCTTGTAATTAATACGGGACTTTATAGGTAACCAATGTAGTGATGTTAAAATCGGTGTTATATGATCATATTTTCTTGATCTAGTAAGAACTCTAGCGGCTGCATTTTGGACTAACTGTAGCTTGTTTATTGAGGATGCAGGACAACCAGCTAATAAAGCATTACAGTAATCTAGTCTCGAGGTCATGAATGCATGAACTAACTTTTCTGCATCAGAAACTGATAGCATATTACGTAGCTTAGCAATGTTTCTAAGGTGGAAAAAGGCTGTTTTTGTAACATATGAAATATGATTTTCAAAAGACAGGTTGCAATCTAGTATAACACCCAGGTCTTTTACTGTAGAGGATAAAGTAACAGGACATCCTACTATGTTAAAGTTGTATTGTGAGAGGTTTTGTGGGCGGTTTTTTTAACCAATAAGTAGTACCTCTGTCTTGTCTGGATTTAATAAAAGAAAATGACTTTTATATCTTTAACACACTCTGTCAATTTGGATAATTTAGCGTTTTCATCCGGCCGTGATGAAATATATATTTGAGTGTCATCACCATAACAATGGAAACTAATTCCATGTTTCCTTATAATATTTCCAAGTGGCAGCATATATATTGAGAATAATAGAGGGCCTAACACAGATCCCTGCGGCACTCCATAGTTTGGACAACTACAATGCTTGTCCTTGAACACCAGTATAATTTTGTAGTCGATCTAAGAGTATTGTGTGATCTATAGTATCGAACGCAGCACTAAGATCAAGTAAAACTAATATTGAGATACAGCCTTGGTCAGAAGCTAAAAGTAAATCATTTGTGATTTTAACGAGCGCAGTTTCAGTGCTATGGT
Source organism: Rutilus rutilus (assembly GCF_951802725.1). Taxonomy (NCBI): domain Eukaryota; kingdom Metazoa; phylum Chordata; class Actinopteri; order Cypriniformes; family Leuciscidae; genus Rutilus; species Rutilus rutilus. Next base: position 11,545,293 of record NC_140217.1, on the reverse strand, counting down.
GCGGCCTGAATCCTGACTGAAACTTTTCATAGATGTCATTTTCTTGCAAGAAAGAGCCCAGTTGAGCGGACACAATTTTTTCTAATATTTTAGACATAAATGGAAGATTTGAAATGGGTCTATAATTTGCTAGGTTATTATGATCTAATTGTGGTTTCTTAATGAGTGGTTTTATAACTGCCAATTTAAATGTTCTTGGAACATGACCTAAAGATAAAGATGAGTTAATAATATTGAGGAGAGGCTCTTCCACTATAGGTAACACTTCTTTAAGTAGTTTAGTTGGTATAGGATCTAATAAACATGTTGTTGTTTTAGATGAAGTGATAAGTTTATTTAACTCTTTTTGTTCTATAGTTGTAAAGCACTGTAATTGTTCTTGTGGGGTTGAAAATTGTCGCTGAATTATAAGGCGCGATTGAAGATTGAACGTTTACAATTGTGGTTCTGATGCTTTCTATTTTCTCAGTGAAGAAGTTCATGAAATCATTACTACTAAACTGTAACGGGATATTTTGTTCAGGTGACGTCTGTTTATTTGTTAGTCTAGCCACGGAGTTAAATAAGAACCTTGGATTATTTTGGTTGTTTTCTATTAGTTTGCGGAGGTGCTCAGCCCTGGCCGCTTTTAGGGCCTTTTTATAACGTGACATATGGCGCTTTTCCATTACCAGTACCAGCTCGACTCGACTCGCCTCGCCTCGACTCAGCTCGGCTCGGCTCGCTTTTCGCTCCGTTTTCCATTGCAGATAGTACCTCCACAATAGTACCTGGTCGTCATAGCGACGCCGCAGGAAACTGCCGTGACTTAATCTTTTACGCGAGACGCGCGAGACACACCCGCTACCCACACACACACAGGGCAAAGGAGGAAATCGAGTGTATGCTGTTTTTGGATGTTTTTGTTTTTGTTTTTGCTGTTTTTTATTCAGGATACTGCGTCACATTTTAGTATCGCCTCAGCTCGCCTCAGCCCGCTTAGAACCTTGCCGGAGGTGGTACGAAAAAAAGTACCTGGAAGCAGGTACAGGTACAACTTTTACACAGTGGAAAACCAAACAGAGCCGAGTCGAGTCGAGCCGAGCCGAGCCGAGGCGAGCTGGTACTGTGTAGTGGAAAAGCGCCAATACTGTCTTTCCACGCGATTCTAACAATATCCAATGTTCTAGAGAGAATGGTGCTCATAGTGCTAGTTAGTTCCTCTAGTTCATCTGTTTGTTTGGGTTCAGGCCGCAGCTGAGACAGATCAGATAAGCAATTTGAGAAATTATCTATGGTGGATGGAAGGATTGTTCTGCCTGGTCGATAACGCGGCGCAGCATGACATATTACAGCAGTGCGTAATATGCAAGTTACCATGTAATGGTCAGTAACATCATCACTTTGTGGAATGATATCTATATCGATTGGATCGGTTCCATATGATATAATTAAATCGAGTGTGTGATTAAGACGATGAGTGGGACCAGTGACGTTTTGCTTGACCCCAAAGGAATTTAATAAATCTGTAAACGTAGCCCCTAACGCATCATTTGAATTATCTACGTGTATGATAAAATCTCCAACAATTAATGCTTTATCGACGTTGACCAATAGATCTGAGAGAAAATCTGCAAACTCTTTTAGGAAATCAGCGTAAGGCCCTGGCGGTCTATATACGGTATAGCCAAGGCTAGAGATAATAGGGATTTTTTTCTTACATCTGAGAGCGTAACATTTAGTACAAGTACTTCAAACGAATTAAACTTGTCACCTGTTTTCTGGGTAACATTAAGAATATCTCTATAGATTGTTGCAACACCGCCGCCACGACCAATCAGACAGGGCTCATGCTTATAACAGTATCCTGGTGGAGTAGACTCATTAAGACCGAAATAATCATTTGGTTTAAGCCAGGTTTCAGTAAGACAAAGTACATCGATGCTATTATCTGTGACTATTTCATTTACAATAACTGCCTTAGGTGTGAGTGATCTAATGTTTAGAAGACCTAGCTTTAGAAATTGTTTTTGTTCACTAATAGCGAGATTTTCTGTTTTGCACCGTCCAAATGTAATGAATAAGACACCCAAAGTACTGTTATTTATTTCCATTCAAAAGACATGTATCAGTCATTTTTACTTTCATTACAGACATATATATAGGCTATATATGGGTGTTTCTTCAACTAGGGGCACTTTTAGCTTTGTGAAGTTGAATAAAAAAACTTGTTCATAAGTCACATAACATAGTCTCATAAGTTTAAATAATTTGTCTAGTTTTAAGGTCTGTAAGAGGACAAACTTAGATTACAAGATATTGTTAGTATTTTACATTTTTTCCAACCTGCAATGAACAAATGTCATTTACACCACATCACAATATACAGCTGTTATTTAAAAAATAGAATAACTTATGCCTCTCAAGAATGGTCTCTAAGATCATTTTTGTAACTAGTTTTACCAGTTTTTCCACAATGTACAATAATTATGTTTGTCAATGAGATAAATAACTGCCCTATGGACCAAATGCTGAACTGTACACCTGTCACACTCTGAAATTTAATATTGGTTTGGGTAAGATATTAGAAAATAAATAACTTGAATTTTTATATTAAGTAGAGCATGATCTCATAAATTGAGGATACATTTTTAATGTGTGATAAGAACTTTTCAAATATTTTTTACTCATTAAACTCAATTCACAAAGTCATTAAACATAACCACACCTGTTTTTAATGTAGTTCTGAGTTTGATGTATACAACTTATTTGTCTCACAGATGAACGGTTACAGTGCATACTAAAATAAAAATAGAAATAAAAATAATAGCATAATCCATCCATCCACCCATCTTCTTCCACTTATCCAGGGCCGGGTCGCGGGGGCAGCAGTCTAAGCAGAGACGCCCAGACTTCCCTCTCCCTAGACACTTCCTGAGGTGCTGATTCTCATCCCAGCCGCTTCACACTCAGCTTCAAACCGTCCCAGTGCACGCTGAAGGTCCTGGTCTGATGAGGCCAACACGACAACATCATCCGCAAAAAGCAGAGACGAAATCGTGTGGTCCCCAAACCGGACACCCTCTGGCCCCTGGCTGCGCCTAGAAATTCTGTCCATAAAAATTATGAACAGAACCGGTGAAAAAGGGTAGCCCTGCCAGAGTCCAACATGCACCGGGAACAAGTCTGACTTACTGCCGGCAATGCGAACCAAGCTCCTGCTCCGGTCGTACAGGGACCGGACAGCCCTTAGCAAAGGGCCCCGGACCCCATACTCCCAGAGCACCCTCCACAGGACGCTGCGAGGGACACAGTCGAATGCCTTCTCCAAATCCACAAAGCACATGTAGATTGGTTGGGCAAACTCCCATGCACTGTCCAGCACCCTGGAGAAGGTATAGAGCTGGTCCAGTGTTCCACAACCGGGACAAAAGTCCGCACTGTTCCTCCTGAATCCGAGGTTCTACTATCGGCTGAATTCTCCTCTCCAGTACCCTGGCATAGGCTTTCCCAGGGAGGCTGAGAAGTGTGATCCCCCTGTAGTTGGAACACACCCTCCAGTCCTCCTTCTTGAAAAGAGCCACGCGATGTTGCAGAGGCGTGTCAGCCAAGACAGCCCCACAACATCCAGAGATTAGAGGTACTCAGGGCGGATCTCATCCACCCCCGGTGCCTTGCCACCGAGGAGCTTCTTGACTACCTCGGTGACTTCAGCTTGGGTGATGGACGAGTCCACCTCCGAGCCCTCAGCCTCTGCTTCCTCAATGGAAGACGTGTCGGTGGGATTGAGGAGATCCTCGAAGTATTCCTTCCACCGTCCGACGATATCCCCAGTTGAGGTCAACAGCTACCCACCTCCACTGTAAACAGTGTTGGTAGGGCACTTTCACACAAATTTTTTAAAGAGACATTACAGTGTTGTGGTGGAAATGACACCAATACTGTGTGACAGCTATATTTTGTATAAAAAGTAATATTGAATATGGTCTCAAATTAAATACTATAAAGTATTTTAACTATTTTACTAGTGCTTAATTCAGGTACATTATACCAGATAAGTCATATTTTTAAACAGTATTTTCATTGTTGGAGTTAAAAAGGAGAAAACAGTGATTTTGACACCAGCTATGTTACACACTACAATACATGAAAGGTCATTTTCAAAAATCCATAATAGGGACACTTTAATCAAATGTTTAGGTTCTAGCCTTCTTTTTAAGGGGCTACTTCCTTCAATCTAATAACATTAATATCTAATCTAAATATCATCAATCTAATACTATTAAATCTCCAAACCTGCTGTTAAATATTAACCTTACAGTAACTTTTCCAGGAACAGCAAAACTTAGTTCAAATGTAGGTGTGATAGTATTTGCTCAGTATCAGGATGTGTGTTTAAACATTCAGATCTCTATAAATTATAAACTGAAGCTATACTGTCAGGTTCAATAAACCAGGATTCAGTTGCGAGTGAATAAACAGTATATTTATTAGAAAACGTCCAACAAGAGTAGTAGCAGTGGGTCGGATGAAACAAGGTGCACGGAAGTCCCTCCTTGGCAGCGCAGGGATGCAAATGGGCAACCAGCCTTCCAAGGAACACGAGGAATCAGACGATCAGGAAGACAAACACTGGATCCAGATACAAGACGAAGGAACACTGAGACGACCAGGACATGAACACAGGAAACTCCAAAACGATCTGACAAGCACAAGGTGGATGGCATGACATTAAATAGACAACCAAATCAAGCCCCTGCCCCATTTGTCTCAAAATGTATTGTGCCCCTCTCTGATAAATGTAAATTATTATTATTATTATTAAAATAAATATTATAATAAATAACAATACACTTATACACCATTGCCACTAACAATAATAATACAAAAAAATATTAAATACAAAAAAATTTTGGGCGGAAGCATTTGGCGGAGGTGAAGTGGTAGGCGGAGTTTCCTTTGCAGCGCTATGTACGCAGCAGTTCGCCGCGAGTCTTCAAACTGCACGGGCAGCAGGTAACATTAAGCTAATACGTAAAAGTTACGTTTATCCTACCATGCTACTGTAAAAGTTGCGGCAGCATGTGAGTTATGCTTAACAATCATAAAAGTATAACTTAATTGCAGCCGCATTCTGAGTCTGACAATGTCATTCGTTTTTGTCCACGGCCATAGCAAGTGTTATTAGCTTGGGGAAATAACGTTACATCTAGTGAAAGGAAATTTTAAGAACATGTCAAGCTCTAAATTGTAAGGAATTTATATCTTTGATTTCAAAGTACACTTTACAATAAGGTTCATTGTTTATTATTTATATTAACTAACATTAACTAATCATGAGCAAAACATTTGTTAGGCTACTGTAGGCCTATTTGTTAATCTTAGTTAATAATAATACAACTTTTAATTGTTTGTTCATGTTATGCCACAGTCCGTGCATTAACTAATGTTAACAAATACAACTTTTGATTTTAGTAATGTTTTAGTAAGTGCTGAAATTAATATTAACTAAGATTAATAAATGGTGTAGAAGTGCAGTTCATTATTAGTTCATGTTAACAAATTTAACTAATGAAACCTTATTGTAAAGTGTTACTGATTTCATGATAGCTAACACTTTAATGAATACATAGCCTACATACAATTTATAACATCAACATAACTAAACATGAATTCCTCATAATTACCTACTTGATTCTCTGTTTTGTTTGGTAAAGTAAATCATATTTAGTAATATTATCCTAATATTATTTCCCTATTTTTGTTTGATGTGTTATGCATTCTAATTGTATCAACATATTTTCATTGGTAATGAAGAGAGGCTCTCTGACCTACTGCTGCTCTCCACCGAGCGAGATATTCCAAATAATTGTGAGGAAATCATTCAAATATATAAAAACACAACAGACAGACGGGTACTGCTTTAAATACAGTTTTTAACGTTTTAAAAAAAAGTGCCCTTTTTGGTCCTTCCACCCCTGCCCTGGAGGAGGTCTGTGCACGCCACTGTCCTGAAGAACCCTTTATGAGCTGAAATGGTTCTTTATGTTAGAGTTCGGGGTTCTTAATCCCCACTTTTTTGTTTTTCAAATCTGTAACTGTCAAAGCCACCTCATTACTGATTCACTGATTCACATTACTTTCTGGAGCTCAGCTGTACAACTACAGTTACTACCATAGGCGTAATTTACCATAGGCATAAAATGCCATAGGGACGGGTGGGACATGTCCCCACCACTTTTTGCCAGGGTCGATTTTGTTCCCACCACTTTTTAAAACATCTCGCGGCACGGATGTACCAATACAAATAAATAAAACATCTCCAGTTAACTAGCAGAGCATTCATTTCGCCACTGCTATCAGTGGCACGGATACAGTGTTCTCTTGTGGCTCACTCACAGTCTTTGCACGAACCAATCCGTTGCGGAGACTCTCTATTCGTTCCGGTGAAATCACAAAACAAAATGCACACAAACTTGTCCCTGCTTGATATACAACCACTGATGAACATATTCGGTTTTGATGATAAAAAAAAAAATTAATAAAATATATATATATATACGAGTGCGGATTAGAACCCAGAACCTCTGACACGCTTGGCAAAGTTCTACCACTGGACCATTAAAGTGCACACGTAAGTAGTCTATGTATTTATTCATGTGAAAATTCTCTGCACTGACAACATATTACATCTCATTAAACGACAAATTAAACCCAATGTACTATTTAAATCGATTGCTGTCACAAAATGTAACAAATACACAGACTACTCCACTGCCTAGACTAGAGGGTGTATCGGGTTACTTGACTGTAACCCTGTTCCCTGACAAAGCAGGAACAAGATGCTGTGCTGAGTTAGCGCTATGGGAAACAATCTTTGTTTGACCGGTTGTGAAGTGTGTGTTGCAAACACACTAAGAACTTGGCTTTAACCCTCTTGGGTCTGAGGTGTTTTCTGGGCCCTGGAGGTGATTTGACATGCCCTGACATTTGTGCTTATTTCTGTTACTTATAACATTTTCATAGCTAAAGTCTGATTACACTGTATTGAGCACAAACTCTGCTACAACAATATGTGAGCAGCATGTAAACGTTTGTAATTTCGAGAAAATTACGTTTATGCATGGTTAGTGAAAAAAATAATAATAATGTTTTACTCCATACATAATATTTGTTCACAAGACTTTTGGAAACTGCATCACACTCATTCACATAAAACATTTTATTGATTTAAAATTTGTAAGACCTGTTTTGTGTCAGAAAGCTGTATGCGGGGAGGGCGTGAATCATCATGAATATTGATGTCTTTGACATCTGGGAAGACAAAGACACCACCCCTAATGACCCTATCAGCTGAATGGGACTGTGAGGGAACTACAACAAGGAATGTGAGGATATTAAAAGAATGACTTTTTGATTGCATTTTATTTACAACTCTAAATAATCCAAATATACATAACGAAGGACAAAAAGGCACATTATTGAGCACACATGATCTAAACAGCGAGATTTGAACAGTCACACACCTCTGTGCCATTCCTGAAACAGTTCCTGTTCAACATACCTGTCATTTCTAAGGTGTTTCCTTTTTAGCACAATTTTCCACCGGACAAAATTGCGATTGTTAACTCATGATTTCTGTTCTGTCTGTGCGCACCAATCTTGCACTTCTATCTACTCCTCAACCAGACCACCTAGAGACTTCGGGTTTTCGGCATTATGTTAAGGAAGGTCTAATCTCGGGAACGCACAAAAAAATCCAGGAAAAGATTTTGGATTTCCTGGAAATTCCAGAAAAAAATCCGTTTTTTGCTAATTTCTCGGCAACCATAATAGCTATCGAGTTGAAACAAATTGCAATCGATAGCTTCTAAAATTTACAGTAATATTAGAAAACAAGAATTGATCAAAAATCTATCCTTTATGCTTCAAAAATTAATTAAAACTTTATATGAAGGGAAATAAGAAAAATATTGCCTTTTCACCTATAAAACTATTGTTCCACAGAAATACGTAAGGAAGGTATTCACAAGAGTCATGAGCACAATTAATTCCACTGAATTACGGCAAGAAATCAATGAAGGTATCGATCAAGATTTGGAGAAGGAGCAAGAATATATGAGAAAACGACAAGAGGTTGTTGCAAAATAAATGGAAGAACATTCAGCAAAGCGACAAAAGATGGCGACATCCACACCAACGGCTTCCTCATCAGGCGTATCTGATTTCTACGATGACTCGTGGCTTTCAGATGATGTTTTGGCAAATATCTCGAAAGCAGAAGAAGAGTTTACAAAGTCACAAGCCAATAGTCAAGCAGAAAAGAAGGAAGAATCTGAAGAGGACAAAGCAGAAAAGGAAGCTGATACAGAGAAAATTGAGGATATTGAGTGAACACAAGATGTAAAAAATAATGAGCTAATAAAAAAAAATTATGTTCAACTAGTCAAGTGATTGTGCCTTTTTTATTATCCATTGCTGATTTGATTTCAGAAAGTTCAATTGAATTTCAAGAGAAAGTTATATTCTCGAGCAACTTATTTTCTCTTTCATTTACTATCTCTTAGTGTTGTGATCCCATGACGTGAGAAAATTGCGCTAAAACACTCACTGAGTTTTTATTACTTGTTTTCTTTTGCCATGGAAACTGCCCTGCCATCAGTAGTCAGTGATGGAGCTTATTTTACTATGTTCGTGTAGAGTAGCGTGTTGATGTTGGTACAGTGCTCGCAGAGAAAAACAGTTTGAAGAGACTTGTGTGAATGTTTCAGTCAGCAGGACTCATCAGTGGCATATGGTCCCAGTTAAAAAACATACAAAAAAAAAAAAAAAACACCTTTGGGGGAAAAAATGTAATTGTGATATAAAATTCACAAACAAAAAATGTAAAGAACACCATGTTATAACTATAACTACGGCCTATACTGTACCTATAAATCATTAGAAAGGAACACTTCAGTAGAGAAAAATATATGGATTATCATATGTTAAGCCTACTTCAAATGTTTTCATACGTTATGAATTTATGAAGTGAGTTTGGAGTAAAAACGTTCTTTTTTTTTTTGCGTTTTTCTTTTCAGATGCAAAAGAGTAAGTGACTCAAACTTGCAGGCTTGCAGAGACCATTTACTGAACGATAGAGCCGCTCAAGTATTGCGCTTACATGAGAAAGAGTAATAGCAATATTGCCAAAATTACATTATAATTGCATCATGAGGGTGCATGTAAACGCGCTCACCATGAAACATTATTATTTAGCACATTATGCCCTAAAATTATTACTACTATTATTACGCCCAAAGCAAAATCCATGAAAAGCAGAGGAAAGATCAAATTTGATGTTTTGTTTTAAGGTGATAGGGGCTTTTACAGGTTTGCGTGCCTCACATGTGGACGATTTGTGTTTCAAAGGCATATATATTTCAAAGATAATGAGCAAGTATTGAGAAACTGTACCTCTCGGTGGTTTCATACGGAGTACATAAACAGAGAATATTTGTTATTGATAAGTAGATGCTACAAATATATTTTTTTTAAGAACCAGTCCGATACCAAAAATTCTGAGTGTCGACTGATACGATACTATACCAGCGCAGTTTTTTTTTTTTTTAAATCAAGTATAATTTTCTATAACTCTGTGTGTTGAACTGATAATCACTCTTTTGTGTGTTAAACACAATCTACAGACAACAGACAAAACTTCATTATACAGAAAAACTACAAATCAAAAAAAAAAATCTGATCATAATCTATGACAAAAATGCTATTATAAATTAGATTAGTGGATAATTCAGCAGTAAAATTTAGTCTAGAAAGATCACGAGTGCACAATAATTGTATAAAATCTGAACATTTAGTGAAAAAAAAAAAACATTTAGTGGGGAACAAATAAGAGACAATAAGTGTAGCACTGGTAAAAGTTACACATTGCTCTTTGTATTGTTGTAAAATACATTCATGAAAACCAAGACAACAAAAATCAAAAAGATCAATTATTTTATAGCCTAAGCCTAGGCTATTATAAAATTAAGACTTTTTAAAAAAAATGTATAGCACAGCTGTTTAATGAGGCAGCAACATGATAGATAGGACAGAACAAGAAAGGCTATTAATAATCTTTCATTTCGCAAAAGTATTATGATATGAAAGACTCCAATACAGTGCGGCACAAAGCGCTTATGCGCATCCTGTGCGCAGAATGATACGCTTGAAGCAAGTCACAGATTAATGCAGCTCTTCGAGTTTGCATTGAAAAGTTCAAAGCACAAAGGAAAGACATAGATCGATGCGTAGTGTATTATACAGTATCTATCTATGCAATCGTTTATTGAGCCTTTTATTTGAACAGTTTTAAAGTTACTGTGCGCGTGAAGAACAATTAGTGCTCTCTACTCATGTGTTGTGATCGCTTCAAAACCATTCACATCAGTCGTGGCACGAATTTGCGACATCTGTGACGTTTCAGAGATCCAACATTCCAAAACATTAGCTGTTTCATGACATCAACTACATGTTCAAGGAACATTTGCATGTCATTCATTTCAGAAAATATGAAGCAGAAGGGTTCCAGAGCATCGATTCTGTCTGGAAACTCAGCCTTCTCTAATCTGTCCATGGCTTCCGCAACGTCTTGTTCCTCCATACAGAGTACTTTGGGCAACTGAACAGAACCAAGCAGCACACTTGACTGATCCAAACACCACTTGCTGGCTATCTTCAAATCTGGCATCAATCGAATCTGTGAAATAACACAGAGAAAAAGGGAAATACAACTGTGATAAAGCAAACACATTGACAACAAAAACCAAAACAAAGCAACAACTATTTACAATTATTAGGACTTTGTTGCTAGTCATGTAACAAAACAGTGTACCTCTTGTGATGATTCTAGTGTGCATCCTCCAACACAGGATGCAGTACATCTGCCTAAAAATATATAAAATACAAAGAAATTAATATTACATTTAAGTCTGTGTTAACTTAATAACTTTTTATTTAAAGATGATTAGGGTTTTTTTTATTTTTTTTTATCAACTACACAGTACATATACCTGTGATGATAATTCCTGAATCCGATATTGTGGCTCTGCCTGTTAGTCAAACACCACAGCATAAGCAAATCAAACATTCACAAGGTAATATGACATTTTAAGTGTCATATCCCCTAGTATATGCTTTCACCTGAAAGGTCCCCTCCAACTTCCTTTTCTTTAGCCTAAAAACTAGCTGTCGATCACCCCTCAAGGAAGGCTTTAGACTCCTCAGAAGTGTGCAAAAACATTTCCATGGCTGTAAAGCATGACAATATTACACATTGTTCCATTATGTATTTGTATATCTAAAAAAAATAATACTGTACCTATACAGACCATAGTTCTCCATTAACATCACACACCACCATTTCCACAGTTCTGGCATGTCCAGCTGCACAAAACATGAAAGTAATTATTACCCCTTTGCATTTTAAAATCACACTGACTCAACATTATTGTAAACAAGTACTCATAATTGTGGTCAAATGAGGAATCCATCACTAGGTAAAATGCAGACTATACAGGGAAACATGATGAGGCAAAAGAGAATTAAAAACAGCCAGATGATGTACACACAAAAAACAATCTTACCATTAACATGAAGACACCGCAGTCATTACCATATGGTTGCCCTGGAAACCCCATATAGCAAAAGACATTAGTGACATTTCAATAAGTAACACTTTGAGACTTGATCAAATTTACCTCTAAATCAAGGCCTGTCTTTTCAGCACATTTCCCAGGCATTATCCTGTTCGCAATATCCCTGTTGATTACAGATTGTGTTCTTTTTAACATTAGCAGTTTTTGCTTAATAACGTTCATGCACATTTAAATCATTTAAATAGATAGCACATTTAAATAGAACAGTTTCTCAAACTGGGTTAAGTGAAAGAGCTAGGGGATCCATACATTTTTAAATATGGCCTGCAAAGTTCTATGTACATAACATTAGCATGATATTGATTACAAAACAAGAGCTTGAATCAGATAGGGATCCCCTAGTACTCTCAGTAACCTCTGAGAAACCCCTTCAAGAACACAATGAGAACAAACCTTCATGCATAATATTGGAAAACAACACCTGAACAATACGTACAATAACATGAACTTCATGAAATAAGTCACAAAACTGTGACTATTAGTGAACAACTGAACATGCAAGCATTGTCAGATCACACAGATTTCTCAGACCATAAGTTGTCACAGTGAAATAAAGGTGTTTAAATCTGAAATCATCACTAATGCAAAAAATGTCTGAGAAACCTGAAGTACATTAGAACAAGTAAAAACCTTAGCTCTTACTGAACAATCCATGAAACAAGATGATCTTGCAGTGTAGAGACAGGTCATATGAACGTGACCTTCTCTGAACAAAAGCGCAACCACGCATTTTAAGTAAATTAGACCTCAACAGAGCTTTGTATCTCTGGTTACCAAATCCGAATGGTGTCTCAGAACATTTAGAGTCTAAAAAGAGAATTACTTCAAAACCTAAAGAAAAGTACAGTATTGTTTTTTCATTAAATAACATTATTAACAGCACAAATTATTATTATTATTATTATTATTTTATTTATTTTTTACATTCTACAAAAACAACAGTTTTTTTTTTTTGAATGTGTACATTTACATCTATTTGGTACTTGCTGCAGTTATACATACACTGAAATCAAAGCACTACGGTCATGCAAAGACGACATATTTTTTTAAATATTCACTAAATGCAGTGTGAATTCGTACACACAACTGGTAGTGTCCAGGGGCCTCATTTATAAAACTTTGCATAAGATTTGCGTCAGAAGTGGCGTACGGATGAAACATAGGACGTGCGTACGCACAGAAATATTCGGATTTATAAAACCGTGCGCACGCACATCCTACGCAGTTTTCCCTTAATAAATCACAATCAATTCTAAATGTAGCGCAGCTTTTGCGGCTTCATGTCACGCCCATAGTTGCCCATAAATAGTCCGTGAAACGCCCACAAGTTAATATTCATCGATTGCGAAATCATGGCAAACACAGAGAGGAAAACCAAGAAACGTAACTTCAGTAGAAAGTAGAAGTAGAAATTATCGTTGGCGAGGTGGAAAAGAGGAGTAAAATGTTGTTTGGAGGGCACAGTGTGAAGTCTTCATGTTATTTATGGGAGGCAGTATTGCCATTTCTTTTACACAACGGTCTACAGTTTCACACACTTTCACACTTTTTTTTTTGTGTGTACGCCTGGGTCAGAGTTTGCGTGAAGGACCGCACATTTTCCCGTCAAGTTTGCTTTTTATAAATACCAATTATTGCGTAGAGAGCGGCGTACGCCTTCTTTTGTGCGTACACAACGTTTATAAATGAGGCCCCAGGTGTCCAAATCGGAATCACATGGGCATCTTTCAAGTGAGCATCATTCTGACATGAATTAGAAAGTTTTAGTGAACACATCAAAACAGCATGCATATCAGGGAATAGAACAACATACAGGTAGACTCATGTTGTATTACAAATTTATTAAATGTTTAATTTAGATTCCCCTACAATAGTATATAAACTGAGAAAGTTTAGTAGACTGATTTTAGCATTTGAGGTATAAATGATGATTATTGAGTTTCCAGGAAGATATTCCTGCCAGACCTGTTTTTTCTATTGTAAGTTAAATGAGTAAGATTACTGAGACTCTTACCTTTTGTCTTTAATGGTTCTTGGAGCCCGAGCCCCAGCCCCAGTCGTTGAATAGTTAGGCTGATTGGATTATCATCTATGCGTTTGAATAGTTATGCTGATTGGATTAGGATTGGTAACACGCTGGAGTCTAGGGCTGGTTCCTAAACCTGTATACTTCATTTACATGCTTTGTTCAACCTCAATGTAAATCCCTCCCCCTAAATGTATATAAATTGCAAGGCAACGTTCCTTAGTCGTTTTGTCTCAAAGATCACGATTCAACTGAAGTTGAATTTTTATGAAGATTTCTACCTTCTGCTTCATCAGCTCATCCACAAGACTGTCTTCTGACACATTCATCATTTGAGCTTCAGCTGATGTGATCTTTGCTGTAACAACTTTAGCGTATTCTGTATTCAATACAGTGTTATCCTTCCTAGTCTTGCTTCCTATCCATGGAGCCCACCTTTCATAGCTAGGTTGCACAGCAAATGGATTTTTGGCCCAGCCTGATGCACATGCACACATTTATTAGTCTACATAATATGAAAACTGAGACATATTTCAGAGGAAAAATAATTAGATTAAAAATGTAATAAATCATTCCCAAAAGAGACACCAACAAAGATAAATTTATTGTTGGTAAAAATAAATAAAAAAACACTTAAAAAAAGCAATCATCTCAAGATTTACTGATTTCCAGAAATCCTCAATGTCAACTTCCCCTCTAAAATCAGGTGGAGGCTCTTTGAGGTCACTCACTTACAAAAAAGAAACAAACAAAAAAGTGAGACAGACAGACAGATAGATAGTCGGTTGTTCGCTCGTATGGGCGGATAGATAGTATTTCAAGAAAAGTACTTTTACATTTCATTACACTGGTTACTATATTAAAGAAAACAAACTCTTGCCTGACATGAAACACCCTACTTGTGCAAGTCCATGATGACCACGGGAGGATGGTAGTCACAGTTAACACAAGAATGCAAGTATTCGGTCTCTGTCAAGGCCTCAAAATGACTGTAACCATGGATTATGGTGTCTCTGTTGGGGTATTTTATTCTCCGGAGGCGCTCCAAAGTATCTACAGCCCTGGAAACTGACACATGGTTCTGGAATAGACATAACGGGAAAATAAATAAAAATGTTATAGCTTAGTTTAGGATTGGTATGCGTGTCATGGCACACATTTGTTTTTTATTTCTTAGCACCATCTTGTGGCAGTTTGGTGTTACAACAAAGAAATTGATGACTGTAAACTGTTTTCTAAGTGGTTGGTTTAGATCATGTGACTCCTGGGTTAGAGGTTAACCAGGAAATAACCGCAGTGTTACAGATTCTTTCCATGCGGTTGGCCAACAAGTCATCTCTCTATTTCCTTTACGTTTTTGTGCCTCGGAAAGGCTTTGCCTGTAAGTTTGTTACCTTTTTCCAGTGTTTGCATGAATGTATGTGCATGTATATATTTGTAATTCATTAGTCTGAGTTTAAAAACGAACTATTCTACAGTGATGGCAATTTGTTAACAATAACACTAAGTAGAGCTGATTGCTGTAGCCTTTTAGTATGTGCTCAGAGAAAATTTGTAAACAACGGAAATTCATTTGTGTTTATTTTGAGAACATTTTGTAACAAGATATTTGTAATCTTTGTATATTTCAGTTATACAAAAAAAGAGAAAGAAGAGGAAAGAATATAACAGTAAAACTTTCAACTTTACTCCTGCGTCTGCCCCTTTTCTGACTCCTGTTAGCTATCTGTCAGTGTAGCGTAGATGGAACACGCATCTAGGACAGAATAGTAAAAAGGCAACTGCACAGTGGGCACTAAAGTTCAAGGAAAGCAAGCTCTAACTCCATCATTCCTTGTTCATCATCACGCCCTGTACTCCTAGACGGTATTAGCAATTCTTGATGGCAGAGAAAGCTACGGAGGTTGATGAAGCTATAGAGCAAAGTCAAGCATTAGAAACAAGATATATAGCCTCTGCTTCGACTAATAGATCTAGAAGCTCATCGGCTAGCATAGCTGCTGCCAGGGCTCGTGCTTAACTGGAAGCTGCCGTGATTACGTCATGAATCAGTCTCAACTGAGGTTATTGTCTCCTGCTGGAGATGAACCATGTCAACCACATCTAAAGTTCGGGCCCGAGACACCCCCAAGGCAGCATTGCTTAGCATCTTGGGATGTCAGAGATTCCAACAATAAACCTGATACTGAGAGTATAACGCAGCATTCTCAGAAGTCAGTGCAAACAACTTGTCATAAATACCAAGATCCGCCATTCACTTCTTCTCCATATAAGACAACACCACAACCATCGTTCAACAACAACACTAATGTGAGTGAGGTCGCCAGGTACTTAGCACGCCGAGAGCTTGTTAACTTAGGTCTCTTCAAGTTTGACGATCGTCCTGAGAATTATTGGGCGTGGAAGTCATCTTTCGTCAATGCAATTGAAGGTTTGCACCTGTCAGCTGCTGAGCAGGTAAGACTTTCTGTCGAAATGGTTGGGAGAACAGTCTTCACATCATGTGTGAAGGATCAGAGCTGTGCACACAGGTAATCCACACACAGGCTTGGGAGCGCTTGGAAGATTGCTATGGCTCTCCAGAGATTATTGAGAAATCCCTCTTTGACAGGATTGATAGCTTTCCAAAAATCAGCAACAAAGACGCGAAAAAGCTTAGAGAACTTGGAGATCTTCTACAGGAAGTGGAGTCTGCGAAACATGAAGGCTACCTACCCGGACTTACTTGTCTTGACACCGCTCGTGGTGTTGCTCCCATCATGGATAAGTTACCTTACAGTCTTCAGGAGAGGTGGATGGCTCAAGGTTCTCAGTAAAAAACAGCACATCAAGTTGCCTTTCCTCCATTCTCATTCTTCTGTGATTTCATCTGCAGAGAGGCTTGAACACACAACAATCCAAGTTTTGCTCTGTCTTCAGGAATTCATAGTGTGTTGAAACCAGAGCAGCCATTCAAGAGACAAATGAAAAGCCCAGTCTACACTCAAGATGGAAGTGTCATCAGGGACTGTGAGTCAGACACGCAGCTCAAACTATAAGTTGGATGATGTGGATAAGACCTGCCCGATTCATAAGAAGCCCCACCCTCTCAGCAGTTGCAGAGGTTTTAGGATAAAACCTTTGGATGAGCGCAAGACTTTCCTAAAGGAGAAAGGTGTTTGCTACAGGTGCTGTGCAATAACCACTCATCTGGCCAGGGACTGTAAGGCAGCTATTAAATATAAGGGATGTGGCAGTGATGCTTATATCGCAGCGCTTCATCCAGGACTGCAGCCTTCAAACTTATTCGATCATGGCGGGGAGGGAGAGATAGACATGCCTCAACCTGCAATCACTTCCAATTGTACAGAAGTCTGTGGTTACGGCAAATGTTCACGGTCCTGCTCTAAGATTTGCCTGGCTAAGGTTTACCCAGAAGGCCACCCAGAAGGAGCAATCAAGCTTTATGTGATCCTGGATGTCCAGAGCAATAGATTGCTTGCTAGAACGAAGTTCTTCAACTTGCTGCATGTCAAAGGAGAGAACTCAACACATACTCTACGTACCTGTGCAGGTGTGACAGAGACTGCGGGAACAAGAGCTACAGGTTTAATCATAGAGTCTTTAGATGGAGTGACGAAGGTGAAATTGCCAACATTGATCGAATGCAACAATATGCCGGACGACAGGGCCGAGATACCAACACCTCTTACTTAAACTTAAAGCCCATCGCTCATTGCATTCCTCTTTTGGATCCAGAAGCCCAAATTCTTCTTCTTTTGGGTCATGACATCCTTCAGATTCATAAAGTACGGGAACAACGCAATTGACTTAATAACGCACCCTACGCGCAAAGACTAGACCTAGGATGGGTCGTAGTAGGAGATGTCTGCTTAGGATCCGTGCACAGGTCTGTACTTGATAATGGACGTCCTTCTATACTTCCTCCATGTCCCAACAAACTCGGCGTCAGGGAGAAGTTTGACATCAAGCCTCTGCCTGAGATATCTCTGGTGCACGGCACCTTCATCTTTGATGACTATGCCATAGGGGATACCATCTTCGAGAGGACAAAGGAGTCAAAGTTGGATTGTCTATTGAAGACAGGCGCTTTTTGGACATCATGGATAAAGAGATGTTTATGGACGAGAGCAATAGTTGGGTCACACCACCCCCATTCAGAACACCTCGCCAACGACGCCCTAATAATAGAGAACAGGTATTAACACGCCTAACCTCCCTTTTGTGCACACTGGAAAAGAAGCCTGAGGTGAAGTCTCATTTTGTTACCTTCATGCAGAACATCTTTGATCGTGACCATGCCGAAGTAGCCCCTCCTCTTCGAGAAGGACAGGAATGTTGGTATTTACCTACCTTTGGGATGTACCACCCACAGAAGCCCGGTCAGATCAGAGTTGTCTTCGACTCCAGTGCGCAAAAACAGGGCATCTCCTTGAACAATGTTCTTCTATCTGGTCCTGACTTAAATAATAGCATCTTGGGACTCTCACTTCGAATTTAAAACTGCACAAGTTCGCTTCTAATAGCAAGGAAGTAATGAACGCATTCCTGACCGAAGACCATGCGAAGTGACTCAAAGATCTCAACTTGGAAGTTGACCCTACTCCCATCCAACGTAGTCTCGGACTTAGCTGGGATGTGAGGGGGGACACATTCACCTTTCATATAACCGACATTAAGAAGCCCTTTACTCGCAGAGGGACCCACTTGGGTTCGTTGCCCCTATCATCATTGAAGGGAAATTCCTGCTACGAGAACTCTCAGGTGAGGTTTTTGACTGGGACTCTCCTCTCCCTGAAGATAAGGAAGAAGCATGGAAGAATGCATGGAATGCATGGAGGAAATCCCTACAAGATCTCAAACAGCTGGAGATTCCTAGAACATATGTTTATACTACTCTCTACAGCTCTGAGGAAGGAACTCCACATTTTCTCTGATGCTTCTGTCAGAGCAATTACAGCAGTGGCATATCTTTGTGTCATCAATGGCGAAGGAGCTTGTCACACCGGGTTTGTCTTAGGGAAGGTGAAATTAGCTCCGCAAGCTGCTCATACCATTCCCAGGCTGGAACTAGGAGCTGCGGTTTTAGCTGAAGAGATAGCAGAGACAATCACAAACGAGCTGGACTTCACTCTAGATGCTGTGGAGTTTTGCACAGATAGTAGAGTCGTTCTGGGGTACATATACAGTGAGGAAAATAAGTATTTGAACACCCTGCTATTTTGCAAGTTCTCCCACTTAGAAATCATGGAGGGGTCTGAAATTGTCATCGTAGGTGCATGTCCACTGTGAGAGACATAATCTAAAAAAAAAAATCCAGAAATCACAATGTATGATTTTTTTAACTATTTATTTGTATGATACAGCTGCAAATAAGTATTTGAACACCTGAGAAAATCAATGTTAATATTTGGTACAGTAGCCTTTGTTTGCAATTACAGAGGTCAAACGTTTCCTGTAGTTTTTCACCAGGTTTGCACACACTGCAGGAGGGATTTTGGCCCACTCCTCCACACAGATCTTCTCTAGATCAGTCAGGTTTCTGGGCTGTCGCTGAGAAACATGGAGTTTGAGCTCCCTCCAAAGATTCTCTATTGGGTTTAGGTTTAGAGACTGGCTAGGCCACGCCAGAACCTTGAAATGCTTCTTACAGAGCCACTCCTTGGTTATCCTGGCTGTGTGCTTCGGGTCATTGTCATGTTGGAAGACCCAGTCTCGACCCATCTTCAATGCTCTAACTGAGGGAAGGAGGTTGTTCCCCAAAATCTCGCAATACATGGCCCCGGTCATCCTCTCCTTAATACAGTGCAGTCGCCCTGTCCCATGTGCAGAAAAACACCCCCAAAGCATGATGCTACCACCCCCATGCTTCACAGTAGGGATGGTGTTCTTGGGATGGTACTCATCATTCTTTTTCCTCCAAACACGTTTAGTGGAATTATGACCAAAAAGTTCTATTTTGGTCTCATCTGACCACATGACTTTCTCCCATGACTCCTCTGGATCATCCAAATGGTCATTGGCAAACTTAAGACGGGCCTTGACATGTGCTGGTTTAAGCAGGGGAACCTTCCGTGCCATGCATGATTTCAAACCATGACGTCTTAGTGTATTACCAACAGTAACCTTGGAAACGGTGGTCCCAGCTCTTTTCAGGTCATTGACCAGCTCCTCCCGTGTAGTTCTGGGCTGATTTCTCACCTTTCTTAGGATCATTGAGACCCCACGAGGTGAGATCTTGCATGGAGCCCCAGTCCGAGGGAGATTGACAGTCATGTTTAGCT
This sequence comes from Rutilus rutilus, assembly GCF_951802725.1. Taxonomy (NCBI): domain Eukaryota; kingdom Metazoa; phylum Chordata; class Actinopteri; order Cypriniformes; family Leuciscidae; genus Rutilus; species Rutilus rutilus. Next base: position 11,525,308 of record NC_140217.1, on the reverse strand, counting down.
TCTTCCATTTTCTAATGATTGCTCCAACAGTGGACCTTTTTTCACCAAGCTGCTTGGCAATTTCCCCGTAGCCCTTTCCAGCCTTGTGGAGGTGTACAATTTTGTCTCTAGTGTCTTTGGACAGCTCTTTGGTCTTGGCCATGTTAGTAGTTGGATTCTTACTGATTGTATGGGGTCGACAGGTGTCTTTATGCAGCTAACGACCTCAAACAGGTGCATCTAATTTAGGATAATAAATGGAGTGGAGGTGGACATTTTAAAGGCAGAATAACAGGTCTTTGAGGGTCAGAATTCTAGCTGATAGACAGGTGTTCAAATACTTATTTGCAGCTGTATCATACAAATAAATAGTTAAAAAATCATACATTGTGATTTCTGGATTTTTTTTTTTTTTGATTATGTCTCTCACAGTGGACATGCACCTACGATGACAATTTCAGACCCCTCCATGATTTCTAAGTGGGAGATCTTGCAAAATAGCAGGGTGTTCAAATACTTATTTTCCTCACTGTATAACCAGACAAGGCGTTTCTACGTATACCTAGCCAACAGAGTGCAGCGTATCCACAGAGTGTCAAGCCTATCCAATGCAGTGGCACTATTTGTCTACTAAGCATAACCCTGCAGACCACGCCACCCGCTCTGCTCCAGCAGCTCTGTTGGGCACCACCACCTGGCTTACAGGACCTGCCTTCCTGTCGCAAATGGATCAGAATCTGTCTCTAGAGAAGGAATTTGACCTCCTCGAGCCAGAGTTGGATACAGAAGTTCATCCTCTTGCTACTACTGTATCCGATGATTTTCATCTTGAATGTCAACGATTTGAGCGATTCTCTTCATGGAGGTCATTAGTCAGAGCCATAGCTTTTCTCATACATGTCGCCCAGACTTACAAGTCGTCTGATGATAGAGAAAGAGCCTGCAGATTGTGGCACTATTGTGCTAAACCTCGTACAGTGAAAGAGTTGTTACAAGACGAGGAAGTTGTAATCAAGAGCGTTCAGAGGGGAGCTTACCAAGAAGAGCTTACCTGCATCGCCAAAAGAAATGACATCCCGAGGCACAGCGCTCTGAAAAAACTGAACCCGTACGTAGATAGTAGTAGAGGCCTTCTCAGGATAGGAGGTCGGCTTAAAAATGCAACTCTTGATCTCAAAGAGAAGTTTCCTTTAATTGTTCGAGGACGCAGTCATGCTGCAAAGCTCCGGTCTGACTGTGGGACCAATTTTGTAGGAGCCTGTAAGGAGCTGGAAATCATGCTAAATGATCCTCAAGAGCCTAGTGTGAGGAAGTACCTGGGTGGAGAGGGTTGTTCATGGGTCTTCAATCCACCTCACGCATCCCACATGGGAGGAGCCTGGGAGCAAATGATAGGAGTCTCCAGGCGCATACTAGATTCCATGCTCCAACAGATCAGTCCTTCCTGCTTGACACATGAAGTGTTGTCTACTTTGATGGCAGAGGTTACAGGAATTGTCAATCCAAGATCCCTTGTTCCCATTTCCACAGACCCAGATTTACCTTTCTTGTTGGTGCCAGCCATTCTCCTAACTCAAAAGGGTCATACACTCCTCCCACCTCCAGGTTACTTCAAGGAAACCAATCTTCATAGACAGCAATGGAGAAGGGTGCAACATCTCGTCAACACTTTCTGGGGCAGATGGAGGCGTGAATACCTCGCAACGCTTCAAAGCCGAAGCAAATGGCAAGAGGGTTCTTAATTAATGTGAATAATGCATAAAATATAATTAATTCTAAAGTGAAGATCATAGTAACCCACTAATAATGACTCAAGTGTTTCCAAATCCTTCAGAAGGAATGACTAATTATTTGGTCAGTATTCTAAAGTAAAAAACATGATAACTCTCTGGTAATGGCTTAAGTCATTGTAAGCTTTTGAGGTTTTTGTAAAGGTTTGGATAGGAATGACTGATATGTTACTACATCCTTGTAAATTAATTACTAATTATTTGGAAGTTGGAACAGTATTCTGTAGTAGGTGTTACCAAATCCATCAGAAGCCATTACTATCCAAAACCTTACAAAAACTTTAAAAGCTAACAATGACTTCAGTCATTACTAGAGAATTATCATGTTTTTGGAAGATTAGGACAACATTTTCGGAATGGAATGTTGTTCCAGGATCAACAAAATATGTTAACAAGTACCCCTATGTAAAACTTGTTAGCCTTGTGCATTTCCCCATATGCCATGCTTAAATTCTGGTAAATTATCCTGATATCCATAATCTGAAAGAAAAAATAATAATAATAATTGTCATACCAGATATTCATAGCATCAGTTTTGTCCCACTACTTTTGGTGTTGTGCCACATGAAGTTTCCATATTCAAATTAATTAATTCGGTTCGTTTATATTTGAACTTGAATTGTGTTTAACTGTGTTTTAAACAGGTATTACTTCATGACAGGTTTGCAGTTATATATTATTCCATTCACAAAGGACTATGAGTACCATTGAAAACAAAATAAGGGTTACATTGTAAAAAGTCATAGCAAGTTCCAAGACATTGTAAATAGTCATAGCAAGTTCCAAGAAAATATAATCAAAATTCTTTAACTAACCAACATCGCATGACTATTATTGGACTCCCTTTTGTTATTTGAAACTAATTAAAAAAATATCTCTAACCAGGCTAGTCAAAGTTTCCCAGAACAACATTGCCTAGAGCATAACACTGGCTCTGCCGGCCTGCCTTCTTCCCACAGTGCATTCCGCTGCCATCTCCTCCCTTAATAAACAACATGCACCTTGCCTTCCACCTGATAGAAAGTGTTATTCATCAGACCATGACCCTGAAGCTGGTTCACCATTTGTCTTGTCTTGCACTATGTTTGCTAGTGCATACCAGGAACACTTCACATGATCTGCTGTTTTGGAGAAGCTCTGACCCAGTCGCCTTGCCATCACTGTTTAGCCCTAGTCAAAGTCACTCTTTTTTTAATATATAAATATATATATAAATATATATTATATACAGTGTATATATATATATATATATATGTATAATGTCTCTGGTTGCACAAAGGACACTCGCAACGAGGAAGATTAAGATAAATGCAAATAGTCTTTATTAGATTCACAATAAAATCCAAAACGAGAGAAAGGCTGACAACCAAAGTGTAGACACAAACAATACCCGACAACTAAGGAGTCAAAGGCATGAACTTAAAGGCCCACTGGAGTGCCTTGGAATGCGCAACTTTGTATGATGCATTGACGTAATTTCCACTGAAACAGGAAGCTAAGGTGGGACATATTGAATGGCTCCTCCCCCTTTTCAAATCGCCAATAGCATTTAGTTTACCTCACAGACTGCAAGTCGTACTTGACAGCACCATTGAAGCAAATCCAAACGCCGTTGATACGTTGGATTCAAAAGTAGAGGTGTAAAGGTAGCACTTTACAATAAGGGTACTGTTCCTGAATAATCATGTACAAATATCTGAATTAATAGTTACTTCAACATGAACTCATGATTAGTGAATATATGAACTGGGACATTCTACCAGAAATGTACATTTCCACTTTAAAAAATCTTGGGGAAAAAAATATATTTTTCTTAAATCTGAACGTTGAGTCATATGGAGGACATGTTAAACTATGAGAAACACATATCATCCCATCTCAGCATGTTTTTATGATTAAATAAAATACATTTTTATACGCATTTCACCCCTAAAATGTCAGGCCCTGTCACAGACAAATTTGTATATGTTAGAATGGTTTCCTAATGAATTTCTTTGATACAGATAGCATTTTCTTATTGATCACATGTCCCTGATTGTATCTAACATGGTTTTATAATTCCTTTAAGAAATATAAGTAACTTTTCGGTCAACTGTAGTACACAAAATCACAGAATACCCGCAGGCACTCATATAGTTGTAAAATAACTACCTTTACATAGGAGATTTTTATAAAAACATAGTAGTGGATATATACCCCCACCTTCATCTACACAGTTAAAGAGATTAATTAATTAATATTTCCTCAAATAGTACACTTTTGTCATATTTCCTGTGTGACAGGACTGACCATGGCGTGACAGGACTGACGATACTGTGACAGGACTGACTTTATGGATTTTGATGATGCAGAAAAAGTTATGTTTTGTGTTCTTTATTTAAGTTTTGATTGCCATTTCTTTTTTAAATTATTATTATAATTTTAATGTTAAAGTAATATTAGACTATGGTAAAATTCAGCCAAGGACATACATAATATTGCTAAAAGTATTGGGACAGCCCTCCAAATAATTGAATTTAGGTGTTTAAATCGCTTCCATGGCCACAGTTGTATAAAAATCAAGCACCTTGGCCTTCATTTTACTATTGCATGCGTTAAATACATAACATATGCAATAAATGTTATAAAAAAGAACAATAACATTCATTTGTAAGGCCGTGTCACACAGGAATGTGACAGGGCCTGATGTGACAGGGCCTGACGGTTGGCCATTGTAAACTGCCATTACTCAGCCTGCTAGCATGCTAGCATAAAAACTGTTAACATGCAAGCAAGGAATTTCAGTAACCTTTTTAGACATGTTTTGGATTTAAAACATTTTCATTATTTTCTGGAATTTTTAACCGTGACAGGGCCTGACCCTTTAGCTCGTCTTCCTAAAAAAAACATACAAAACAAGCTTAAAATCATACAATTCAATGAAAGAATTCAGCCTTAATCAATGTAAGCTTCACCTGGGTCAAATGATGTCACTTCCTCTGAGTGATACCCGTAAAGGCATATTTCACACATTTTATGTAGAGTTTTATGTAAACGTGACAGGACTGACCAAAACATGGGGACAGTTGTAAAATAGAATTTATTTGTAGAATTTATATATAATTTTATGTTTTTGATCAGTTGATGTGAATGATAACAGCTTAAACTTAATATTGATGAGTTTTTTTTTTCTAAATAACAGTTTGTAGCATAACAAAACTATGAAAGCTGTAGCAATTTGGCTGAGGACAAGGGCATGGACAGGATTTGTAATTTTCAAAAGTGTTTTTAATAAAGAAAAAAATATCTGAGAACCTAATGAATGACATATTCCTTTACAGAACAACTCACAGAAATCAACTATGAGCCAGTTTTAGAAATTTTTGGATGAAATACTTTTTTATTCACTGAAACAATCCAAGGACAGATAATGTACGTTTCTGGTAGAATGTCCCAACTAATCATGAACCAGTGAAGAGCTATCCTTATCTAAGACAGGAGTCAAAATAACCTAAGACAGGAGTCATAAGAATTCATGCATGAATAACAGCAGCCTTAACTACATGGAAAGTACATGTTTGATAGTTAATGTATTAATTAACATTTAGGTGTAAACTAAATCATAGGCTTCAAAAGAATAAATAAGAAGTAATCTGAATTTGAATTAAACATATAATTTAATACTGCCATAATTTAAACTATCATAATCTGCAATCTGCAGCTTTGTGACAAAGAGTTGGAATGGTACGTGATTATTTAGCCATTAATTACACAGATTCGTCTAACCAAATGTGGAAAATAGACAAATAACTACCACTAATAAAATTAATTTGATCTAAACCATTTTCTGATTTTTATTTTCATAGTCCATTTATGCCTATGTTTAGTAATAGCTACTGTTTTTGGTTGGACACTCATTAGTGGCACACTCAGAGCTCGCTCTGCACATTAGTTGTGTTCCTACGGTAATGCTGGCATTTTAATCTAATAAATGTTGACTGCTTTGGTAAACAGAATTAATAATTAAAGACGTTGATGTTTGCATGTATGATTTATTGGGAGTTTTCAGGAAGTTATGCACAGTAATTAACTGTATTCTTTATTGTCTAAATGTACACATATGCTTCGATTAGCATTAGCTGTAATGTAGATGTAAACGTTCAGAACACCTCGCCAACGACTCCCTAATAATAGAGAACAGGTATTAACGCGCCTAATCTCCCTTTTGCGCACACTGGAAAAGAAGCCTGAGATGAAGTCTCATTTTGTTACCTTCATGCAGAACTTCTTTGATCGTGACCATGCCGAAGTAGCCCCTCCTCTTCGAGAAGGACAGGAATGTTGGTATTTACCTACCTTTGGGATGTACCACCCACAGAAGCCCGGTCAGATCAGAGTTGTCTTCGACTCCAGTGCGCAAAAACAGGGCATCTCCTTGAACGATGTTCTTCTATCTGGTCCTGACTTAAATAATAGCATCTTGGAAGTCTTACTGCATTTTAGAAGGGAGCTGGTAGCTGTAACTGCTGACATCAAACATATGTTTCACAGCTTCATTGTGAAAGAGGAAGATAGAGACTTCCTTCGTTTTCTCTGGTTCAAGGATAATGACACCAGCAAAGAGATCATCAAATACCGCATGAGGGTGCTCGTGTCCGGTAATAGTCCATCTCCTGCTGTAGCCAGTTATGGTCTCCGACGAGCAGCGGCTTATGGTGAGGAGGAGTATGGTTCAGATGCCAAACACTTTGTAGAAAGAGAATTCTACGTTGATGATGGACTTTTGTCGACACCCACAGCTGCGGGAACAATTGATCTGTTGACGCGAACAAAGAAAATGCTGGCCACTTCGAATTTAAAACTGCACAAGTTCGCTTCTAATAGCAAGGAAGTAATGAACGCATTCCCGACCGAAGACCATGCGAAGGGACTCTTGAAAGTTGACCCTACTCCCATCCAACGTAGTCTCGGACTTAGCTGGGATGTGAGGGGGGACACATTCACCTTTCATATAACCGACATTAAGAAGCCCTTTACTCGCAGAGGGACCCACTTGGGTTGGTTGCCCCTATCATCATTGAAGGGAAATTCCTGCTACGAGAACTCTCAGGTGAGGTTTTTGACTGGGACTCTCCTCTCCCTGAAGATAAGGAAGAAGCATGGAATGCATGGAGGAAATCCCTACAAGATCTCAAACAGCTGGAGATTCCTAGAACATATGTTTATACTACTCTCTACAGCTCAGAGGAAAGAACTCCACATTTCCTCTGATGCTTCTGTCAGAGCAATTACAGCAGTGGCATATCTTTGTGTCATCAATGGCGAAGGAGCTTGTCACACCGGGTTTGTCTTAGGGAAGGTGAAATTAGCTCCGCAAGCTGCTCATACCATTCCCAGGCTGGAACTAGGAGCTGCGGTTTTAGCTGCAGAGATAGCAGAGACAATCACAAATGAGCTGGACTTCACTCTAGATGCTGTGGAGTTTTGCACAGATAGTAGAGTCGTTCTGGGGTACATATATAACCAGACAAGGCGTTTCTACGTATACCTAGCCAACAGAGTGCAGCGTATCCACAGAGTGTCAAGCCCAATGCAGTGGCACTATGTGTCTACTAAGCATAACCCTGCAGACCACGCCACCCGCTCTGTTCCAGCAGCTCTGTTGGGCACCACCACCTGGCTTACAGGACCTGCCTTCCTGTCGCAAATGGATCAGAATCTGTCTCTAGAGAAGGAATTTGACCTCCTCGAGCCAGAGTTGGATACAGAAGTTCGTCTTCTTGCTACTACTGTATCCGATGATTTTCATCTTGAATGTCAACGATTTGGGCGATTCTCTTCATGGAGGTCATTAGTCAGAGCCATAGCTTTTCTCATACATGTCGCCCAGACTTACAAGTCGTCTGATGATAGAGAAAGAGCCTGCAGATTGTGGCACTATTGTGCTAAGCCTCGTACAGTGAAAGAGTTGTTAAAAGCAGAGGAAGTTGTAATCAAGAGCGTTCAGAAGGGAGCTTACCAAGAAGAGCTTACCTGCATCGCCAAAAGAAATGACATCCCGAGGCACAGCGCTCTGAAAAAACTGAACCCATACGTAGATAGTAGAGGCCTTCTCAGGATAGGAGGTCGGCTTAAAAATGCAACTCTTGATCTCAAAGAGAAGTTTCCTTTGATTGTTCCAGGACGCAGTCATGCTGCAAAGCTCCGGTCTGACTGTGGGACCAATTTTGTAGGAGCCTGTAAGGAGCTGGAAATCGTGCTAAATGATCCTCAAGAGCCTAGTGTGAGGAAGTACCTAGGTGGAGAGGGTTATTCATGGGTCTTCAATCCACCTCACGCATCCCACATGGGAGGAGCCTGGGAGCAAATGATAGGAGTCTCCAGGCGCATACTAGATTCCATGCTCCAACAGATCAGTCCTTCCTGCTTGACACATGAAGTGTTGTCTACTTTGATGGCAGAGGTTACAGGAATTGTCAATTCAAGATCCCTTGTTCCCATTTCCACAGACCCAGATTCACCTTTCTTGTTGGTGCCAGCCATTCTCCTAACTCAAAAGGGTCATACACTCCTCCCACCTCCAGGTGACTTCAAGGAAACCAATCTTCATAGACAGCAATGGAGAAGGGTGCAACATCTCGTCAACACTTTCTGGGGCAGATGGAGGCGTGAATACCTCGCAACGCTTCAAAGCCGAAGCAAATGGCAAGAGGATTCTTAATTAATGTGAATAATGCATAAAATATAATTAATTCTAAAGTGAAGATCATAGTAACCCACTAATAATGACTCAAGTGTTTCCAAATCCTTCAGAAGGAATGACTAATTATTTGGTCAGTATTCTAAAGTAAAAAACATGATAACTCTCTGGTAATGGCTTAAGTCATTGTAAGCTTTTGAGGTTTTCGTAAAGGTTTGGATAGGAATGACTGATATGTTACTACATCCTTGTAAATTAATTACTAATTATTTGGAAGTTGGAACAGTATTCTGTAGTAGGTGTTACCAAATCCATCAGAAGTCATTACTATCCAAAACCTTACAAAAACTTTAAAAGCTTACAATGACTTCAGTCATTACTAGAGAATTATCATGTTTTTGGAAGATTAGGACAACATTTTCGGAATGGAATGTTGTTCCAGGATCAACAAAATATGTTAACAATTACCCCTATGTAAAACTTGTTAGCCTTGTGCATTTCTCCATATGCCACGCTTAAATTCTGGTAAATGATCCTGATATCCATAAACTGAAAGAAAAAATAATAATAATAATAATTGTCATACCAGATATTAATAGCATCAGTTTTGTCCCACTACTTTTGGTGTTGTGCCACATTAAGTTTCCATATTCAAATGAATTAATTCGGTTCGTTTTAATTTGAACTTGAATTGTGTTTAACTGTGTTTTAAACAGGTATTACTTCATGACAGGTTTGCAGTTATATATTATTCCATTCACAAAGGACTATGAGTACCATTGTAAACAAAATAAGGGTTACATTGTAAAAAGTCATAGCAAGTTCCAAGACATTGCAAATAGTCATAGCAAGTTCCAAGGAAATATATTAAAAATTCTTTAACTAACCAACATCGCATGACTATTATTGGACTCCCTTTTGTTATTTGAAACTAATTAAAAAAATATCTCTAACCAGGCTAGTCAAAGTTTCCCAGAACAACATTGCCTAGAGCATAACACTGGCTCTGCCGGCCTGCCTTCTTCCCACAGTGCATTCCGCTGCCATCTCCTCCCTTAATAAACAACATGCACCTGGCCTTCCACCTGATAGAAAGTGTTATTCATCAGACCATGACCCTGAAGCTGGTTCACCATTTGTCTTGTCTTGCACTATGTTTGCTAGTGCATACCAGGAACACTTCACATGATCTGCTGTTTTGGAGAAGCTCTGACCCAGTCGCCTTGCCATCACTGTTTAGCCCTAGTCAAAGTCACTCTTTTTTAATATATATATAAATATATATATATATATGTATAATGTCTCTGGCTGCACAAAGGACACTCGCGACGAGGAAGATTAAAGGAGAACTCGGTAACTCTAGCGAACTCTACTCACTTCTTCGCTGATTTTCCCTTTTGTTGTCGCATGTTTTCCCCACGAGCTCCCCCTACAGCTGTGGGAGGGTGTATATTTCACAACACGGTCGTAAAAAACTCACTTGCGGCGGCCTCCTCCCCCTCTCTACCGCTGCTCATGTGCGTTTGTTTTAATCGGAGCAAGCCAACTGTATCATGTGGAGCTATGTCTACCGAGGTGGGTAATCTGGTAATACATCATACATGCGTGTTTGTTTATGTCGAATTGCCGTAAAGCAATTTGTGTTTCGCGCTCGTTCTCATTCTCGTTCTCGCTTCTCACGAGACTTCCAATTTCTATCTTGCCGGGACGGTAGTCCCCAAGTTGCAAGGTTGGTTTTCCGCCTGGGAACGCTGGGGAGAGCGGGGAAAGTCACCAATATCACCAGAACAGGTTGTTTAACCATCCAAATGATTTCTAGACAGTTTTATTACGTTAAAAAAGTGACCAAGTTCTCCTTTAAGATAAATGCAAATAGTCTTTATTAGATACACAATAAAATCCAAAACGAGAGAAAGGCTGACAACCAAAGTGTAGACACAAACAATACCCGACAACTAAGGAGTCAAAGGCATGAACTTAAAGGCCCACTGAAGTGCCTTGGAATGCGCAACTTTGTATGATGCATTGACGTAATTTCCACTGAAACAGGAAGCTAAGGTGGGACATATTGAATGGCTCCTCCCCCTTTTCAAATAGCCAATAGCATTTAGTTTACCTCACAGACTGCAAGTCGTACTTGACAGCACCATTGAAGCAAATCCAAACGCCATTGATACGTTGGATTCAAAAGTAGAGGTGTAAAGGTAGCACTTTACAATAAGGGTACTGTTCCTGAATAATCATGTACTAATACCTGAATTAATAGTTACTTCAACATGAACTCATGATTAGTGAATATATGAACTAATCATGAACCAGTGAAGAGCTATCCTTATCTAAGACAGGAGTCAAAATAACCTAGGACAGGAGTCATAAGAATTCATGCATGAATAACAGCAGCCTTAACTACATGAAAGTACATGTTTGATAGTTAATGCATTAATTAACATTTAGGTGTAAACTAAATCATAGGCTTCAAAAGAATAAATAAGAAGTAATCTGAATTTGAATTAAACATATAATTTAATACTGCTATAATTTAAACTATCATAATCTGCAATCTGCAGCTTTGTGACAAAGGGTTGGAATGGTACGTGATTATTTAGCCATTAATTACACAGATTCGTCTAACCAAATGTGGAAAATAGACAAATAACTACCACTAATAAAATTAATTTGATCTAATCCATTTTCTGATTTTTTTTATAGTCCATTTATGCCTATGTTTAGTAATAGCTACTGTTTTTGGTTGGACAACCATTAGTGGCGCACTTAGTGCTCGTTCTGCACGCTAGTTGTGTTCCTACGGTAATGCTGGCATTTTAATCTAATAAATGTTGACTGCTTTGGTAAACAGAATTAATAATTAAAGACGTTGATGTTTGCATGTATGATTTTCTAAAAATGAGAACTGCTGCGTCTGTGTGTAGATGAGATAAGCAAAGTGCATGCGAGTTGTGCACACGCTTCATTGATTATGGCCAAGCATGCGCCCTTAAAATAGCATATGAATAAGATGCGCAACGCGGTAACTCAACGCAGAATTGTTTTCTAAACCTGCAAAATAGCACCAGGGAACGTTTGCACCGGAACACGCCTCCTCCTTGCGCTGAACCGCCCTCGGGAGCGCAAGTTAATTTCCTAATTTACCGACGTGCGTCTGTGGAGGGAAAAGTCCACTGTGCGCGGGTGCAAAATAGGAATGATACATGCGTCAGTGTACAAAGTCAATTGCGCTGGGTGCAAGATAGGGCCCCATATATGTTTCATTATATAAATAAAAATAAAATAACCAAAAATAATGTTTTATTTTTTTTGTACCATGGGTGTAAAGGAATAAGGATGGCACTCATTGTATGTTTATTCAAATTTTAGTTAATGATTTGTAAGTGCATCATTGTGTCATGACTTTACTTGAGGAGGCACATCGTCTCCTACAACAGGTTTACATGCATCAAAGATCAAAAAACTGTTTCATTTTCTCGTAATATACATTTGCACATCACCACATTCTCAAACGACTCGTCAGATGAATCAATCTCTCTAAATCACTCCTTTCCACGAGCTACTCTGCTCTGATTGGTCAGACAGCTCAGTCTGTTGTGATTCAGTTCATTTGTCTACCGTGTACAGCGTGCGTCAAAAAAACAAAAACGGCCAATGCCATAACAACGTCAGCTCTGCATGTCCTGAGGCTTCCTACACTGTAAACTAAAAACTGTAACGAACAATGAAGTTGATTTTACCATATCAATCCGAGCGCGAGTCCGATGATGAAACATTGAAAGAACTAGTCATTCAACCCAAACCTCCGTCGCAAGGACGACTCGAGCAGGACGTTTCGCAACTCATTTTGAGGTACATTATGAGATGTTGCAACTGTAACTCCTCACCATCAGCATTAACAAGTGCATGTCCATCAACAAACCGATTATTTTACTTGAACTTATTTATTTACAGAGTATTCCGAATTTATTACGGTGAACATGTGGAAACTGTATCAATAACAGTGCATACGTTATACGAGTCGTGAATGACTGGTGTAACATAAACGTTGGTAAAACAAATCTTGCTCCATGCTTATCTTTACTCAAAGTAGTGAGAACGACAATCTGCAGTAATAGACAGAGTTTTAGGTAATAGTGGCCCACAACTGATTAGCAGAAGTATTTCAGTAAGACAGGAATAATGTGAGTTAACCAGTTAGCAGAAACATTGCATTGAATTCTGAGATTTGAGAAGACGACTCAGCAAAACTCAGTAACACAGCAAAAGTTTAGGATGGAAGGTTTAGGTTTAGGAAGTTTTTGCTGTGGTATCGTGGTAAAGATGAATATTAACCACGGATTCTTCACATGCCCGTCCTTGGGCAGCGAAAAAAAAAAAAAACTGGCTTTACCTTAACATTGTAGAGCATAGCGTCTTCTCGACATGATGCTATCCAGTATCCACAGGAATCAGCTGCCGGTTTGAGGGGGTTCTTCACCCATTAAGTGGGCGGGCAATATGCTAATGTTTCGTCTTGACGACACAACGAAACGGCTTATGACTTGTTTGAACAAATGATTCATTTCATTGACTCAGAGTTAACTCTTACTTTTGAAAGAAAATAACGTTATATACGGTGCACTTTCAGATTTAAAACTTTGCAGGATGTTTTCATTCACTTAGAGCTATGTTACACACTACATGAAAGGTCATTTTCAAAAATCCATAATAGGGGCACTTTAATGCATCGTGTCATGACTTTAGGGGGCACATCATAATTAATTCACTGTTAACTACTTACCAAATTCAGCTCATGATTTATCATAAACTTACTATCAAATACACATGTACTACAACTACTATTCAGCCCAGTTAAGTAATGTTGTGTAGCTTTTCAGGAAGTCAGAGAACGGAGGTACAGTGTCATTAAAGCATATGTCTGGATGGAGAGTAAACTACTGATCCCAGCAAACGTTTCCCTGACCTTGCTTACATGTTTCCTGTTTGGTTATTTTTTTGGGAACCGATTCCTCAGGAACTTTTGTAAGTCACAGTTGGTTTAGTTTCATGGGAAAGAGGATACCACAAAACAGACTAAGGGCCCTATTTTAACGATCTGAAACGCAAGTGTCAAAGCGCAAAGCGCAAGTAACTTTGTGGGCGGGTCTTGGCGCTGTTGCTATTTTCCCGGCGGGATAAATGACTCTTGCGCCTGGCGCAAATCTAAAAGGGGTTGGTCTGAAGTGGCTTCATTATTCATAGGTGTGGTTTGGGCGTAACGTGAAATAAACCAATCAGAGCGACATCTCACATTCCTTAAGAGCAGGCGCGCTTGTTCTAAAGCGGATTCCTATTATAACGGCGGATTTGCCAGGCGCACGACAGGAGCGGTTCAAGGCCGAGGAGACCGACGTTCTCGTCAGGGACGTTGGGGATGGAGAAACACACCCAAATTAACTTCGGTTAAACAGGCGTATGATAATTTGGGTAAATGTGTAAGCTAGATGTATGCTTTTATAATAAAATGTCTATCTATCTATCTATCTATCTATCTATCTATCGTAATAATGTATGATTTGCAAAAATGATAACTGCTGCGTCTGTGTGTATATGAGAGAATCAAAGTGTATGCGCGTTGTGCACACGCTACATTGATTAAGGCCAAGCATGCGCCCTTAAAATAGCATATGAATAACATGCGCAACGCGCCACTGACTTTAAACTGTTTTTTTTTTTCGGTCAGTGGCGCAATTGTTTTCTAAACCTGTAAAATAGCATGAGGGAACGTTTGCGCCGGAACACGCCTCCTCTTTGCGCTGAACCGCCCCGGGGAGCGCAAGTGTATTTCTTAGTTAACCGACGTGCATCTGTGGAGGGAAAAGTCCGCTTTGCGCGGGTGCAAAATAGGAATGATACATGCGTCGGTGTACAAAGTCAATTGCGCTGGGTGCAAGATAGGGCCCTAAGACCATTTAAGATAAATTATTAGTGTATTTCCCCTGGCCCCATTAGTTCATGTTTCCTGTTTGGTTATTTTTTTGGGAACCGATTCCTCAAGAACTTTTTTAAGTGACAATAGGTTTAGTTTCATGGGATAGAGAATATCACAAAACAGATTAAGACCTTTTTAAGATAAATTATTAGTGTATTTAGTATTATCTATGTTTGATAAGGAGGATCAGAAAAATTAATGACAAACTAATCCTGTGCCTTTCAGTAATGTTTATGAGGAAGCTGCTGATGTCAATAGTTTAAATTATGACAGTAATACATTGTTTAAATGCATTTCAAAGTCAAAATATTTCAAATAAGTCAATATATACCTACGGAGCCTGATTGATTTAGTTTACCCCTAAATGAACGCATTAACTATCAAACATGTACTAACATGTAGTTAAGGCTGCTGTTATTCATGCATGAATCCTTATGACTCCTGTCGTAGTTAAGGATAGCTCTTCATTTGTTCATGATTAGTTTATATCTTCACTAATCATGAGTTCATGTTGAAGAAACTATTAATTCAGGTATTAGTACATGATTATTCATGTACCCTTGCTGTAAAGTGTTACCGGTGTAAACAAATTCTAGCCATTTCATTCTTAACCAATGTACAGTTGGAAAATGGAATAAAACGTACTCGGTTACTAACGTAACCTCGGTTCTCTCTAGAGAGGGAACGAGTACTGCGTAAGAACTTACGCTTGGGGGAAAGTCTCTTTCCGTGAGATACTGAAGCCAAAAATTATCCTTAATTTTTTATATAATGCAAAACGCGTTGCAGCAGCATACAGACATAGGCGAGGCAGCTAGCGCGCCTATTGGCTGCCCTGCGGCAACTGCAGCAGCCTATCGAGAAGGCCCTCTTGACGCCTTGACCAATGGGGGTGCTTCGCGCCCATTTGCATAGCGTCCCGCCGAAATAGGCGTGGCCTAGGGCTATAAATATAGCGTCGAGAGGCTGGTTCACTGGTTTTCATCGCCGGAGCGAACCAGAGCGAACTGCAGGCACGGCAAGGATACGCAGTACTCGTTCCCTCTCTAGAGAGAACCGAGGTTACGTTAGTAACCGAGTACGTTCTCTTACGAGAGGTTCTCTCGTACTGTGTAAGAACTTACGCTTGGGGAACACAATGTAAAACGCCGTGCGTGCTGAGATCCAATACCAAAGTCCCAAGGGCATGTGCCCGGGGCCCATATGGTACATGATCATCAGGGACTCACAGAGAACCCAGGAAGAGAGGGTAAAGCATCATTCCTGAATAAGTAGCATCCCACCAGGATGCTTTAAGATAATTGTGTTCCACACAGTCAGGGCAAAATTTGGCCTGATCTGATGAAAATTATGGGTCTTACAATTGCCCTCAGGGCTGCATGATCGATCCGTGAGCATTGCTCAAACAGTTCCCAGTATTCTGAGCCGACATCGGGGCAGATAGTACTGGCTTATTAGACCGACAGCAGCTTAGCTTGCAAAGCGGGAACTTCCAGGTTATAAAACCTGATAAATGTAGACGGGGAGGCCCAGCCTGCCGCCATACAGATATCATGTAAAGAAATCCCACTAGACCAAGCCCACGAAGAGGCCATGCCTCTTGTGGAGTGCGCTCTGACACCTAATGGGCATCGTAGGCCCTTAGAGATGTATGCCAGCGCTATGGCATCCACTATCCATCTGGATAGGGTCTGTTTCGTCACAGCTAGCCCTTTAGAGCGCCCGTAGAACGAAACAAATAGCTGCTCTGTCTGTCAGAAAACAGACGAGCGAGACACATAAGCTCTAAATGCCCTGACCGGGCAGAGCAAAGTGGCGTCCTCCTCCTCGTCAGGGACCGGTAAGGCAGACAAATGACTTGAGACCTGAAGGGTGTGTTGAGGGATTTAGGAACATACCCGCGTCTCGGTTTGAGCCTGACAATAGAGTCATTTGGCCCAAACTCCATACATGTCGCGCTTACTGAAAGTGCTTGCAAGTCCCCCACACGCTTTGCTGAAGCGAGAGCCAAAAGAAACACTGTCTTGAAGGACAAGTGTTTGATATCCACAGATTGGATTGGCTCAAATGGGGCACCTTCCATGGCCTCCAAGACCGTGGAAAGGTCCCATATGGGAACTGAAGGAGGTCTGGGAGGGTTTAACCTCTTCGCTCCTCTTAGGAAGCGAATGACCAGATCGTTCTTCCCAAGTGACTGGCCTAGCGTTGGTTTAACAAATGCTGCTATAGCTGCCACATAAACCTTGAGCGTGGAACTGGTTCTGCCCTTTTCCAGAAGCTCTTGTAGGAAGGAAAGAACGTCCGTCACCCCACAGTCCTGGGGCGACGCGCCACGGGCTGTGCACCAGCTAGAAAACACAGACCATTTTGAGGAATAGAGCCGTCTCGTAGAGGGAGCTCTAGCCTGCGTGATCATGTTTAGCACTCCCGTAGGGCCAGGGCCCAAAGCTCTGGGCGAGGATGCCAAATCGAGCCCTTGGCTTGGGTGAGGAGGTCTCTCCTCAGAGGTATCGGCCATGGGGCAGAGCTCGCTAGCTGCATCAGAACTGGGAACCAAACCTGTTTTTTCCAGAACGGAGCTACTAGTTGCACCGAGCATCCATTTTCCCTGATCCGCTCTATTACCTGAGGTATGAGCGCAATGGGGGGAAAAGCATAGAGCGGGCAGCGGGGCCATACGTGAGCCAGCGCATCCCTGCTCTTGGAGAAGTATATCGGGCAGTGAGCGTTTTCTTGAGACGCAAACAGGTCTACTTCCGCTTTGCCGAACTTCTTCCACAGCAATTTGTGGATGTAGGGACCATTCTCCTGCTGGAACATTGTTCCTGGACAGTCTGTCTGGTCCCAAATTCAAGTGGCCGGGCACATGGGCTGCTTTCAGCGAGCGCAAATTGTGCTGGGCCCAGACCAGGAGGTGTTCCGTCAGCCTGTGAAGGGTTCGGGATCTGACACCTCCCTGGTGATTTATAAAGGCCACCACCGCCATGTTGTCCGAACGGACTAAAACGTGGTGTCCTGCTATCTGGGGATAGAAGCGCCTGAGCGCTTTGTCGACTGCCATCATTTCCAGGCAGTTTATGTGTAGAAGCTTTTCCCGTTCTGACCATAGGCCAAAGAACGGTCTGCCCTCGAGCAGCGCTCCCCATCCCGAGGTGGAGGCGTCCGTGGACACCACCTTCACACTTGAGGAAGTCCCCAGGCTTACTCCTGACCGGTACCAGTCGGTCGCCGCCCAAGGTTTCAGAGCTGAAAAGCATTTCTGATCGACCTTGAGGCGAATACGACCGGAGTCCACGCTCGGCGCGGCACACGCGCTTGTAGCCAGAACTGTAGTGGGCGCATCCGAAGGAGGCCCAGCTGAAGCACTGGCGATGCTGCGGCCATAAGGCCTAGCATCCTTTGAAACTGTTTGAGCGGGCCCATAGTGCCGCAGCGGAAGCTTTCCGTCATGCGCTGAACGGTCAAGTCTGCCTTGTGGCGATAACTGAGCTGTCATAGACAGCGAGTTCAGGTCTGTGCCCAGAAAGGATATTTTCTGACTGGGAGACAGCGAGCTCTTCGCCCAATTGACTTTGAGACCTAATTTCTCGAGGTGCTCGAGTAAACGGTCGTGTGTTCTATGAGCTCTGTACGAGACTGAGCCAGAACTAGCCAATCGTCCAAGTAGTTCAAAACTCGCATCCCCCGAATTTTCAGGTGAGCGAGGTCCGTGTCCAAGCACTTCATGAACGTACGGGGTGCTAAAGACAGGCCGAACGGTAGGACTGTGTACTGATATGCCTGGCCCTCGAAGGCGAATCTCAAAAATCGCCTGTGACGTGACGCTATTTGTATTTGGAAATATGCGTCTTTCAGATCTATCGACGCAAACCAGTCCCCCTGGCGAATTTGCAAGAGGATTTGTCTGGTCGTGATCATTCTGAAAGGGCGCTTTGAAAGCGCTCTGTTCAGGCGTCTTAGATCTAGAATGGGTCTGAGACCCCCGTCTTTTTTCGGTACCAGGAAATATCTGCTGTACAAGCCCCCTCCGCTCTGAGCTTGAGATAAGGGTTCTATGGCCCCTTTGCTCAATAGTTTCGCTATTTCGGCTCGAAGTAGATGAGCTACTTCCTTCTTTACCGTAGTTTCGACTCGTGCCTCGCAACGGCGAGGGCGTCGAGCGAACTGTAGCGAATAGCCTCTCTTTTATAATGTTCAGCACCCATTCTGATACCCCGGGAAGCTGTGCCCATGCATTCGCATGAATAGCTAGGGGTTGAATGAAATCTGCGCTCTGGCCGTGACATTGTGGTGGCTGAAGAGCTCTTATGTGCTGAACATAGGTGCCGTGCTTGCGGCAGTCGAGGCGGGGGGCGCGCTGATGACAGCAGGCAGCCTGCCCGCGCTTAACTCTGTTATAGCGAGTAGCTGAGAGAAGGCGGGCGGGCGAAACCCTTCGGGGTTCGACATGTCTGTGAGTGCATGTGGGCGCGACACAGCGGGCACATGAGAAGCACTGAATACACCTTTGGTCTGTGACCGTATGTGTTTTGGTTTTGTTTTTACAGAAACCGGAAGACATGCAGTGTGCAGTGTATGTGAGCACTGAGTTGTGGGCACATTCACTACTTTTAATGCGCAATCGACCTGAGTCGATTTTATGAGCGCGAGCTCTGTGTGATGAGCTGTGTTTGTGTGTAGGAATGAGCACGTGATAGTGGGCATTTTTTTCTACACTCATAACACCATCGGCCGTGGCCGGAATACCAGGAAATACACTCTTTGAGGGATACATCTGGGTTGCCGTGGAAACGGCGTTTGTAAGCAGGCAAGCGGGCTGTGTTACCGACTTGTTTACTGCTAAATAAGCTGGAACAGTCACATTTTCTGGAACTGAGCGAGCTGGTAGTTTTGGTGGAAGTCTGGCCTTCGTTTTCCTAGAAGGGCTAGGACGACTTTGAGGCCTCGGGCTTGATTTCGATCTTTGGCCGGGGTCCCACTGAGTACGGCGGCCAGCAGACCGAGAGAGCGGTCTCGAGCTTCGGGCCTGTTGCCGCTGTGAGGCGGCGGTGGGCGGTGGCTGCGGCTGTGAGCTTCGAGCAGACGGCTGTTTAGAGCGACCTGTTGCGGAGCTAGCGCGCTATGGCAGGAAATGTTAACCACAGGTGTCTCTCAGCAACGGTGAGAGAGGCCATAATCCACCCTATGGCCTGTGCAGCAGATTTAGTAGCGCGAAGAGCGAGGTCTGTAGCGCTTCTCAAATCTGAAATGCTTACAGCTTCCAGTCCTTCCTCATCGAGTTTGCAGAGAAGGTTGGCTTGGAAAACTTGTAGCGTGGCCATTGTGTGCAACGCAGCTGCAGCCTGTCCAGCAGCGGTGTAAGCGCGGCCGTGCAGAACTGAAGTGGTGCGGCAGGCTTTAGAGGGGAGCGCAGTCTTAGCGCGCCGTCCAGTGGAGGGCGGGCAAAGATGAGCAGCTACAGCTTCCTCTACTGCAGGAAGAGAGTGGTATCCTCTGTTTTTAGCATCATCGACAACGGAGAATGCTGCAGAAACAGAAGTTTTCACTCTGGCTGAAAAGGGTGGAGACCAGGATTTCGCGAGTTCTTCGTGAAGCTTCAGGAAGAAACAGCGCGGGTCTAGACGGTGTTGCAACACGGTCCCCTTTAAGGAAACAGCCATCCAGTGTGCTGGCTCTACGGGCGCCGATCACTCGAGGCCGAGGCTCTCAACGGCCTGAGAGAGCAGACGCGTCAGCTCTGACTCAATATTAGCCCATTTCCCAGACGACTCACGAGCAGGGGGTGCGAGATCCACAGAGCTCGACCAATCCTCACTGCCTGACGCTAGGATAGAGCAGCTGTCCTCCTCTGCAAATGCCACATCATCAGACTCATCCGCGACGGAAACGGCGGCAGACAGCGGCCGTTGTCCGGGGGTGATAGACTCAAGTGAAGCAGGCCGCGAAGCTGGCGGGCGAACCGGCGAGCTCGTCTCAGTAGGAGGAGGTTCAGAGCCTCGCTGAGCGCGGCGCTTTTTACGGCGCGGCAGCGCAGCGGGCTGGGGTGCAGACTCGTGAAAATGTGCCATGCGAGTCCTCAGAGTCGCCATAGGCATCAGCTCGTAATGAGGGCATCCGCCGTCAGCGAGCGCGAGAGCTGCGTGATCTTCTCCCAGGCAGGAAACGCAATAACATGGCGGTCCCCGTCGCTGAGAGGGGCTCTGCACGAGCCACAGAAGTATGAGGCATCTTAAAAAAGACGCTCGGCTCTTTTAGAGAGAAAAAGTGTGAGTCGCGGGGCGAACACACACTAGCAATGAAAGGATATAGTGCACCAGATAGCGCAGCAGGAATGTCAGCAGAAGGCGGCGCGGCCAGCGGCTTCGATGCAGACTCGTCCCGCTGAAAGGCTTCTTCAGACGGCGCGGCTTCTCTCAGGGTCCAGCGATGCGTGAGCTCCGCTGAAGAGATGAAAATCAGTGAACCAGCCTCTCGACGCTATATTTTATAGCCCTAGGCCACGCCTATTTCGGCGGGACGCTATGCAAATGGGCGCGAAGCACCCCCATTGGTCAAGGCGTCAAGAGGGCCTTCTCGATAGGCTGCTGCAGTTGCCGCAGGGCAGCCAATAGGCGCGCAAGCTGCCTCGCCTATGTCTGTATGCTGCTGCAACGCGTTTTGCATTATATAAAAAATTAAGGATAATTTTTGGCTTCAGTATCTCACGGAAAGAGACTTTCCCCCAAGCGTAAGTTCTTACGCAGTACGAGAGAACCTCTCATAAGAGAACTCAAGAGTTTGAACAAACGAACACACATCTCCAACCCATAATGCTCCATGATGCATCAAGGGGCAGTACACTTTAGATTATAGAGAGCATTTGATTGGACAGAAGATGTGATGAGAAGTCCATGGAAATGTCATAAAAATCTGTGATCCATTGTAGCAGAACTGAGAGACTGTAAGTTTTGAATCCTTATGTCTCCTAAATGTGAATTTTGTCATTGTTTTGGAACACACCAGCTTATTCATAACCTTAAGGCTAACATGTTCACACTGTAGCCCAGGTGGGAATCTGTTAGAGGTTTTAGATCTAAATAGTTTTCTACAAAGTTGTATACAAAAATGTATAAAGTTTGGTTTAAATGTACTGTGGAAAAATGTGTTTAGAGATAACCTAACTGTTAGGGCCTGTTATTTTTCTTTCTTTATAATGTGATTGGGTATTTGTGAATAATAACCTATCAGATATGAGGAGGGGCGGGACGAGAAGCGGAAAGAGAGGCAGATAATGCACGAGATAGAAATGATGGCAGATGTGGGATGTTGGCGAGACAACTCTCTGGAAAGTGTGAATTGTGTATAAAAATGTATGCATTATAGTTCATCTCAAGGATATTAGAGTGGACTTTGAACTGAGTTACTGCTGGCTAAGCGTGACCGCGAAGTTCGAGTTTATTTAAAGTGCGTCACAGACTTGCACGGATGAACCACTGGCGGCGAGCCAGTACATTCGGAGTGAACTGTCTATGGTCGCGTTTGTTGTGAAGGAGAACGACAACGGATGTTATTTCGGAGACGTTGGTGACTGGAGTCCCGTCCACTGCTGAACGGAGCGAGATATCGTGTTGGTAAGCGTCCGAGCCGCTGGATGAATGGCGCACTGCTGACGGCTGTTGAGTGCGTCAAGCGACGGTGAGATGGATTCCGTTTAGGAGCCCGATGGACTGTGACCGATCGTGATTTAATATATCCAAATCTTCAGCAAAGGTACCTATTTTGTTTTATTTTATTTGTGTCTCAATTGAGTGAAGCGGCCGTGTGTTTTTTGGCCTCTACGAACCCAAGCAGCGGAACAGGCCTGCAACAGAAACTAAGGGGTATTTAAAGTATTATTTGCCGGCTTAAGGAGGTTATTCTATTTGTTTGAAAACTTTTATTTGTCTCTTTGATTTTATTGATTGTTGATTCACATGTGAATTTCATTTGAAAGAGAAAAGGACACACACTTTGTATCTTGACAAAAGCTTTATTGAAAAGGATAACACAGTATCAAAGATATTTTTGTTTTTTGTTTACCCAGTATTGATAGATCATTTATTTTAATTAATTAAATTTCATTTGGAGTTAATTCTTTGTATTGTGGTGAATTACATTTAATTTTCCCTTAGTAAAATAGATAGCAGCACAAATTAAACTAAACCCATCATACTAAAGAACTTGGGCGTCACCCATTAAAATTCCCATTGACAGGAAGGGGACGTTACATAAAATGGAGGCACCGCTGGGATGGGTTTCATAAGTTTGTGGTTATCTAGGATGTTCAGTTGTGTCTAATTTCCCTTGTTGTCATTTGTGAGAATAAACATGGAGCCTGCATTGGTCTGCAAATACCAAGATACACTCAGTAGTTGGTGTAAAGGAGAACAACTTGATCCAGCTCATGCTGTAATGATTGCTGGGGTTGCAGAGGGAGTCAGCATAAGCCAAATTGAAGAACCAATGCGAACTGTGCGCTGTTAAGGTTGTGTAAGAGTAAGAGGAAGGACTTTCAGTGTTGAAGCAGGAGGTTTGCTGGTTCTATGTGAATGTAGGGAAGAAATAAACCCACAGATTATTCCTCCTGAAGTGAGGAGTGATGATGGCACTACTGTGTGGCACATAATAGTGGTGGATCAAAGGCCTGATTCGTCAGATGACTTTGTTGGCAAGCTACAGAATTTCTTGCAAGCTGAAGGTAAAACAGTTGCTGATCTCCAGGATTATGTGGCTACTTCACCATCTGCTAAAGGTACTGAGGAGTTATTCATTCATGCTATGGCTGAAGTGATAACAGAAGTATGGCTGAGAGTCACAGTTACCGTCGACTTCGAGTGTTTTCTGGTATCACTCCTACCCCAATGGGAGAGGAACAAGTTGAGTATTGGATTGAACGGGCAGTGACTGTCCTGAAAAGGAGAAGAGACGTAGAATAATAGAAAGTCTGAGGGGTCCTGCACTAGAAATTGTTAGGTCCTTGCGGTTTAGCAACCCTGAAGTTGACTCAGCTGATTATATTTCTGCTGTTGATAGGGCTTTTGGATCTCCAGAAACTGGAGAAGATTTGTATTTTGCATATCGTCTCATTCAGCAAAAATCTGGAGAGTTGATGTCTGACTATGTACAGAGGTTTGAACTAGAGGTCTTCACAGTGAACCCGAGACCCGTCGACCCGGGACCCGACCCAGGACCCGTACGGGTTTGGGTCTATATTTTAAATTATCAGCCGGGTCCGGGTCGGGTCCGAATTTATTACTTCGGGTCCCGGGTCTGTTTAACATTGTGTGTAATACCCGTGCGATCGGAGTCATTAGATCAGACTCGGAGAAAACCCTGCCGTGATTAGACACTGCTTGTGTTTTTTTGTAACTTGCAACTTGTAAAATTAGGATACTCAAAATAAATTGCGTTAAAAAGCATATTTTAGGTTGATCCAGCTAGCGTGCATGTGCAGTCTCAAGCGCGTGTCATGTTTCTATGGCAACCAGCAGAGTTTCAGTGAGGGACCGCCAAACCGCGCTTTAGATTTTACAATATAAATTAACAGTCTTGTTTAATCTTAAAGTTTTAGTGGTCAGATTCAGACTCGATGCAGAGCAGAGAGCACGGAGATGATAGCAAATAAATAACGTCAGCGGCCATGGCACTGAACGAGCAATCGTTATTATAACGTTAGTTCAAAAGGGCAAACAGTCAAAGTTATTATGCGAGTTAACTCGAGTCAGAATGTATGTTACATGTGCAAAGTTGCATTTGTCATCCGTCACCGTGACATCAAGTGGACTTTTGAAGCTGAAATAATGAGTGGATTAAGCTTGGACTTGGAATAACTAGAGGAATAACATGAATAACTTTCTTGTCGGAGGATTGTAATGCATGATCACAGCCAGTCAGGTAACGTTAACGTTACAAGGAAGGGAGAGGAGACTACTACGCTTCCATGGCTCCTTAAATTAGGTAAGACAAAAAGTTGTATTTTTCGCAACAGGTTTATTGACTTGTAATAGCAGTTTAAGGTGGAATATATGACAATCGGGTCCAGTCGGGTCTGTGTCTTCCCGGCGGTTTCGGGTCCAGCTTTCAAATAATAGACGGGTCCAGGTCGGGTCCGGTTAGATATTTCTCGGATCTGCACGGGTCCGGGTCCAGCTTTTGAAATAATAGACGGGTCCGGGTCGGTTCGGTTTAGCACATTACGGGTCTCTTTCGGGTTCGGGCACGAATTTTTGGACCCGTGAAGACCTCTAGTTTGAACCTTTTCTGACTAAGGTTGTCAGGAAGGGGGGTGTAAGTGCTCAGGATATGGATAGAGTGAGAATTGAGCAATTGTTGCGAGGAGCAGTTGGGGCTGACATTATGCTTTTGCAGTTACATCTCAAAGAGAAAAAAAACAAACCCTCCTACCTTTCTTGAATTGCTCAGTCAAATTAGGGTTAAGGAGGAATATGAACGGTCTCGACGCAAAGTCCATGCAAGGGTTCGGAGTGTTGGAGCACAGGATTGTGTCTCTGCAACTGATTTAGATTTACAAGAGCTTAGAGCCGATGTGAGGGCTCTGCAAGCCAAAATGTCTGAATTGAAAATGAAGTCCAGCTCAGTCCGTAAAGAAGGTGCTAACACAAAAGTATTGGTTAGGCCGTGTACATCAGATGATAAAGCAAATGAAGCCTCTGCTTTACAGAAAAAAAAGTTGATAGACTAAGTCAGAAAGTGAAGACATTGAAAAGTAGAGAGCCAGCTCAACCTGCTACTGCTGTGAAAGTAAGAGTGAGTGATTGTGGCAGTAAGAAACCTCATCCCCAAGAGAATGATGATTTTTTTTGTTACCGTTGTGGGGAGGATGGTCACATCTCAACTAAATTCACTGTCACACAGAATGAAAGGAAGGTAATCCAGAAGCTTATAGCTTCCCTTCGGAAAGCTAAAGAGAAACAAAGTACTACTGATGATAGTCCTGACAAGGAGACAACACACTGCTCTGTTAAAACACAGATGGTCCAGAATATAGCATCAGTTGCAATTCCGGCTGGGTTGGTGGGACCAGTTTCTACGGTGACATTGAAGGTAAATGGTCAACCTTGCACTGCACTGTTGTATAGTGGGTCACAAGTGACCATTATATTTGAGAAATGGTACCAGAAACATCTGTCTCATATCCCTATTCATCCAGTGTCCGGATTGGCTATCTGGGGAATTAGTGACGAAAGTTACCCCTACCAAGGTTACGTAGTGGTGGATGTTCAATTTCCTAGAGAATTGACTGGCACTCTAGAAACCTTGTCAGTGCTGGCTCTAGTGTGCCCTGGACCAAATTCTCCTGATCAGACTCCTATAATATTGGGGACTAACGGCAGTTTGTTCCAAAGACTGTTTGCTCTTTGTGACAAAGAGAAGGGTAGCAATCTGGTTCGTGTTTTCAATATAAAAAGCTTTCTACCAGATAGCAGAGTCTACTGCGGTCAAGGTGAGTCAGGTTGGTGAGGATGACGTTGTGGGTCGGCTGAAATGGAAAGGACCTGGCTCAGTAATCATTCCACCAGAAGACATTTGTTGTGTCAGTTGTCAAGCAGAATTTTCTCAACCAGTGACAAAGGGCATAGTGGTGGAGGCTGATGATTTAAACCCACTACCTTAAGGGTTGACGGTTCAACCTATGGTGGCTTTAGCTTCAGCTGTAAATGGAGAGAGTTTATCTGTGCTTTTACAGAATGAGACCAAGCGAGAGGTTATCATACCTGAAGGTGCTTTGCTTGGGAATGTGCAAGTTGCGGACATTGCTGTTCCACCGATGAGAGAGAGTAAGTCTGAGGAGATAGATCCAAGCCTTATTGATTTTGGGGATTCTCCCATTCCTGTGGAATGGAAAGAGAGGCTTAGACAGAAATTGGTGCAGAAACGCAATGTTTTCTCCGTACACGAGTGGGAAGTGGGACTAGCCAAGGGGGTGGAGCATTGTATCCGATTGTCGGACACTCGGCCTTTCCGTGAAAGATCAAGGAGGATAGCTCCTGCAGATATAGAGGATGTACGTAGACACTTGAAGGATTTGCTAGAGACAGGGATAATCAAGGAGTCGAGGAGCCCGTATGCTTCTCCTATAGTAATTGTTAGGAAGAAGAATGGCAAAATCCATATGTATAGACTACAGAACCCTCAACAGCAAGACCGTACCCGATCAATATACCACCCCTCGGATTGACGATGCTGGTTCTCTGTATTAGACCTTCGAAATGGGTATTACCAAATACCCATGTCTGAATCAGACAAAGAGAAAACAGCCTTTATCTGCCCGTTAGGGTTTTATCAATTTGAGAGGATGCCGCAGGGGGTTACTGGGGCCCCTGCGACATTTCAACGTCTCATGGAAAAGGCTGTAGGAGACATGAACTTGCTCCAGGTACTAGTATATCTTGATGACCTTATTGTGTTTGGAGCTACATTGGAGGAACATGAGGAAAGAGTCCTAAAGGTGTTGGATCACCTTGAGGAGGTAGGTCTCAAGGTTTCATTGGACAAGTGTCAGATATGTCGGGACAAGGTCAAATATGTCGGTCATATAGTCTCAGCGGATGGAGTATCAACTGACCCAGATAAAACCGAAGCAGTTGCTAAATGGTCGCAGCCAACTGATCTGAAGTCTCTCCGATCTTTCCTGGGTTTCTGTGGCTATTATAGGAGGTTTGTTGCAAACTACTCTGCTATAGTTAAGCCTTTGACTGAGCTTACCAAGGGGTATCCTCCGGTTAGGAAAGGGAAAAAGCAAAAATCTCTCTCTGATCAAACTTACCATAATGAGTCAGAACCATTTGGTCTTAGGTGGACTGATTCCTGCACTGAAGCCTTCCATAAGATCATTGACTGTTTGACTCATGCTCCTGTATTAGCATTCGCTGATCCAATGAGGCCATATGTTTTGCACGTGGATGCCAGCCTGAAGGGGCTGGGGGCTGTGTTGAATCAAGTGTATCCTGAGGGGCTACGTCCCGTTGCATTTGCTAGCCGAGGGCTCAATGCTGCCGAACAGAGGTATCATATTCACCAGCTTGAATTTCTCTCCCTTAAGTGGGCGGTGGTGGAGAAATTTCACGACTATTTGTATGGTGTGAAATTTACTGTTGTGACGGATAACAATCCGCTTACTTATGTGTTGACCAGTGGAAAGCTCAATGCCACTGGGCATAGATGGCTTGCTGCCTTGGCGACTTATGATTTTGAGGTTCGTCCTGGTCATACAAACATTGATGCGGATCTACTATCAAGGCGCTGGAATGACTCACATACTGATATGTGGAAACATCTTTCAGAGGTTGAGGTGAAAGGAATATGCAATTGTATCCATTTGATAAACTCAGCCAATGCAGAGCGACTAGTTGACAGTTTGGGGGTGCCTGCTGAAGGTATTCCTAAGCTATACGTTTTTGCAACTAATCTTGGAATGGGGCAGTTGGAACAATTCACTAGAGGTGATTTGAGGAAGGGTCAAGACATGGATGATGTCACAGGAGTGGTTAAGAAGTTTGTGAATGCAGATTTGTGGCCATCGGATTTGAGTCAGTATCCCCAAGAGGTTATGTTAATGAAGCGTGAGAGTGAGAAGCTGAAAATCAAGTATGGATTATTGCACAGAGTTGTGAAGGATGTATCAGGAAATGAAACATTTCAATTAGTGTTACCTGACAAGTTCCGGTTACAAGTGATTAAAGCTTTACATGATGATTTGGACCATTTGGGAGTGGAACGCACGACGAGTCTGAATAGGGACAGGTTCTACTGGCCACGAATGGCACAGATGGTAGAAAACTATGTGAAAAATTGTGGCAATTGTGTTTCATGGAAGACTACTCGTACAAGGGCAGCTCCGTTGCATCAGATAACTTCTGGGGGTCCTATGGAGTTGGTGTGCATTAATTTTCTGACACTGGAGACTGATACAGCAGGGTTCAGTAATATACTGGTTGTCACAGATCACTTTAGTAGATATGCACAAGCATATCCTACCAAAGATCAAAAAGCAGTCACTAAGGTGTTGGTCGAGAAGTTTTTTGTCCATTATGGATTACCAGCCCGAATCCATTCGGATCAGGGTTGTGATTTTGAAGGAAGAGTGATCCAAGAACTCTTGAAGAGTTTAGGGATTCGTAAATCCCGAACAACACCCTATCACCCCCAGGGTGATCCACAGCCAGAACGTTTCAATAGAACGTTGCTGTCAATGTTAGGAACTTTGAACACTACACAGAAACGTCAGTGGAGTCGTTATGTGAGTCAACTTGTACATGCATACAATAGTACGAAGAGTGATGCCACCGGATATTCACCGTATTACCTCATGTTTGGTAGGAAGGCTAGGCTACCGGTGGATATTTGTTTTGAGACAGAGGAAGAGAGAGTCAGTTATTCTCTGTATATGTAGAGGGACTGAAAAGAGATTTGAAACGAGCCTATGATCTTGCAGAAGAAACAGCAACTAAAGTCCACATGAGAAACAAAAAAGCTTACGATAAAGTCGTAAGACACCAGACGTTGGCTAAAGGTGACAGAGTGTTAGTGGAAAATCTTGGTCTTCGTGGAAAGCATAAACTGCAAAGTAGATGGAATCAATTGCCATATGTGGTGGTGAATAAATACCAAGATTTGCCTGTATACATCGTCAAGCCAGAGAGTGGCATGGGTTGTTCACAAGTCCTTCACAGAGATCACTTATTGCCTATTGGGCAGACGGTTAGGATCTCCCCAGAGGAAGACCCACTGCCTTCCATGAATAGGCCTATGACCCGACAACAGAGAGGTAGGACCCACAGTTAGAAAGAGATGGTTCAATGAATGATGTAGAAGAACAAATTGAGGTGAATTTCCCTAGAAGATCTCAAAGGAAAGTGAAACCTGTCCTCAAACTTACTTACGATGAGTTGGGGAATACTACAGATCATCCCCTGACTATTGTTCATAGGGGAATAGTAATTAAAATAGGTTGAATTCTCATCTAATAGGTGTTAGGTCTCATGGGGCATGAGGACCATTTAAAGGGCGGGAGAGTGTAGCCCAGGTGGGAATCTGTTAGAGGTTTTAGATTTAAATAGTTTTCTACAAAGTTGTATACAAAAATGTATTAAGTTTGGTTTAAATGTACTGTGGAAAAATGTGTTTAGAGATAACCTAACTGTTAGGGCCTGTTATTTTTCTTTCTTTATAATGTGATTGGGTACTTTGTGAATAATAACCTATCAGATATGAGGAGGGGCGGGACGAGAAGCGGAAAGAGAGGCAGAGAATGCACGAGATAGAAATGATGACAGATGTGGGATGTCGGCGAGACAACTCTCTGGAAAGTGTGAATTGTGTATAAAAATGTATGCATTATAGTTCATCTCAAGGATATTAGAGTGGACTTTGAACTGAGTTACTGCTGGCTAAGCGTGACCGCGAAGTTCGAGTTTATTTAAAGTGCGTCACAGACTTGCACGGACGAACCACTGGCGGCGAGCCTGTACATTCGGAGTGAACTGTCTATGGTCGCGTTCGTTGTGAAGGAGAACGACAACGGGCGTTATTTCGGAGATGTTGGTGACTGGAGTCCCGTGCACTGCTGAACGGAGCGAGATATCGTGTTGGTAAGCGTGCTTGGGCATACTAAAGAACTTGGGCGTCACCCATTAAAATTCCCATTGACAGGAAGGGGGCGTTACAATACTAAAAGCTAAAAAACTTAAATTTTGATTACAGAGGGCCTTTAAAGTCCCTGTAAAGTCAAAATTAAGTATGTGTTCTGAGTTTGTCATACCACCGAAAAATGTGTTAGCCACCCAGACCAATTTGAATGATTAAAAAAGCTGCCAAGTAAATAAAATAAGCTATCAAAATCTCGAAAAAATGAGCAGTAGTCTCAGCTCTCAAACGCTGGGGGCGTGTCCGCTGGCTGCGCTGAAACCACGCCCACTCGCGGGAAATATGACTCGCGCACAGCTTGTGCATGTCGGCGCGACGGGAGGATGAAGGCCGAAGCGGACAGCGGGAGATAGTCGGTTCGGCCCATGGTTCGGCCCCATTCACCAGTAACAGCGGATTATCAGTGAATTCCAGTTGTCTCCAACGAAAGTAAACTATCCTGATCTCTACAGAGGCGGGTGTGGTGGTGATCATCAGCTCTCCATCAAGGTAACGTTAGCTCTTCACAAGATTAATCCACCTCTTCTTGATATGATAATTTTTCGGAAATTTAAATAAGGACACCGATCTGTTTTCTAAGTTATTGCATCCAGGAAATACGCATTTACATGACGAAGGCATAGCCAGAGCCGTGGGCATAGTAACGTTAGCTAGCAAACTGTAGGCTGTCTGATAGTAACTCGCGATTGAGCGGCGATAGGCTTAGTGACTCCGTGCATCATCAAGTAGGGGCCCAATCAAGCTCAGGGGGTCGCAGTGCGTCATCAATCCCCCGTTTTAGCCCCGCCCAAAAAATCCGGCTCACAGCAATGGTGAAAAACTGTTTAACGGTCTAACTCCACAATTTAGTACTTCACAGTTCTCAGTCTTTGTAATATGTTTTAGCAATACATTTCTAGCACTTATAATGTGTTTAGAATTTTTTGGTAGAATTGCCTTTACAGGGACTTTAAAGTGTCATGAAACCTCCCTGTTTTAGTCTGGTCATTCACACCTCCAAGTTCAAAAAGTCTCAAGAAATGGGCGTGTAAAGCTGTGGAAAAGTGGGAGTGTAGAGGGTGGGAAA
Source organism: Rutilus rutilus (assembly GCF_951802725.1). Lineage (NCBI taxonomy): Eukaryota > Metazoa > Chordata > Actinopteri > Cypriniformes > Leuciscidae > Rutilus > Rutilus rutilus. The sequence goes on along the minus strand of NC_140217.1, from coordinate 11,494,130 downwards.
AGGGGAGACAACAACCAATAAAACGCAGACCCGCTACAACACACTCATTATACAGACACATGATGAGATGAATATTAAAATATGACCACAGAGAAAAAAGAAAAAAAACACACACACACACGCATACACACACACAAAAAGAGATCAGGCCACCTTGATGTATTTTAAAAATATAACCCTATATGACAAACGCACAAGAACGAGCAAGAATCGGGGAAGAAACTTTGAAAGGTCTAATAATAATATATTCAATACATTGACTAGCACTACAGTCTCTGAACAAATGACACACGTCAGTTTAACAGAAAGAATAGTTACTTTTTTGTCCATTGTTCTTTGAATTTGCGATCATTATTGTTTTCTGTGTATCAGAGTAATCCATCGTGACAGCGTTCTGTGCGGTAACCGCTCTCATGCATGTTGTTTGAATTCTCCTCTGTAATGTGATCTCACGCATAATACCAGCACAGTGACTGGGTTAAAAGAGCTCTTTCTCGTGAATAAATGCAAAGCACTCAGTGCCGGCAGCCAATTACACACTCCGAAAGCACGCTTCTACCTCAGATTCCGTGACTAGACTTTGCTTTGCTCAGAAAAACGCAAAAATAACCAGTTTCCGAGTTTCATGACCCTTTACATACTGATGATAATGAGGTCTATGTGGGGCCGTACAAGCCATAATTCTTTCTGGCACTCTCACACTGACACCAACGGTTGCAAGAAACATGATGAAGATGAAAATCAGGTATAACGTCTTTAATAATCCACTCAGAGGGTAATACACAACAACATTTAAACAAACCAAACCAACCACTATACGTAAACGTGACCGGACAAAGTATGTGTGTTTAGTGCAAAGGAAAGGAAAAGAAGTATGTAAAGGAACTTTTGGCAGACAAGTGTGGTGATTGCCCATTGTGCACAGGTGGTGACAGAGAGGATTATGGGAGTTGTAGTGTGACTACAACTGTTGACGGGTCTGGTGACTGAGGATTGTGACACACACTTACATTCTCCTTTCACATGAATATTTTTCTACTCTCACACACTGACATTCTCCTTTCACATGCACATATTTCTACTCTCTACCTGTCACATTTCCACCCATTTCCAACCTCTGCACTACACTTCCCAGCATCCCTCCTGGTCCCCACCTGCACATCCTCTCCAATCACACACACCTGCACGCCATCATCACCGTCACTACAAATGCACACTCCTCACCACAGTTTATTGTCTGACCTTGTTTGATGTGCGTGGATTCTTCCTCTTTGTCTCCAGCGTCGTCCTTCCCTGCGTCTCCGCCAAGGTCACCCTTTGGACTCCACTACCCTGCTCACCTCATCCCTGCCCCTTTGTTATCAATAAATCACTATTCACCATCCATCTTTCTCTCCTGTGTCTACTTACTGTAACACTCACACACTTACATTCTCCTTTCACATGCATATATTTCTACTCTCAAACACTTACATTCTCCTTTTACATACATATGTGTATGTTAGGGCTGTTTCTGTCAGGGCCACTATCATCAAGTACAATTGACAATTAGCACACAGCTAGGATTGGTGGTATGGTTCTGTTCTGGGTAATAACTCCTTGCGCATGCATGCAGCCTAGCATGAATAAGAGCAAGGAGAGCAGCAATAACCCCCCTTAGGGTTAACAGTGATTGGGTTAAAAGAGCTCTTTCTCATGAAAAAATGCAAAGCGCTTAGTGCCGGCAGCCAATTACACACTCCGAAAGCACGCTTCTACCTCAGATTCCGTGACATTGCTTAGACTTTGCTTTGCTCAGAAAAACGCAAAAATAACCTGATTTTAAGTTTCATGACCCTTTACATACTGATGATAATGAGGTGTATGTGGGGCCGTACAAGCCATAATTCTTTCTGGCACTCTCACACTGACACCAACGGTTGCAGGAAACATGATGAAGATGAAAATCAGGTATAACGTCATTAATTATCCACTCAGAGGGTAATACACAACAACATTTAAACAAACGAAACCAACCACTATACGTAAACGTGACCGGACAAAGTATGTGTGTTTAGTGCTATGTAAAGGAACTTTTGGCAGACAAGTGTGGTGATTGCCCATTGTGCACAGGTGGTGACAGAGAGGATTATGGGAGTTGCAGTGTGACTACAACTGTTGACGGGTCTGGTGACTGAGGATTGTGACACACACACTTACATTCTCCTTTCACATGAATATTTTTCTACTCTCACACACTGACATTCTCCTTTCACATGCACATATTTCTACTCTCTACCTGTCACATTTCCACCCATTTCCAACCTCTGCACTACACTTCCCAGCATCCCTCCTGGTCCCCACCTGCACATCATCTCCAATCACACACACCTGCACGCCATCATCACCGTCACTACAAATGCACACTCCTCACCACAGTTTATTGTCTGACCTTGTTTGATGTGCGTGGACTCTTACTCTGTCTCCAGCGTCGTCCTTTCCTGCGTCTCCGCCAAGGTCACCCTTTGGACTCCACTACACTGCTCACCTCATCCCTGCCCCTTTGTTATCAATAAATCACTATTCACCATCCATCTTTCTCTCCTGTGTCTACTTACTGTAACACTCACACACTTACATTCTCCTTTCACATGCATATATTTCTACTCTCAAACACTTACATTCTCCTTTCACATACATATGTGTATATTAGGGATGTTTCTGTCAGGGCCACTATCATCAAGTACAATTGACAATTAGCATACAGTTAGGATTGGTGGTATGGTTCTGTTCTGGGTAATAACTCCTTGCGCATCCATGCAGCCTAGCATGAATAAGAGCAAGGAGAGCAGCAATAACCCCCCTTAGGGTTAACAGTGATTGGGTTAAAAGAGCTCTTTCTCATGAAAAAATGCAAAGCGCTTAGTGCCGGCAGCCAATTACACACTCCGAAAGCACGCTTCTACCTCAGATTCCGTGACATTGCTTAGACTTTGCTTTGCTCAGATAAGCGCAAAAATAACCTGATTTTAAGTTTCATGACCCTTTACATACTGATGATAATGAGGTGTATGTGGGGCCGTACAAGCCATAATTCTTTCTGGCACTCTCACACTGACACCAACGGTTGCAGGAAACATGATGAAGATGAAAATCAAGGTATAACGTCTTTGATAATCCACTCAGAGGGTAATACACAACAACATTTAAAGGGATAGTTCGGCCAAAAATGATATTTAACCCATGATTTACTCACCCTCAAGCCGTTCGAGATGCATATGTCAATCTTTTTTCAGACGAACACATTTTCAGTTATTTTAGAAAATGTCTTAGAACTTTCATGCTCTTTCTCATGAAAAAATGCAAAGCGCTTCGTGCCGGCAGCCAATTACACACTCCGAAAGCACGCTTCTACGTCAGATTCCGTGACATTGCTTAGACTAATTATATGATGATATTTATGATGATATTTAACCCATGATTTACTCACCCTCAAGCCGTTCGAGACGCATTATGTCAATCTTTTTTCAGACGAACACATTTTCAGTTATTTTAGAAAATGTCTTAGAACTTTCATGCTCTTTCTCATGAAAAAATGCAAAGCGCTTAGTGCCGGCAGCCAATTACACACTCCGAAAGCACGCTTCTACCTCAGATTCCGTGACATTGCTTAGACTTTGCTTTGCTCAGATAAGCGCAAAAATAACCTGATTTTAAGTTGCATGACCCTTTACATACTGATGATAATGAGGTGTATGTGGGGCCGTACAAGCCATAATTCTTTCTGGCACTCTCACACTGACACCAACGGTTGCAGGAAACATGATGAAGATGAAAATCAAGGTATAACGTCTTTGATAATTCACTCAGAGGGTAATACACAACAACATTTAAAGGGATAGTTCGGCCAAAAATGATATTTAACCCATGATTTACTCACCCTCAAGCCGTTCGAGATGCATATGTCAATCTTTTTTCAGACGAACACATTTTCAGTTATTTTAGAAAATGTCTTAGAACTTTCATGCTCTTTCTCATGAAAAAATGCAATGCGCTTCGTGCCGGCAGCCAATTACACACTCCGAAAGCATGCTTCTACCTCAGATTCCGTGACATTGCTTAGACTAATTATATGATGATATTTATGATGATATTTAACCCATGATTTACTCACCCTCAAGCCGTTCGAGATGCATTATGTCAATCTTTTTTCAGACGAACACATTTTCAGTTATTTTAGAAAATGTCTTAGAACTTTCATGCTCTTTCTCATGAAAAAATGCAAAGCGCTTAGTGCCGGCAGCCAATTACACACTCCGAAAGCACGCTTCTACCACAGATTCCGTGACATTGCTTAGACTTTGCTTTGCTCAGATAAACGCAAAAATAACCTGATTTTAAGTTTCATGACCCTTTACATACTGATGATAATGAGGTGTATGTGGGGCCGTACAAGCCATAATTCTTTCTGGCACTCTCACACTGACACCAACGGTTGCAGGAAACATGATGAAGAGGAAAATCAAGGTATAACGTCTTTGATAATCCACTCAGAGGGTAATACACAACAACATTTAAAGGGATAGTTCGGCCAAAAATGATATTTAACCCATGATTTACTCACCCTCAAGCCGTTCGAGATGCATATGTCAATCTTTTCTCAGACGAACACATTTTCAGTTATTTTAGAAAATGTCTTAGAACTTTCAGTGGTTATAATGTGAAGCTATGGGGTCCACCTCCTTCAAGTCCCAAAATGTGCATGCATCCTTCACAAAAGTAAGTTTTGTCGTAAAAATATACATAATTTAAAACTTTATAAATGAAAATATCTGGCTTCCGGCAACGTTCGACGCGCGTTCACAGGAGATGGATGTCGGCGTATGACGTAGCAACATTATTATTGATATTGTAGATCTTGTTGTCGCTCCTTCACACACCAAAGCTTCTATAGCATATCTGGCCTTCAAGATATCTGAGCATAGAATTAGATTCCAAGAAGTTTTTCCTGAGACTAAACTTTTGCCCAAACACCACTACTTGGAGCATTATTCTGAGCTAATTGAGAAATTTGGCCATCTGGTTGCTCTGTGGACAATGCGATTCGAGGCTAAGCATAGCTTCTTTAAAAGAGTTGTGCGTCACACCAACTGCTTCAAGAATGTGCTCCTGTCGTTGTCACAAAGACATCAGTTTCATATGGCATATCATCTGTATCAGTGCAGCTCTCTTACACCAAGATTGGAAGTATAACATGTTTCTAATCTTCCCACTGATGTTCTGAATGAAGACATATCATGGTCTGTACAACAGAAACACCCAAACCTGGATGTTGTGTGCTTGGCCAAGGAAGTAACATTTAAAGGCTTCACCTACAAAGAAAGTATGGTCATTGCTCATGGAGAATGTTCAGGACTTCCAGAGTTTGGTGAAATTGTGCAAATTATTGTGTTGCAGGACAAACCACTGTTCATTGTCAGAAGACTTGATGCATGGTATACTGAACATTATAGAGCCTATGTCTTGGTCCAGTCATCTGACAAGAAAATTTAACTTTTAGAGCACCATGACCTTACAGACCCATATCCACTTGTTCAGTACACAATTGGGGGGAGATGCATGGTGGTTCTGAAGAGATACATGTTTGAGGTTAGAATTGTTTATAAATTCTAAGAAAAGTGACATGTAAATGTCAAGCAATTATCTATTACTTGTACTGTATCTAATCTTATTTATTTTCTTTTTCCAGAATCTGTTAGCATGCAAGAAGACCTGCCAAGCTTTTGGTGATTGTGGGTCAAGATGATTCAAGAAAGTTGCTTCTGCAAGATGGGATTCCCGAATCAGTGGATGAGCTCAGTGAAAAAGTGAGGGAAGCTTTTGGATTAAATTGTAGATTCAGACTACAGTATCAGGAAAAAGATTTTGGGGATGTATTTGTAAATTTGACGAACACTGGAGAACTTCAAAGTCTTGGCACTTTTACAGATTATCCCGTTGCCAGACGAAGACTCATTCACTGCTCAAACAAATGATGGGACCCAGACTGATGATGATGCTCTGTCCTCCGTTGGCTCTGGTGACACTGATGATACAATCATCCTCTCACCCCCTGGCTCAGAAACAGTTTCTACAAGAAATCAACAGTGGCCAATATAATTTAATATTCCACTCTTTTCTTATGACACTGAACTCCAATTAGAGAGAGGAAATTCTCTTTTTAAGGCTAACGGAACAAGGCTGACTGTCACTCCAAATATGAAGTCTGATATTCTGGAGAAGGTTTATGATGAGATATACAAGTATAAATCTTATCCCAGCAGTGCAAACTTCTGTGAAGTTTCAGAGGCACTTATCAAGAAACACCCTTGCTTAGCAGAAAAAGGATCCTTCAGTGGGTGCTATGGGTGGACACAGAGACTTAAAATGAAGATGGGAAACCTACGCACACAGTTGAAAGGTCTTGGATGCCCTGATTATTTGGTAAATTCTCTGAAAACCGAAACCTCAGACCATGCTTTTCCAGCAAAAAATGTTAAACGACCTAAACGTGGTGAGGCCAATCATATCCCATCCCTACCTGCTGGAGAGACATCAGCAAACCTTGAAATTGAGCGCCTGGCACTTGTAAAGGAAGTGAAGAAAAGAAACAATGCATTGACAATCAGAGAAAAAATGACAAAGACGTTTACCTTACGCAGACAAGAGATTGTGGAAAACCAACCTAGTGTTCAAGAACTGCAAGAAAGCTGGCCAGCTCTGTTTCAACAAGAGGAGGTAAAAGCATTTATTTGTATTGAAAAATGTTAAAATGTAAGTGACATATCCTGAATTTACCATAGTTTTTACAATGGTATTTTAGTATGTAGTGTTTTTGAAAATGTCTTACTATACCTTTTGTTGTTTAATGCTTTGTGTGTCTATGTATTTTTACAACTAGTTCTCAAAGTAAAATATTTTTTTTCAGAAGTCTATTTTCTGTTTTTCTTTCTTACAGATTAATGCCGAATTTTTTCGCATCACGACCTTACCTTTACAATCGAGATTTATGGCCTCTTTGGACAGACAGAGCTATCAGCTTCTCCAGGTTATTAGGAGCAAAGGTGGAGTCCTCCGCGAAAAAACTAAGGATACTATTAAAGTTATGGATCAGGTATTGGTTGCATGCAAACAAAATTGCTTGTGGCAATCAATTTAGTAGTGTTTTGGTCTAATAAAAACAATACATCTTGAACATTTTGTAGAGTCTGGACATAGACATCAGAAGAGAGTGCCTGCTGAAGTTCCTGATCATGTACCTTGGTGAAGATGCAAGCTGTCTGATCAAAGAATACCAGGTAATGTAGACAATGCAAACTACTGAAATTTTCTCCAACCATGTTTGCCTTAAAGTTATATTTCACTACCAAGTCAACATTTCCCCATGTTTTACTCGCCCTCAAGGTATCCTAACTGAAAATGGTTACAGGTGTATCTCAATAAATTAGAATGTAGTGGAAAAGTTTATTTATTTCAGTAATTCAACTCAGATTGTGAAATTCGTGTATTAAATAAATTCAGTGCACACAGACTGATGTAGTTTAAGTCTTTGGTTCTTTGATGTGTGTTCTTTCAAGTGTGATGATTTAGGCTCACATTTAACAAAAACCCACCAATTCACTATCTCAACATATTAGAATACTTCATAAGACTGTATATGTACTCAATACTTGGTAGGGGCTCCTTTTGCTTTAATTACTGCCTCAATTCGGCGTGGCATGGAGGTGATCAGTTTGTGGCACTGCTGAGGTGGTATGGAAGCCCAGGTTGCTTTGATAGCGGCCTTCAGGTCATCTGCATTGTTGGGTCTGGTGTCTCTCATCTTTCTCTTGGCAATACCCCATAGATTCTCTATGGGGTTCAGGTCAGGCGAGTTTGCTGGCCAATCAAGCACAGTAACACCATGGCCATTGAACCAGCTTTTGGTACCTTTGGCAGTGTGGGCAGGTGCCAAGTTCTGCTGGAAAATGAAATCAGCATCTCCAAAAAGCTTGTTAGCAGAAGGAAGCATGAAGTGCTCTAAAATGTCCTGGTAGATGGCTGCGTTGACTGTGGACTTCAGAAAACACAGTGGACAAACACCAGTAGATGACATGGCAGCCGAAATCATCAGTGACTGTGGAAACTTCACACTCGACTTCAAGCAACATGGATTCTGTGCCTCTCCATTCTTCCTCCAGACTCTGGGACCTTGATTTCCGAATGAAATGCAAAATTTACTTTCATCTGAAAAGAGGACTTTGGACCAACAGCAACAGTCCACTTCTTTTTCTCCACAGCCCAGGTAAGACGCTTCTGACGTTGTCTCTGGTTCAGAAGTGGCTTGGTAGCCCTTTTCCTAAAGACGTCTGAGCGTGGTGGCTCTTGAGTCCAGCTTCAGTCCACTCCTTGTGAAGCTCTCACAAGTGTTTGAATCAGCTTTGCTTGACAGTATTCTCAAGCTTGAAGTCATCCCCGTTGCTTGTGCACCTTTTCCTATTTAAACACTGCCTTCCAGTCAACTTTTCATTTAATATGCTTTGATACAGCATTCTGTAAATAGACACTCCTTTCAGTAATGACCCTCTGTGACTTACCCTCTTTGTGGAGGGTGTCAATGTTCGACTTCTGGATAATTGCCAAGTCAGCAGTCTTCTCCATTATTGTGGTTTCAAAGAACAAGAGATACCCGGAATTTATACTGTAGGGATGGTCATTAATTGAAACTCAAATGTAAATATTCTAATATTTTGAAATACTGATTTTTGACTTTCATGAGCTGTGAGCTCTAATCATCAAAATTAAAACAAAAAAACTTTTTAAAATGTTTTACTTTACATGCAATGAATCTAAAATATATGAAAGTTTCACTTTTTGAAATAACTTACAAGAAAAAATTAACTTTTTCACGACATTCTAATTTATTGAGATGCACCTGTATATTCTTGAAGAACAAAACAGGCAAAGTTATAATCCTACGTATCATTTTACTTCCAAGCGGTAGAATGGGAGTGAATTGTTGACTTTTTGAAGCTTCAAATAGTGCATCCATCGATTAAAAAACTGCTCGACACGGCTCTGTGGTCTCAACAAAGGTCTTCTCAAGCCTTGAGGGTGAGTAAAACGTGGCAAAATTTTTATTTGGTAGTGACATATCGCTTTAAAGTAGTTCAAGTAATTGTGTTATCATTTACACATTTTCATTGACTTTCTTCCACAGAACACAAAATAATATATATTGAAGAATGTTGTTAAGAGCCCCCCATTCACTTGCATTGGTTTTGTGTCCATACAATAATAGTGAATGGAGGCTGTGCTGTTCTGTTACCAACATTGTTCAAAATTCTGCAGAGGACAGTACTGTTATTCATACAGGTTTGAAATGACAAGAGGGCGTGTAAATGATGACAGAATTTTGATTGTGAAATACTCCTTTAATAGGGGTTGGATCACCCATAATTGCATTTTGAACACTGTTGAGTAGATTGATAAATGCCTCTGATTGGCCATTGTGGTACTGCACTCAACAAATATGTCTGTGATTGTCTACAATGGTCAACACATGGGCTCCCAAAGTTTGATTGTACAAGTGTTTAAAAGCATTTTCTAAGCCAAAGAGAGTGTAAAAGAGAGTTTGGGTCTTCACCCAAAAATGAAAATTTTGTCATCACTTACTCTACTCTTGTAATAAACCGTACAAATTTTATTTTTACACTGAACACAAATGAAGATATTTTAATGAAAGTTAGCAACAGACGTTTGGGCTCTACATTGACCTTCATAGGACAGCTAACTAAATGTTGTAATAAATTTTCAGATGAAGGGGTGTTTTTTTTTTTCTTCCACAGTCCCTCAATTACTCTCTGTTCTTGTATGTTTTTAGGCTGACCAGAGGGAGGAAGCGGAGAGAGAATTTCAAAAGACCACTATGGCATTTTTTGTGATCCGTGAAAGTGATGCTCTTAGTCGTGCACTGGACATTTCCATTGTCATTGAAGGTGTGGAAGTACTAAATGAGTTACCCTCTGTTGCATGTGCCTGTGCCATGATGTTTGGACTCATTTATGCACTGAACTTAAAAAATCCTGCAGGACTCAAATATACCTTTGAGGCCTTTCAGAAAATAATCATGGACATAGAGAGTAAGCAGATGAGCAGAAGGGTGCAGAACCTCTCTTTAAAGCTGCAGGAGTAAATTTGTTTACTTTGACCCAGCTACAATGTTCTGCTGATGGTAAATTTCTTTGAAGATGTTGGACTGTATAAAGCCTTCTTTACAAATGTAACTGTACTACTGTTTACTAAACCGGATTTGTTTTATCTAGGGTTAGTTAAATAGTATACCCAAAAATGAAAATTCTTACGTTGTTTACTTATCCTTAAGCTATTCAAGTATTTAACGTTAATTCAATTTGGTTCAGAGACTTATTATGACAATTATGAGGGAAGTTTCATTTTTGGGTAAACTATTCCATGAAAGTGAAAATACTTTTTTTTTTTTCTAACATTGGCTAATTTGGTAGGTGTTTTATTAAGTGTTTGGTTTTACACTGCCCATTTTAAACCAGGGCCAAACTTGTTTTAACTTCAGAAGAATTCTAAAGGTTTGATTGTGTAGACCCTTTGCTCAGTATTTAGTAGAAGCACCCTTTTGATCTAATACAGCCATGAGTCTTTTTGGGAAAGATGCAACAAGTTTTTCACACCTGGATTTGGGTATCCTCCGCCATTCCTCCTTGCAGATCCTCTCCAGTTCTGTCAGGTTGGATGGTAAACGTTGGTGGACAGCCATTTTCAGGTCTCTCCAGAGATGCTCAATTGGGTTTAAGTCAGGGCTCTGGCTAGGCCATTCAAGAACAGTCACGGAGTTGTTGTGAAGCCACTCCTTCGTTATTTTAGCTGTGTGCTTGGGGTCATTGTCTTGTTGGAAGGTGAACCTTCGGCCCAGTCTGAGGTCCAGAGCACTCTGGAGAAGGTTTTCGTCCAGGATATCCCTGTACTTGGCCGCATTCATCTTTCCCTCGATTGCAACCAGTCGTCCTGTCCCTGCAGCTGAAAAACACCCCCACAGCATGATGCTGCCACCACCATGCTTCACTGTTGAGACTGTATTGGACAGGTGATGAGCAGTGCCTGGTTTTCTCCACACATACCGCTTAGAATTAAGGCCAAAAAGTTCTATCTTGGTCTCATCAGACCAGAGAATCTTATTTATCACCATCTTGGAGTCCTTCAGGTGTGCTTTCATGTGTCTTGCACTGAGGAGAGGCTTCTGTCGGGCCACTCTGCCATAAAGCCCCGACTGGTGGATGGCTGCAGTGATGGTTGACTTACTACAACTTTCTCCCATCTCCCGACTGCATCTCTGGAGCTCAGCCACAGTGATCTTTGGGTTCTTCTTTACCTCTCTCACCAAGGCTCTTCTCTCTCGATAGCTCAGTTTGGCCGGACGGCCAGCTCTAGGAAGGGTTCTGGTCGTCCCAAACGTCTTCCATTTAAGGATTATGGAGGCCACTGTGCTCTTAGGAACCTTAAGTGCAGCAGAATTTTTTTTGTAACCTTGGCCAGATCTGTGCCTTGCCACAATTCTGTCTCTGAGCTCTTCAGGCAGTTCCTTTGACCTCATGATTCTCATTTGCTCTGACATGCACTGTGAGCTGTAAGGTCTTATATAGACAGGTGTGTGGCTTTCCTAATCAAGTCCAATCAGTATAATCAAACACAGCTGGACTCAAATGAAGGTGTAGAACCATCTCAAGGATGATCAGAAGAAATGGACAGCACCTTAAATATATGAGTCCCACAGCAAAGGGTCTGAATACTTAGGACCATGTGATATTTCAGTTTTTCTTTTTTTAATAAATGTGCAAAGATGTCAACAATTCTGTGTTTTTCTGTTAATGTGGGGTGCTGTGTGTACAATAATGAGAAAAAAATCAACTTAAATGATTTTAGCAAATGGCTGCAATATAACAGAGTGAAAAATTTAAGGGGGTCTGAATACTTTCCGTACCCACTGTGTATATATATACATACTGAAAAAAGTGTATATAAGTCAAAGTCACTCTTTTTTAGCATATTTATAATATATATATTAGGGGTGACCACAAATAGTCGAAGATTCGATACTTCGATTGGAGGAGCCTGATTCGACTACCGATCTCACGGCCGAATCTTCGCAGAAGTGTTATTAAACGAGGATCACGCCACTTTGACTATATGAGGGCGCTCAATGTCTGATTTCACATAGAACTACCGGTTTTCTGCCAATACGTTAATATTCAGCCTATTATGATAATGCTGTATAAAAATGTGCAAAGAAAGAAGCTTTTAATAAATATTTTTTAACGTGCGTGAATAAATCCAAACACCCCGTGACAGATTTAAGTTTCCCTTTCAATCCGTGACCGACAGAGGAGCGTCTTGGCGGCAAGGATTTAAATCTTTAACAATGTCTGGGATAAGAAAATCTAAAGTGTGAATGTACACCATCAGAAAGGACATTCTCCAAGGCTGGATTTAGCATCAGGAAAACCATGATCGCACTTCTGCCGGCCAACGTTAACAAGTTGGTTTTCCACGGGACATTCTAAAATGCTTAACGTGAAAAAAGCCTTTAAAATGCTTAAAAGGCACTTTAACGTGGCTTAGGCTAATGTATGTACACAGTACACACTTTATTAAGAAACCATACTATGTGCAGATAAGCAGATGAACCTAGAATATTAACGCAATGCGTTCCTCCTATAGTAAAGCGTTTTCTTTACATAATTTGATATTTTAATTTAACTATTTTAGGAGATTAAGTCGTTAAACGTTTTTCACGTTAAGTGTTTTAGAATGTATTTTATCCGCGCGCACAAAAGACTCCAAAGGACACAGACAGACTGGGTTTGTCCTCTCGATCAGGTAGGGTACAAGTGATTTCAAAACTTTTCAGCCGGTTCTAATTTGATTTTTGGATGCTGTGAAAATTTTTAGCTAAAAAGACTGCCACTCCAGTTTAGCATTTATTGTTGTTTCTGCAGTTAAAAAGACAAAGTTGAAAATTCTGTTATTTTAATAATTTCTTTATTTTAATTTTATTTATTGATCTGTCTAACTATTTGTGGCTTGTGTTTTGAATATTCCCCTGCACTTTAGGCATTTTGCACACATTTGCTCATCTTGTGACTTGATTCTGATTTATTTCGTTTTGTATTTTTATTTTTTAGAAAGGTATATTCTGTTCTAATTTAATTTAATAAATTAATTGTTTATTTTTTCGGTGAATTGATGTTGTGCTGTACTTAGAGCCTGCTCGCACAGGTAATTAGCCGATTTAATTTGCCTGTCTGCAGTGTGGCCTTTCTGGGGTTATTTATGTTATTTCTTAGTTTTATTGATCCAAAATGTTTTATACATTTTCTTCTATCTTTGTGTGATTTTTCTGTACATCGCGGCTTTGAAATGTTAAAGAAGGTCAGAACAGGGGGAATCAATAACAGAGAATAAACGCTTGGTAATGTTAGCCGAGGCAGAACAAGACATTGCAATGTGTGAGAGTCAGAAGGCAGTTTATATAGAGGGGAGAAGTGGGAACACCTGTGCAGGTGATTAGACCTAGGTACGGGGTTTATGGGAAATGAAGTTCAATACTCCGGTGAAGGTGTTCTTTGATGAGCGGAGAGAGCCACAGAGGTGTGATCTATGACAAAGATGAGTATTTTTGTATTTTCAAAATACATAAAATACTTTTTGCCAGTCAACCTCTTTATCAGGGTACTGATTTTGTGCATCAACTAGTTCAGACATTCACTAGCTCAGCATTGGATCAGCTAATTTTTTTTTTGGAATAAGGTGAGGATTTCATGATCAATTCTACTTGTTGATTAAAGTTAAAATAGTGCATTATTCACTTCAGTTAACATGAAAGAATAAAAGAGCACAGACAAGTGGGAAAATAGCGTTAGCCAATCAGTCTTGACCAGTTGTTGGTTTTTATCAACTAGCTTGTCAAATGTGTTTAAAGCATTACTGCATGTTAGGGCTGGGTGATATGACACTACATATCAGAGTGATGATATGAAGTGTGAATTGATGGAACTTTTTCTAAATCGTTTACATATAGGCCTATTTGTGGGGTAAGCAAATTTATCCCTGCAGCTTTTAGTGGGCAGGAATTATTGTAACATTGGAGTGGAAAAACAAACACTGATGAATGATACACCACAAAAATCTTAAGCTTTTAGTTTTATTGTACATAAAAAGTAATAATTAAAAAGGGGTAAATAGTGTCAAATGAATCTAAATTAATCCTAATTTTAAATTTTAGGTACACTTTCTAATTTTAATAAACTTATAGAAACAAATAAACTTTACATAAAATAAACATAAAATTACTTAAAAAGCATTGGACTACCTGCAACAACAACAACAACAAATCTCAAAAGAGTTTGAAATTCAGTTTATGCTGTGGAATCAAAACTGATATTGAGAATTGTGAAACCATGATATTGTTACTGTGAAGTAAAATTGCGATTTTGGTCATATCGCCCATCCATAGTCTTAGATAGCAGAAAAGGTTCCCACAGTTTTACATACAGTATGAATTTTTTAATAGTGTTCACCACAAGTAATAGACTACATTGTAACCAGAAATAAGTATATAAATGGGAATCTACGTTCCTACTCTCACCTATGTTCATGAGCTTTGGGTCAAGACCGAAAGGACAAGATCCCGGATACAGGCGGCCGAAATGAGCTTTCTCCGCAGGGTGGCTGGGCGATCCCTTAGAGATAGGGTGAGAAGCTCGGTCACTCGGGAGGAGCTCAGAGTAGAGCCGCTGCTCCTCCACATCGAGAGGGGTCAGCTGAGGTGGTTCGGGCATCTGTTCCAGATGCCTCCTGGACACCTTCCCGGGAAGGTGTTCCGGGCGCGTCCCACTGGGAGGAGACCCCGGGGAAGACGTAGGACACGCTGGAGAGACTATGTCTCCCGGCTGGCCTGGGAACGCCTCGGTGTCCCCCCGGAAGAGCTGGAGGAAGTGTCTAGAGAGAGGGAAGTCTGGGCATCTCTGCTTAGACTGCTGCCCCCGGGACCCGGCCCCGGATAAGCGAAAGAAGATGCAAGTATATAAATGGCTGCTATATTGCATAAGTTTATTTGTAATTGCCAGAAAGAAAGAAAGAAAGACGTTTCTTTTTTTATTGAGTGTTTTATTATTATTATTATCATTATTATTATTATTATTATTGCTTCAGGTTTTTTTTGTTGTAGTTGTTTTTATTTTTCACTTTAAATTTAAATTAAAATGAAAAGATCTTATTCTATAATGAAGTACTGATGTGAATAATCATTCAAATTTAAAGATAAAAGTTAATCACTTATGTAATGCTCCCTGCATGTGGTTAGTGTTTTTTGGCCAGTCTGTTATGAATGACATGTTTTCTGAATGAGAATTGTTGCCAGTGTTATGGTGGAACAATTTTATTTTGAGACATATATGAAGTGTTTTGTTGGTCTGAGCGAGTTTTTGGAGGCGAGATTAACTGTTTGGCCTAGATTCATCTTGGTAATGTATGAAGAGTTTTGAAAAAGTGGCTTCAGTATTGACCGATGCTTGTTAGCAATAAGATAAAATAAAACATCTTATTTATGAACTTAGTGCTGACAAACCAAAAAAGGAAGTACTGAGAAAAGGGAGGAAAAACAAAGGGAAAAAACACTTTCTTTGTTGAATACCTTCGCCCCAGTGTAGCCTACTACTTGGAATAGTACTTATAGCCTACCCTCAGGTGAAATGGATTCTGAGAAAGTATGAAGACATCTGATTCAACTTGCATTCACTAAATTCACATACCTTAGTGACAACAGCTGATTAATGGCTAAGAATACATCATTGTTATTGATGTCTGTCACACGTTTTCAAATTGAATGAGCTACACGCTACTCAGTTCATATATTTACCATGCAATGGAAACATTTTAAAACTGAAAGCACATTAATCTTTTATGTTCACAGTTTGGAAGGTGGAGCAACTAAAGGGACGTGGTGGTGGAAATAAGATGGGAGAAGTTTTTTTTTTTTTTTTTTTTGCGTTCCCAAAAAAGATATTTGCGTACGTAAAAACTGTTGTGAGCTCGGACAGACACTTCCTGTTTAAAGGGGTGGTTGATTATGATTTCACTTTTCTAACTTTAGTTAGTGTGTAATGTTACTGTTTGAGCATAAACAACATCTGCAAAGGTATAACACTCAAAAATCAAAGCAAAGGAAAATATTTGCTTTTAAAGAAATTGTGTTTTTTAAGGACTACAACAAACGGCTGGTAGGGATTTTTTTTTTTTTTTTTTTTCTTATGCAATAATAACAAATACAAAAACAAGACAATATTAAACAATACAGAGGGTTACATTACAATAACATAAAGAATATTAAGCTTAAATGATTGATGATTAAATGAGTCTTACATGCAGCAGAGTTCCTTAAATAATTTATATATATATCAAAATCTTTCTTCATAATAAAAAAAATCGTTTTCTTTGAAAATTTACACTTTTGAATATAAAATTTGGGAAGAAAAAGTAGCAAGTTAAGAACAAATTTAAAATGATAAGGGCCTAATTTCAGAGTCACCAAAAAACTAAATGTTTTGGCTTATACAGAAGTTTAAAGATAGATACCTTTTAACAAAGTTTGAAAAGTCAACCCAAATTTTTTTTTGCAATACACACATTCCCAAAACAAATGAATAATTGTCTCATCAAACTGATGACAAAAGGATCACAAGGGGGAAATACAATTATTAAATTGAGCAAATTTATAATTAACTGCAATTGTGAATAATTTTAATAGAGACTTCAATCTTTATTAAAAAGAAATGAATCTTAGAAATTACAGATTGACAAGTTTCCTTGAGTTTAGTTTCCAATATGAACTATATGTTCTTGAGTAAGATGGGTTATCAAAAGACAGAATAATAGACTTATGATCGGACAGTGGAGAAGGCAAAATTTCAACCTTAGTGACATAATCAGATAAAGAGTCAGATATTAACCAGAAGTCAATCCAGAGCTGTTAGACCAGGTAAACTGTGAAGCATGAGGATGTTTTTCCCTCCAAATGTCAGTCAGACCAAAATGGGAAATCAACTCACAGGCCTGATGATCCATTAGATATTCTAGGTGGTGATCTATCCAAAGAGCTGTTTATAGTTTGGTTAAAGTCGCCACCCCAAATAATATGCAAATTAGAATATTTAGATTTAAAATAGTCTAAATATGTTTGAATTAAACAAGTGAAGGTTTTTTTTTTTTTTTTTTGCAGTGTTAAATCCATAAATGTTACCCAGGACAAAGATACAATCATTTAAGGTAATTAATAAAAAAAGAAAATGACCTTCAGGATCAGACATTTGTCTCTATTATTTTACCCTTAAACTTGTGCTTTAAAGTTAAGACTCCTGCTGAAAGATTAGAACCATATGAAGAAAACAACTCATCACCCCATTGTGATTTTCAAAACTTAAAATCGCTAGAGTTTGCATGAGACTCTTGTATAAAACAAAAATCAGTGCTTAGAGATTTAGCATACAGAAAAATAGCTTTACGTTTCAAGTCATTACGTAACCCTCTTGCGTTAATTGAGCAAACAGAAAGTTTAGGAAACATTAGAACAATATGACACCAGAAATGTAACGAGTCAGTCCATGACATCCTGTAAATGAGAAAATAATTACTTGTAAATAAGCAAGATTGGGGTCATTCAGGGGAAAAAAGATGTAAAGTAAAAAATAAATAAGAATTAAAACAATAATAATATTCCACAGATGAACCTCAAAGTGACTTTTTCTAAATAGCCTGTTCATCTTTCAGTAAGCATTTTGAAGATTGAGAACTGTTACTTAAGTCAGAAACATGACAATAAAAGCAGAACAGTACCACTAGCGACAAAATCAAATTCAAATCATTCAACGACCTCCATGTCTTGCAAAAGAAGTTCTTTGCCATCGATGTACGCCTTTGGGCCAACATAGTAAGCAAGGTCTCCTTGCTGACGGGCTCTCTCAACAAGTGGCCAAAGTTTGTTACGCTACACGCGATCCTTGGGAGTGGTGCGTAGTAAGATAAGGAGAGTTCTTTGCGGCTTTCCAGAGAGCATCCTGAAAATAACGCATTGTGAACTGAAGAATAATTTCGCAATAATTTGGTAATTTCTTTACCAGAGGGCAGAGTGTCGTTGCTCCTCACTTTTCCCAAACGGTGTACCACATCAATTAAAGGCACACCGTGTAACTTTTCAACCTTCATAATATATTTCCAAGACCCTTGTGATGGTACATCGACTTACAATAGGTTGAATGACACGTCTGCCATAGCCTGACGGGGTCTGTATCGCTTTTACTGGCACTATGTAACTTCGGGGTTCGGGTAGTAACCCGAGCACAAAAAGAACTACAAAATTCGACTGCTTTACGGCACACAACTTTGTTTTAGGCTTTCGTGCGTATGTTTTTGTCATGGGGGCTGTTTACACCTGGCCACTTCATGCGTTTTCTCAGATCGGATAGCTATCCGATCGTGAAAAGACCAGGTGTAAATGCCCTCCGAAACGCATTCAAGACGGATTTGAATCCGATCGCTCAAACCACTTCAGGAGGAGGTCTGTGCCGCATTCCAGACGAAACTGGACAAGTGTAAATGCATCTGGTTGTTGAAACCACATATGTAAATTGTACTCCTCCCAGAAATGCTAAAAATAAATAAATAAATAAACGTGTGAAAGCGTGTTATAAGCTATGTAATGTAATAGCCAGATATGACGACGTTACTGCAATATGCATCACCGCAGATGAGAAGCTGAGCATCTATTCATCAAGCCAACGTGCAAACTATCGCAAATCAAAGTGAAAGTAAGTCGCAGACGCTTAACACACATCATCATTAAAAGTAAAGAAATGAAATGATCTTACCAGGGCTGTTGCTGCTCTCTCTTATTGCGGTCTTTGATTTTGACATTTTAGCTGACGATCAATAAAATGCAGCTCATATCTGTTGCTTTTGGTGACGTGCACTCCATTAAATATGCATATAGCACGGGAATTGAAGATCGGATTTAACGACAGTGCAAGTATTCCACAGCGACTCTCGGGGTTTGACAAAAAGACAATTTCTACACAGTGTGCTTTTAACTCATGAGATTTACCAGCAAACGCTGGGACAACAGCCTCGCATTTATCCAGAACGTTCTGTCTGATGTTTTCTCCTAGTTGTTCAGGTAGACTGTGGAGCCGCATATTCCATCTCCTTTTGTATCTGGGGAGATCCTGTACTTTGTTCTCCAATTCACAGATTCGTCTTTTGGCATTTGTCACCCACTTATCATCTCGCTCCACATTCCCCTTTACATCTTTAATTTCTTCTGCCAGAAATTTGACTGATACCTTCACTTCTTCAATACCTTTGTCAAGGATGTCGGCTCTTTCATTAATGACGAACTTGAGAGATGTTATTATCATCATGGCTAAAGGGGAATGCAGATCATCATCATCATTCCTGCCTTTTTTGTGTGATGGTTCCTTTATCGGAGTTTCAGGTAGAGGAACGACTGCACCAGAGCATGAGTCGAAGTCCACAGTAACACTTGCACCGAGATCTAAAGATGAATCCATCGGCTTAGATTTGCGTTTCTTATCTTTTGTCATAGTTAAAAAAATCCTTCCAGCGGTTCGAGCATGTGACGCTGACGAACATGAAGGTGACGAGAAAGTAAAAATGTGTTAGGCCTAACTAAAGAAAATCTAAATAAAAGGATAGGCCTAATTCACGACAACGAACATCCCAAAAGCAGATTAAAAAATAAAATAAGTAACAAAACAGCCCCTTAAATGATCAGAAAGTGCTTTCGAGTAGAGATTATATCTATTAAACGAAATGCACTTTAAATTACATGTTTAAAGACAATTGTTCATGGAATGATTCACTCATGCTGTCAACTTCACGCCGCCATTTTCCCCTCACTGGTAAGGACTACACGACATTCCTCCCGGGTTAGTGACATCACCAACCCTAAAATATAAAATATAAACCCCGGCCCCGGGAACACGCAGTCCATGTTGAGAAGAGGAAGAGTTGTAGTAGAGAACATTTGTGAGTCTGCTCAAGCTGTGTCACATCCGTCTTTTTTTACACGCAATACAGTACGTAACACAAATGCAATAGCATGTCACTCTGTAGGCATCTTCCAACAGTTCCCACACAACCGATTTTATAGATTATCATGACAGAATATGCTAATCAAAGACATGAAGATAGTTAACTCTACATCAGCAACATAAATTAATCAACTAAACGTTCAAAAGCGTCCTGTTGCATGGTGCAACAAATGGCATGCAATTTGGTGACAGTACAGTTTGTCACAGTGAAGGTATTGAATATTTTTCATGATATAAAATGTGCAAAAGGGTTTTGGGTTTTGCACTTTGTAGACATGTCTTTCAACCGCCTGCTTAGAGACAAATTTATATTATAAAGCTCGTTTTGAGGAAAATTGGGTTATAGCTCGTTGTTGTTACTATTGTAAGGTGTCATTTGTGTTTTAACAACGTTTAGCTCACAAATATTGATCCGGGAAGTTCGAATAATTGGATATAGGCCTATTGCCAACTTCACTGAACTCCTTGAAGCACTCTGACCGCATTTTCTTATATTTGAGTCCAAGTTTAACACGTGAAGTTGTCTGAAACACTGGTAGCGGACATTAAACAGGAAATGTCTGTCCAAGCTCACAACGGTTTTTGCACGGGAACGCAAATATCTTTGTGAGGGAACGCAAAGTTTCTCGGGGGAACACAAAAGTTTTGAAAAATATTTTTTCTACCATCCCAATTTTTTTCCACTACCACAGAAGGACGTAAAGCTGGGTAAATTATTTTCAATTTGGGCTGAACTGTATATTTCAGTTAACTACTCAAACTCAGTCATATTCTCCATTTGCAACTTGAACTGTATACCTTCACACACTTCTGCTCATTAGGAAACTAGAAAATAATGTTTAGGCTGGCAACATTAAGGGAGCTCTGGGGAGAGTGGCACATGCACAGCTGTCCTGTGCAGCCCACTATACAGCCCATTAACAATGCTCTACCAGAATGGGCTTTGTTTCTGCAAGCTGTCATCCAAATGGGTCAGTACAGCTGGTGCCCACAGTTCCCGTGATGGCTTTGAAGGCTCTGTGCACTGTTGAATTCTCAATGGACCAATTACAGAATTTGGTTGGTCATGTCCACGCCTTGAGCAAATGTTCCGCTTGGTGTATTTTGATTGTAAGCGTTATGCAAATGATCTTTACAGTGAAAGAAGACTATGTCAGCAACACACTGTTTTCTGCCAGTTTTAAAATCAGGCCACAGACAGGCTGTTCCATTGTCTGCTCACAGAATGGCATGAAAGTTTGGTCTTGTAAGCAATTCTCCATTGGATATGATGGAATGAAGATTCAGGAGAAGCTTCTTTACTTTGAACACCTGGGGCCCTATCATACACCTGGCAATGCAGCGCCAGGCACGAAGCAAGTGTTTTTTGCTAGTTTCAGCCTGACGCAGTTATCATTTTCACGTCCTGCACCACGTTGTTTAAATAGCAAATGCATTTGCGCCCATCTGTTTGCCCATGAGGTGTGTTCAGGCGCATTGTTGGCACGTTGCTATTTTGAGGCAACTAGAATAGACTCCGCCATTGACCAACTGAAACCTGGTCTAAAGTCAATTGCGCAAATTCTTTTTGTTATTTAAAGAGCACGTCAGTAATATGTGCCTATAGGTGGGTCCACAATGCGCATACACTCTGCTTATTACACACACAGGGACCCCCAACAGCACACAAACTAGCCAAATATTAAAAATAAAAGGATTACAATGTAAAAGATTATATTGTGTACATAAAGATATGGTGGAATCCGGCTTGTCCCGTAGATGGTCTGCTTGCACGCTTTAACCTTGCACACGAGCAGATCCGTTAGCTCTCTGGATCGTTGAGTCTTTCCGCTTGCAAATTCCGCCATATAAACAGCAATCTGCCATGAGCGCAACTGGCTCTTAAAGGTCCCATTGCATGGATTATTTTATTATTTTAGAATGTTTCCTGAGGTGCCCTTATAATGTTAGTATGTTTTTTAGATGGTTTACACTCATCAAAACGTCTAGCCACTGGGGGACCATAGGCAGGCTAGGGAAACTCATATTAAGGTTAAAAAACCTCATAAAGTGAAATTTTCATGCAATGGGACCTTTAAAGGAAATGTGAAATTACACTCTGATTGTTTTTTTGCACGTTACGCCCAAAACACACCCATTACTCATTAATAGAATAGGGACAACCCTTTTAGACCATGCACTGGGCACGCAGACCATTTTTCCTGTCGTTAAACTAGCAAAAGTGGATTTGGACACGCCTTAAGTGCACTTGCGCCGTGTGCTTTAGACTATGCACTTAGATCGTTCAAATAGGGCCCATGGGCTTTCAAATCAGATTAAGTTAACTGAAAGTTGCATTCATACATCACAACCACGGCCTGTTCTGTTTAGACATGTCACCTGTCTAGACCCGCTGTAATAATCAGAGCATGGGAATCTCATCTGCCCGCATTAGTGCAGTAAACACGTGTTTTGCAATTCGGTTGGGTTCTAGAAAACTAAAGTGACTTGCATCTGACACTGCTATCTAGGTTTAAGACATTGTAAATAGTCATAGCAAGTTCCAAGAAAATATAATGGACTCAATTTTGTTCTCAAACCTGTCTAACCAGGCTAGTAAAAGTTTCCCACAACAACATTGCCTAGAGCATAACACTGGCTCTGCCGGCCTGCCTTCTTCCCACAGTGCATCCCGCTGCCATCACCTCCCTTAATAAACAACATGCACCTGGCCTTCCACCTGATCGAAAATGTGATTCATCAGACCATGACCCTGAAGCTGGTTCACCGTTTGTCCTGTCTTGCACGCTAGTTTAACATTTCAAAGCCGCGATGTACAGAAAATCACACAAAGATAGAAGAAAATGTATAAAAACATTTTGGATCAATAAAACTAAGAAATAACATAAATAACTCCAGAAAGGCCACACTGCAGACAGGCAAATTAAATCGGCTAATTACTTGTGCGAGCAGGCTCTAAGTACAGCACAACATCAATTCAACAAAAAAATAAACAATTAATTTACTAAATTAAATTAGAACAGAATATACCTTTCTAATAAATAAAAATACAAAACGAAATAAATCAGAATCAAGTCACAAGATGAGCAAATGTGTGCAAAATGCTTAAAGTGCAGGGGAACATATATTCAAAGCACAAGCCACAAATAGTTAGATTAGATAACCCTGACAGATCAATAAATAAAATAAAAATAAAGAAATTATTAAAATAACGATAGTAGCCAGAATTTTCAACTTTGTCTTTTTAACTGCAGAAACAACAATAAATGCTAAACTGGAGTGGCAGTCTTTTTAGCTAAACATTTTCACAGCATCCAAAAATCAAATTAGAACCGGCTGAAAAGTTTTGAAATCACTTGTACCCTACCTGATCGAGAGAACAAATCCAGTCTTTCACTCTGTCTTTGTCCGTTGGAGTCTTTTGTGCGCATGGATAAAATACATTCTAAAACACTTAACGTGAAAAAACGTTTAATGACTTCCATCCATCCATCCATCCATCCATCCATCTTCTACCGCTTATCCGGGGCCGGGTCGCGGGGGCAGCAGTCTAAGCAGGGATGCCCAGACTTCCCTCTCCCTAGACACTTCCTCCAGCTCTTTCGGGGGGGACACCGAGGCGTTCCCAGGCCAGCCGGGAGACATAGTCTCTCCAGCGTGTCCTAGGTCTTCCCCGGGGTCTCCTCCCGGTGGGACATGCCCGGAACACCTTCCCGGGAAGGCGTCCAGGAGGCATCCGGAAAAGATGCCCGAGCCACCTCAACTGACCCCTCTCGATGTGGAGGAGCAGCGGCTCTACTCTGAGCTCCTCCCGAGTGACCGAGCTTCTCACCCTATCTCTAAGGGATCGCCCAGCCACCCTGCGGAGAAAGCTCATTTCGGCCGCTTGTATCCGGGATCTTGTCCTTTCGGTCATGACCCACAGCTCATGACCATAGGTGAGAGTAGGAACGTAGATTGACTGGTAAATCGAGAGCTTCGCCTTGCGGCTCAGCTCCTTCTTTACCACGACAGACCGGTACAGGGACCGCATTACTGCAGAAGCTGCACCGATCCGCCTGTCAATCTCCCGTTCCATCCTTCCCTCACTCGTGAACAAGACCCCAAGATACTTGAACTCCTCCACTTGAGGCAGGAGCTCTCCACCAACCTGAAGCGAGCAAACCACCCTTTTACGACTGAGAACCATGGCCTCGGACTTGGAGGTGCTGATTTTCATCCCAGCCGCTTCACACTCGGCTGCAAACCGTCCCAGTGCATGCTGGAGGTCCTGGTCTGATGAGGCCAACACGACAACATCATCCGCAAAGAGCAGAGATGAAATCGTGTGGTCCCCAAACCCGACCCCCTCCGGCCCCTGGCTGCGCCTAGAAATTCTGTCCATAAAAATTATGAACAGAACCGGCGACAAAGGGCAGCCCTGCCGGAGTCCAACACGCACCGGGAACAAGTCTGACTTACTGCTGGCAATACGAACCAAGCTCCTGCTCCGGTCGTACAGGGACCGGATAGCCCTTAGCAAAGGGCCCCGGACCCCATACTCCCGGAGCACCCTCCACAGGCCGCCGCGAGGGACACAGTCGAATGCCTTCTCCAAATCCACAAAGCACATGTAGATTGGTTGGGCAAACTCCCATGAGCCCTCCAGCACCCTGTAGAGGGTATAGAGCTGGTCCAGTGTTCCACGACCGGGACGAAAACCACACTGTTCCTCCTGAATCCGAGGTTCTACTATCGGCCGGATTCTCCTCTCCAGTACCCTGGCATAGAGGCTGAGAAGTGTGATCCCCCTATAGTTGGAGCACACCCTCCGATCCCCCTTCTTGAAAAGAGGGACCACCACCCCGGTCTGCCAGTCCAAAGGTACTGTCCCCAACCGCCACGCGATGTTGCAAAGTTCGTTTAATGACTTAATCTCCTAAAATAGTTAAATTAAAATATCAAATTATGTAAAGAAAACGCTTTACTATAGGAGGAACGCATTGCGTTAATATTCTGGGTTCATCTGCTTATCTGCACATAGTATGGTTTCTTAATAAAGTGTGTACTGTGTACATTAGCCTAAGCCACGTTAAAGTTTTTTTTTAAGTGTTTTAAAGGCTTTTTTCACGTTAAGCATTTTAGAATGTCCCGTGGAAAACCAACTTGTTAACGTTGGCCGGCAGAAGTGCGATCATGGTTTTCCTGATGCTAAATCCAGCCTTGGAGAATATCCTTTCTGATGGTGTACATTCACACTTTAGATTTTCTTATCCCAGACATTGTTAAAGATTTAAATCCATGCCGCCAAGACGCTCCTCTGTCGGTCACGGATTGAAAGTGAAACTTAAATCTGTCACGGGGTGTTTGGATTTATTCACGCACGTTAAAAAATATTTATTAAAAGCTTCTTCCTTCGCACATTTTTATATACAGCATTATCATAATAGGCTGAATATTAACGTATTGGCAGAAAACCGGTAGTTCTATGTGAAATCAGACATTGAGCGCCCTCATATAGTCAAAGTGGCATGATCCTCGTTTAATAACACTTCTGCGAAGATTCGACCGTGAGATCGGTAGGCGAATCAGGCTCCTCCAATCGAAGTATCGAATCTTCGACTATTCGGGGTCACCCCTAATTTAAATACAAATTACATTTGATTTTTTCCAAAGGCTTTAAAATACAAAATAGTATTTTGTATTTCAAATACGTACTTTAAATACATGTATTTCAAATACTGCCCATCCCTGTGTGTGCAACTATCTTTGTGAGGACTAGTTTGAGATCTAGACCATTGGAGTGAGGACAAAGAGAGTAAAGTGAGGACATTTTGGCCAGTCCTCACTTTCTGAGACCCCTTTAAAAGTCTGTTTGAGGGTCATGTAGGATTATCTGTGAACATAATGAACACAACACCGTATTCCACAGTTCGGAACGATTCCCCATCGAACCATTAGTAAATCATAAAACACATTCATGGTGCCAAGATGGCTAAAGGAGATGTCAGGACAGCAGGAAAAGATTTCCCTTTGTTCCCCAAACTTAAGACCAAATGGCCAAGAAACCCTGTGGTGACCCTGATGCATAAATCCACAGCCTTATCAGGAAACGAAGGGTGCTATGGCGTTCCCATGGCCCGGAATCACCACAGACCTCTTTTCTGTAGCTGTAAATTCCAGAGACTTTTGTCTCCTAAACCAAGAGACTGAAATTAACCCACTCATTGTTTCTAACAAACAGTCTCAAAATTGCTTCCAATAAGCTGAATTGATCACCAATACCTCACATATATCTTAAGTATCGTGTATGTTTTATATAACCTGTGGAGTTCTTTCTGTGTGTTTAACCTTTATTAGCCTTACTTTTCTACCTCAGTTATAGGAACTAATCACCAGAAGTTACCTCATGTATCTGTAGGCTATTATGTACGTATGCATTTTATTAGCCAAGTTAATTTTGTGTCTTAAACATTTATCACAGCTAAATCCTTATTAACTTCCACCTCAACTATGGGAAATATCCGGAGAGCCCAGTTCTCAGAACCCAGTAGGTCCCGCCCAAGACAATATTTGATTGGCTGACACACTCCTCGGAAGGACGGGTCGGATGGACATGGTTATAACCAAATGTGACCTGATCCAGCAAAATGAGTCACAGTGACCCAAATTTCAAAACTGATATTTTGGTATTACTGGAAAGAGGAGACCATAAGCTTTCAAATGATATCCTAGTCAAAGTCATACCTTGAATGGTTGTAAATATATACACATTTGAATTATGGTCGTCTGCCCTCTTTTTCCAATTGAAAACCTGAGAAAATCGCTTTTAAAGTTTTTTTGCCCGTTTTTTGTTGATATCTTTCAAAATCCATTGCATTTAAAGGGAGGAACTATTTATTGTACAGGTTAATTTGACCAAAGACATTAATATATGCTATTATGCCAGGCTGAAGCTCAAATTATTTTAAAGTTTTTATTTGAATAAATAATTTAAAAGACACTTTTACAAACATTTACTAAAATCAGAAAGATTGAACAGAGGTGCTACAGTTTTGCTTGAGAGAGAGAGAGAGTGTGTGTGTGTGTGTGTGTGTGTGTGTCTGTGTGTCTGTGTGTGTGTGTCTCTCTCTCTCTCTGTGTGTGTGTGTGTGTGTGTGTGTGTGTGTGTGTGAGAGAGAGAGAGAGAAAGTGAGAGAGGCAGAGAGACAAGGAAACCGAGAACAAATAATGTTAGCCTATGCAATCATATCTTTGTGTAGGCTAGTTGACAATAACAGTGTAACATATTCATAACGGATATACCAACAGTTAAATATTGGGTTAAACACATTGTAATATATTCTCCTTGCAGATAAATACACTCACAGAATAATTGCACTCACTCACATCCATACACGATAAATCATCAGAGGATGACAAGTCTCCAGATCCAAAACAATCACTGACTAGCCTTAGCCACTCTTGATGACCAGCAGGAGAGCTTAGGTTAGAATCCTCAAGTGAGTTCAACGCTTTTGGCGACTTTGCTCTCTTTTGACAGCGACATTTCTCAAATTAATAATATTTAATCTTTCTGAGGAGATCTGCTAGCTTGTTTACACAGAGCGCCGCGAGTCTGACAGGAGGATGGCTGGACCAATCGCGTGCCGGTCAGTCGAAATGGGGCTTCCCATTGACAAATGATCAGCGTTTGTGTACATTTCTAAGCTTTTTGATTGGTTCTATACAACGTGTAACACCATATTTGGAGAGCAGAGACGTTTCAGGGGATACCCGGGAAATGCTCAGAGGTGATGAGAGGAGTTGAGAAAAGCAATATTCATTTCCAGCGAATTTAGTAAAACTTTGTAAACTTTAATAGTCATTTAAATACCTTTACTCAATTATCTGGACTACGAAACTTTAGGAGATTATTTTTGAATGTCTGTTCTTTGAAATTTAGCACAAAAAAAAATTTAAATAAAAAATATTATTTCATTGTTTTTCCACATAAACGGCCCATATCTTAAAATGGAACGTTGCGACTTCCGACTCATTTCGCCAGATCGGGTCACAAATGACAAGCAGAGCTCTCTGCGTTGCTTTTTGGCTTGCTTTTGCAGTGACTTTTGCTCTTGCTTTGATTTGTGCGGACCTTTCCATCGTCCAGCGTGAAGTCTACACTTACATGCTCTTCAAACCACCAAGAGCTCACTCAAAACTCATCAACTCTTCCGTAAAAGACTTCGTTGAACTTCGTCAAAGAAAACCCTCTCAGAGTCGCTCCAGCAGCTCCTCCAGACTCAGAGGAAACTCCGTTGCATAGCAACCCGCAATCCAGGAAAACCTGCACACGAAGCGCCATCCGGCAAAGCCAACCAACCATTCACCATCGAGCGCTGTCCCTCATAACGCATCATCGACCGACTGTCAGCCAAACAGCGCCGAAGAGATTCCCTCCAGGAGCCTCAAACTGAGCTTGACGACGTAAATGTGACGTGAGCAACCTGTCTGACAGTTGTAAGTCTTCTAGTAGCTGTGCCAAGAGAAATCTGAATCATTCCCTTCCGAATCTTGCAGAGACGGAGAGCGTGAGTAGGAGCTGTCCATGAGCTAGGAGCAGGAGCAACTTTATGACTCTCTATGGGCTTCTCCCATGACTTTATCGGACTTTATGCCTCCACGTCCCCCCTATTGCCTGCAAGCTTCTCCTTCTGTCTATACAGTAATTTCTCTACTGTGCGACAGAGAGACGCGTGGTTATGATGCAATCGTTAGCCTATTTTTACAAAAATGGCTTATACTTCTACTTCTTATCATAGTGTAAGATACAAGGTAATGGAGCCTTTTATACATTGTTGTGTTTCTTTAGAAATAAACAATGGACAAATGGAGTCTTTAAACGCCTCAGATGTAAAGTTATTCGCTGTCAAAGTGATGCCAAAATGAATGAGAGTCAATGGAATGCTAACAGCAGGTGATGGCTTGTTAAGCCTGGAACACACCAAGCCGACGGTCGGCCGTCGGGCAGTTTCCGTGCGTCGGCCGACTAAATCTTCTCAGTGTGTTCCGCACCGTCGGCTGAAGTTGGTCCTCGTCGGCTTTTTTTCGGCCGATTCGACATGTTGAATCGGCGTCGGGCCGTCGGTGAAAGAGGGAACTCTGATTGGCTGTTCAGCTTAGTGAACGAGAATAATAGCAAAACAGCGAGCAAAGAAGTCAAAATGGGACAGACACGCTGTTCTAATGTTACGTCATCTTACCTGAGTGTTCTTTGGTGAATATTTCAATAATAACACGAGCGGAGTGGAATAAAGAAAGTGTTTAGCAGGATTGATATTCAAAACGGTAAGCGCGCACTGCTTTGTTTACGTTTGTGTATCTGCAGCCGGCAGCGTCCGTTTCCCTTTTTGAATGACGAATATAGACGAATATATATGCAGAAATAGACAGTTGTCTCATTCACACGCAGGCGCAGAGCGCGCATTCTAGCTGACAGTCGGCTGTAGTTCTCTCGGTGTGTTCAAGTGCAGCTTTTTACCCCGACGCGAGGCAACAACACAGTCGGCTTTCATCAGCGCTAGTTCGTCGGCGTCGGCTTGGTGTGTTCCAGGCTTTAGCCAATGGATGCCCCCATAGAAGGTACGCTTTCCAGGTGCTGGATTACCCCCTTGAAGAGAACGCACGCGCTCACAGGAGCATCCAAACGCAAGTACACAATCTCCTAATTCTTGCTGAACTGGTGCAAATCTTATTAAGCAAATGAACTAAGATTAAAGTGCTAGTAGATTGATTCTCTCAGGTTGCGGTCAAGAAATAGTGTCTAACGCTAGACATTTGGAACTCCATTCACACTCCATTAATAACATCACTTTTCTCTGTCACTGTTTGAATGAATGTTTGTGAGTTTTCGTTAGATTAGTTTGTGTGTATTAGAGTAGTTCAATAAAGTCTTGGTTGATTTTACATACAAGTGCCTTGTGCTGTGCGCTCACAAGTTACTGCATTAAACTGTAGATTTTGTTACCTTGCTCATAAATCATAATTTTATGATATTATTACCGTAGGCCACGGGATAATATTCTGTCCAAAATTGATAAAATACCCTAATCTCAGTTTACAGGTGGACTAATAGTCGATAAAATGTTAAATATTAATTCTGAATCATTTGCATATTAATTAGGTTCTTATTCACTGTAATTCAATTACCGTTTGAGATATATTGATCCTCGTTCCCTTACAGTCAAGACTTGGTTTTAGGAATCTTAATTTTTGGCTGAGCTATTCCTTCAAGCATAAATTTTACTTGCTGCCCCTAAGAACATTTTAAGAGAAAGTACAACACTGTATTTATTATGGAACATGCAGGGACTCAAAAACAGGGAGTTTATGAAAAAAAAAGACAATCAAATTAGAGTCAGGTTGATTTAGATCGTGGACTAGACTACTTTCGCAGTGCATATGCAGAGAAATGTCCATAGTTTCAAATTGTCATGACAACAGCCTAGTTCCAACCAGTGGCGGCTCCAGACAATTTTGATTGGGGGGGCAATGGGGGGTCCTGGTCATTTCAAGGGGGGGTCTCATGAAAACCAACAAAAAATACAGTGGACAAGGCTAATAACTGCATATTACTGCTACTAAACAACAAAAACAACACAGCATATCAACTACTTTGTTTTTAATGAATTAATCAATTGCAGTTTGCAAACAATATGTTCAAACTTTAATTGCCATAGCCACACCCATGACAGAAAACATATTTACAAAATAGTATCTATTCTCATACTCTCACCACCTTTTGATTGCCCTACTTTGATTGTCCAGTTTCCCCCTGGCATCTTCTCTGCTCCTCTTTTGTCCAGTCTCCTCCTGGCATCTTCTCTCCTCTCTTCAGTCTCCACAGGTGTGATTTACTGCAACATATGAGTTTATAGTACACATGAATAGGTTAGTATTTATGCTAAATACAGCAATACAATAGCAAGAGGTTCACTTCACTCACTTCACTCACCAATATTGACAGCTCTTTTGTCCAGTCTCCTCCTGTCCTCTTCTCTGCTCCTCTTACTCTCCAGTCTCCTTCTGTCTTTTTATCTGCTCCTCTTACTCTCCAGTTTCCCCCTGGCATCTTCTCTGCTCCTCTTACTCTCCAGTCTCCTCCTGTCCTCTTCTCTGCTCCTCTTAAGTCTCCAGTCTCCTCCTGTCCTCTTCTCTCCTCTTAACTCTCCAGTCTCTTCCTGCCATCTTCATCTACCAGCAGCCATATCACCCTGTAGCCCAAGACTGGTTGCCCACTGAAGCTAAGCAGGGCTGAGCCTGGTTAGTACCTGGATGGGAGACTTCCTGGGAAAACTAGGTTGCTGCTGGAAGAGGTGTTAGCGAGGCCAGCAGGGGGTGCTCACCCTGTGGTCTGTGTGGGTCCTAACGCCCCAGTATAGTGATGGGGACACTATACTGCAAAAAGAGCACCGTCCTTCGGATGAGACGTAAAACCGAGGTCCTGACTCTCTGTGGTCATTAAAAATCCCAGGATGTCCTTCGAAAAAGAGTAGGGGTGTAACCCCGGCACCCTGGCCAAATCTGCCACTTGGCCTCTGTCCATCATGGCCTCCTAATCATCCCCATACACTGATTGGTTTCATCACTGTCTCCTCTCCACCAGTAAGCTGGTGTGTGGTGGGCGTTCTGGCGCAATATGGCTGCCGTCGCATCATCCAAGTGGATGCTGCACATTGGTGGTGGTTGAGGAGATTCCCCCCTTCCATATGTAAAGCGCTTTGAGGTCTCAGAAAAAGCGCTATATAAATGTAACAAATTATCTTCTCTGCTCCTCTTTTGTCCAGTCTCCTCCTGTCTTCTCTCCATTCTCCACAGGTGTGATTTCCTGCAACAATTGTGTTTATAGCACATTAAATACAGTACAATTTAAACCTGTTAAAATATAATGTAAGGAGTGTACTCACCACTTAAAACAGAACAATTCGCCTGTTGTTATGATTGGCTGCAAAGCGATCAATAACAACATCTACATCCATCTCTTTTGTTCTTCTTGAGCTGATTGCCAGCACAGCAAGATTGCTGGTTCGGACATCGCCACTTTTGTTTCTGAGGTAGGTTTTTAAATGCCGTAAGCAGGAAAAGCTCCTCTCACAAGCAGCTGTTGATACAGGCAGTGTCATGGAGATGCACACAAGTTTGTATAAATCAATGAAAGCCTCCTTGTATGGCCTCAATAGAATCAGCAAGTCATGGGTGCTGTTGAGAGAGACCCCATTTTGTTTTGTTTTCTGTCAATGAGGTGTTTCAGTTGATGTAGTTCTGCTGAAAGTTTGTCTTCTAATATGCCATAGTGCCTAGCAATGGGTTGAAGGGCATCTTGGTGCAGGAAGGTCTTGTGTTTGGGATTAATAGCTGCAACTACTTTCAGAACGTGGCAACTGTCAGCAGAGAAGCGCCTATTCAATTCACTGATTAAACGGTCAAGTACTGGGAAAAAACAGTGGATTTTGTAGTCTTCTGGTGTTTGCAGTATCTTTTTCCTTGTGTGGCTATTGCTGACATGAAACTGCTGCAGGTGGGAGGGCTGTATTATTTTTCTTTTTGCCTGTTGGCGCTGCATGTCAATGCCCACTCTCTCACATGTCACTTGTGCCCTGCCACAGATGGGTCCAAGTTTCACCATTGCGTTCTTCATTGAGTGTGTCAACCAGTGCAAAGACCAGATCAATGGCGGATGCCAAATCTAAATCTGTGGCCTGTAGTTGGTCAGATAAAGTTTTTGTGAGCCCAAATATGTTCTCCAGCATGTAGATTTGCAAAACAAACTGTGCATCAATCAAGCCATTTAGTGATCTATCCTCAATAGCTCTATGGCTATTTGTTTGATTGCTGACTTCCTCAAGTGTGGCTAAGATGCTAGGGAGGGTTTGCTTTATTGCCCAAAGACTATAGTACTGACATGCCCATCTGGTATCTGACAGACGTTTTAATTCCACAGCTCTTTTAGTGGGCTCAAGTTCTGTTTGTTTCTCCATGAACACTTTGTGAGTTACTGAACCAGAAAAAAAGTTGTAAAGTAGCTGAACTGTGGCAAAGCAGTCAGCAACTGGTTTTACATTATGGACACAGTCAACTAAAACCAGATTTAATCTGTGTGCATGGCAGTGGATGTACACTGCATGTGGGACTTCTCTGCAAAAAATTTCCTGAACACCGTTGTTGCAGCCAGACATTACAGATGCCCCGTCGTAACATTGTCCAACGCATGCATTTTTGTCTATATTGAATTTAGCCAATGCCCCTTTCACTGTCACAAGTAAAGACTCTGCATCCAAACCATCAGCTGGAACAAAATCAAGAAACTCTTCATGAATGTCATCATTGTGTATGTAGCGCAGAACAATAGATATCTGCTCTTTTTTGCTCACATCTTTTGTTTCATCCACCATTAAAGTAAAGTGCTCTCCTAGTTTAAATTCGTTACTAACCTGTTCTCTCAAAATGCAGGCCATTATATCAATTAACTCTTTCTGAATGTCATGATGGACATATTTTGCATTACCTGGCCCACTAGATAATTTTTTGGATACAGTGCTATCAAACTTCCCCAGCAGATGTAACATTTCAAGGAAATTACCTCTGTTGGTGGACTGTTCATTTTCTCGGTGGCCTCTCTGACCAATGGTTTGACAAGCTGTAAAGCGCAGTGATTTAACAACTGCTCGCATGTAGATCCTGTTTTCTTTAACAATTTTCTTATGTCCATCGTGTCATGGAGGTGCGTCAAAATCCTCGATCCGTTTTTCTCTCTCTCCTTAAATTCACACCACCCTTCCGTTGCCACTTTGAGAGAAACGCTGGCGTTATGTTGTGCCAGTTTCTCTCCTCCTTTTCTCCAGTTTTTAAACCCTTCCTGGGTGAAGCACTTTTCTGAATGACCACCAGATCCATGCACACTGTGAAAAAAATGACGACAGGCAAAACAAAAAGCTGCGTCTTTTGACACAGAATATTCAAGCCACTGGTACTGTTTGAACCACGAGTAACTAAAACCCCTGGATGCTAGCTGCCCCTGCGATCCAAAAGAACGACGCGGGTATGATTTTAGTTGAGGCTGTCTTGGTTTCTCGGCTGGGCCATGGCTTAAATCCCCCGTTAAATCCACTCCGCCGTCAGGATTCCCACCATCCATGCCCGCTGTAGCGCTCGATGAGGTGCCATTTCTTTCCATCTGCTCACCTGTCTCCTCCGCCTCGGGGGCTGCGAATTGCTCTGGTCGCACCTCCTCATCCTCCAATTCCTCTGTGTCCTCTGTTTCTAGGATCAAGCAGGGCTCGCCCTCCACTGCAACGGGTATATTTTCACTCCTATTGCTATAATTTCCGTCTGCTCTCAGTTTGTTTTGAGGTATGACAAAGCGATCCATTTTTAGCTTCAAGCTATAGCTGTAGCGTAGCAGCTCTTGCGGGCTCGCGGCAGCGCCTTCAACGCAATGACGCAAGGCGCAGCGACGTTCATGGGGCGTCGCAGTGATTCTTATGTTTATTTATTTTTTTATATGTCGAATAAATTATTAATTATTATTGTTCTGCGTAGTTTGAAGAGAAACATTTAAAAATCTTTATCCCGGATATATATATTTTTTAATCAGGAAGGGGGTAGGGGGTCAAATGGGGGGTCAAGGCGTTTTATGGGAGGGTCTTGAGACCCCCCCTGGCGCCGACGGTGGTTCCAACTGGTATGAGACATGGTGCCCTGGCACTTTCAGTTTGAAACAAAACAAAGCTCTCTCAGGCTTTGACAGATCTGTATCACATGAAATATGCCAGTGCTCCCATAGGTCCTAGAGAGAAGCCCTGAAACCGGCAGATCACAGATAAAGATTGTAAATGTTTTATTGTGAAGTAAACTGAAAAATCTGTCTCAAAACCAATACATCTATAGAGGATTATATAAAAAAAACGAGCAATATTTTTTAAGGTAGCCTATGTGGTAGATTTTTTACCTGACTCCTTATTACCTGGGGCGTCTCCAACCAAGCGCCTACAGCTGACAGTTAATATCTATATCTGGGGCGTCTCCAATCGACATCCAGTAATCTTTATACTCTAGCACTGCGTCTACAGTTGACAACTGGCTTCAAGTTGGACGACGTCTCATCCCTTTTACTATAACACTATCAAAGTGTCTAGTAAGCTTCCCTAACTAACTTGCTGTGCAGCAATAACTAAACAGACTCCAGACAATGTCTTCGAATATGCTTTAATCACGGCCGGAGGATCTCAGACGAATCCCACCAGCAAAAAGAATACAACAGTTTTTATAGAATAGGAGCATGGCAAAAATGACATGAAACATTACATAATTTCCCTACAATTTGATTGGCTCTTCATATGCAAACCCTTCTGTTACTAGGTAGGAGCAAACCTGAACCCAAACCTATTAAAATGTAATTTTTTTGTTTGTAATAATTAAATCACTACCCAATTCTAGGCTCTATCAACATCTGTGGTTGAGAGCTAAATAAAAATAAATAAAAAAAAGTGCTTTCTCGTGTTTTGAGCTTTCATTCAAACACATCTCCTTTCATATATATAGCACTTAGCATTAAGCTTGTGGTTAATTTTGGCATCTACATAGATGTGAGTACTTCCCAGGCCGCAATGTCACTCCCCTTTACAGCATGTTATTTTCTTATTTTCATTTTTGACAATCTTTTTGATAACTGTTTACTAGATTCTTAACACCTTTTTAAATTTGATTGTTGTTTTTTCCCCCAGAATTTTAAAATACTGTTTAAGTATAAATTGCATAGTTGTGATGCATTCATTTCTATTGCCTGCAAGCCCTATACCAACAAGAACATTTGCAAATTGCAAATTGGTGATGGCACACTCCTGCAGCATCAATCTAAGAAGTTTAACCAATAAGCTGAATCTTTGCTACAGGCAGTTGAAACATTCACCATTAAACTCTCTTGCAAAGTGACAGTGAAGAGTGATGCAACTTAATTTAGGAGGCACAGTTCCAACAGTGAGAGCAGTTTAATGGACATTTAGTATTGAACCTGAACTTATTTTGGTATTATTTTAGACCTTAGGAGTAAGATTAGACTTGATAAATCCTGTGCAATTACAATGGAAACCTTGTCAAGATAGCAAGAGAAATTTTATTGTTTGTAATTTTACAGTTTTTCTCAATCGATTTGAGACATTTCTCTAATTAACACAGCAAACTAAACACACTCTTGTGTTGGCAAAACACTTTAGTATTCACTGCATAATGAAGCACTTCATTTTATTCAATGCATTTATCAAAAATAAATATTAACATCAAAACTACGTGTGTTCTCTGTTGATTTGATCAATGCAGCTGTAGATAAACAAATAGATGAATGAATATACATGTTTTTTTGTGTTCTTCAAAGTTCTTTAATGATGAGTTGATAACAATGGGTTTTCGATCTTGCCTCTCATTTACATCTGGTCAAAGAATTTCATCAACATCACAGCATACAGTGGGAAGAACAAGTATTTGATACACTGCCGATTTTGCAGGTTTTCCTACTTACAAAGCATGTAGAGGTCTGATTTTTATCATAGGTACACTTCAACTGTGAGAGACGGAATCTAAAACAAAAATCCAGAAAATCACATTGTATGATTTTTGAATAATTAATTTGCATTTTATTGCATGACATAAGTATTTGATCACCTACCAACCAGTAAGAATACCGGCTCTCACAGACCTGTTAGTTTTTCTTTAAGAAGCCCTCCTGTCCTCCACTCATTACCTGTATTAACTGCACCCGTTTGAACTCGTTACCTGTATAAAAGACACCTGTCCAAACTCTCAATCAAACAGACTCCAACCTCTCCACAATGGCCAAGACCAGAGAGCTGTGTAAGGACATCAGGGATAAAATTGCAGACCTGCACAAGGCTGGGATGGGCTACAGGACAATAGGCAAGCAGCTTGGTGAGAAGGCAACAACTGTTGGCGCAATTATTAGAAAATGGAAGAAGTTCAAGATGACGATCAATCTCCCTCGGTCTGGGACACCATGCAAGATCTCACCTCGTGGGGCATCAATGATCATGAGGAAGGTGAGGGATCAGCCCAGAACTACACAGCAGGACCTGGTCAATGACCTGAAGAGAGCTGGAACCACAGTCTCAAAGAAAACCATTAGTAACACACTACGCCGTCATGGATTAAAATCCTGCAGCGCACGCAAGGTCCCCCTGCTCAAGCCAGCGCATGTCCAGCCCCGTCTGAAGTTTGCCAATGACCATCTGGATGATCCAGAGGAGGAATGGGAGAAGGTCATGTGGTCTGATGAGACAAAAATAGAGCTTTCTGGTCTAAACTCCACTCGCCGTGTTTGGAGGAAGAAGAAGGATGAGTACAACCCCAAGAACACCATCCCAACCGTGAAGCATGGAGGTGGAAACATCATTCTTTGGGGATGCTTTTCTGCAAAGGGGACAGGACGACTGCACCGTATTGAGGGGAGGATGGATGGGGCCTTGTATCGCGAGATCTTGGCCAATAACCTCCTTCCCTCAGTAAGAGCATTGAAGATGGGTCGTGGCTGGGTCTTCCAGCATGACAACGACCCGAAACACACAGCCAGGGCAACTAAGGAGTGTCTCCGTAAGAAGCATCTCAAGGTCCTGGAGTGGCCTAGCCAGTCTCCAGACCTGAACCCAATAGAAAATCTTTGGAGGGAGCTGAAAGTCCGTTTTGCCCAGCGACAGCCCCGAAACCTGAAGGATCTGGAGAAGGTCTGTATGGAGGAGTGGGCCAAAATCCCTGCTGCAGTGTGTGCAAACCTGGTCAAGAACTACAGGAAACGTATGATCTCTGTAATTGCAAACAAAGGTATCTGTACCAAATATTAAGTTTAGCTTTTCTGATGTATCAAATACTTACGTCATGCAATAAAATGCAAATTAATTACTTAAAAATCATACAATGTGATTTTCTGGATTTTTTTTTTAGATTCCGTCATTCACAGTTGAAGGAACTCTTCAATGATCAAAATTACAGACTTCTACATGCTTTGTAAGTGGGAAAACCTGCAAAATCGGCAGTGTATCAAATACTTGTTCTCCCCACTGTAGCCTATATTTTCACAAGTCATGCATCGTGGGGAAAAAAAGCCCAGAATGCTGGATCCATCCTTGTGCCTCAACTTCTCCACAGGCCTCTTCAAGTGCTTAAAGAAGACTTACTTGGTTGTAAAGGTTGCAATTATATACTGGAAGGAGAATATGCTGGAAGGAACACCATCCTGAAATGTGGGTGATGCTCAAACCTCTCTTGTTCCCGTGCTGAATGGTGAAATTGGAAATTGTCCCAAACAACTACACAATTTCGCTCAATTTGATCCTGATCACCCTGCATGTTTGTATTGGTCTGAACTCTCTGTCCAGCTCACTTCAAGGAAAGGCCATAATATATGACATGGTCAAATAGGGTGGCTCTAATTTCATTTGAAACCCCTCTGTACCCTGTCCTTCAACCTCTCCTCCCTCCTCTTACACCTTGCTCTCCCCTTCCCCTCTGTCCATGTTTTCATATATTTTCTTCTCTTGCTCTTTCCACTAATACCAATGCCTTCCACTCTACCATCTCTTCTCCCTCTACTCATCTTCCTACATCCTCAGCTCTTCTTGCTCCATCTCCTTTTCCTATAGCATCTATTCCTTTCCCCTCATCTCTTTCTATCTCTCCCACTGTTCATCTCCCTCTCAATATTACCCCTCCTCTATCCTCTCCAAAACCTCTAACTCTTACACCTGTTCTTTTCCCATTCTTCTTCTTTTTTTTCCTCTTTCTTTTCCCCTTTTATAGTTTTTGTAATTGAGATAGCTGTGTAAACAATTAGGAAATTTGCATTTCCTGTGTTAATACTAACTCGTCAGATATTTATTTGGGGCTAATTGAGAACATTCTAAGTGCAACTGAGAATTTAACAAATAACTATGGAAGCCCGTTTCCGCCACGGTTGAGTAAAAAAAAAAAAAAAAAAGATTCTTTAAGTCATAATAATTACAAACTTTTTTCATAATTATGACTTAGTATCTCATTATATTGAGAAAGTTTCTCATAAAAATGACTTAGTATCTCATAATAATGAGAAATGTTCTCATAATAATGACTTCTCATAATTATGAGAAACTTTCTCTAGTAATAGTGACTTAACATCTCATAATAATGAGAAACGTACTCGTAATAATGATTTATTTTCTCGCACTTCTACGCATGCGCAAAGCAGTGGAGCAGAAGGGAGTACCACGCTAGCGATATCCGCTGGTCAAAGCCGTGTAAATGCATCACAGCAAACATGGCATGGCACACTCTGCAAAACAGTTGTATTCATTAAAGTCAGTGTGATCTACGAAGTCCAATCTGTAGTATCATTAAATAACATCAATTAAAAATCATCAGTATATCTTCCATACTTTTCCATGCGCAAGAAAAGGTGTGAAAGTGGAATGCAGAAGCAGGACGGTTCCTCTTCAGTCGGTCAGTCGACGCCACGTCGAGACAGACGAATAGGAATATTGCTAGAGAGGCCAATCTACTTCGAGTGAAACTAAAACAAGCCAATACACATTGGCATGCAATCATTTGCATCAGCTGTTCAGCCTCGCAGCGTGGGTATAAAATGAGCAGCTGGTGTGATTGCACTTTAGCTTTTTGCTTCGGAACCAAGCACTTGGATGCACTCTTTAAACAAGAGTTTAACTACTACAAGCAAGTTTCTCTGCTGTGGGCTTGATGACACAGCAGCGTGAGCAGTCTTTTTCTCTCTCTCTTCTCTCTCTCCCCTTCTCTATTATTTTGTTTTGCCCTTGAGCAAACAAAAGGCTGTTCTTACAGCTGGTAAGGTGTGCAGGTGAGAGCGCTCAAAAGCCGTTTTGAGGGCTGGTAAGATCAGTGAGAGAGACGCGCACAGACAGGTGCACATTCCTGTCTGTGTTTGCGTGACTGTTCCACTGCATGTCTCAGCACCAGTGAGAGCAGTCCCTAAAAGAGCTTACAAAGCTTTACAAAGAACCGTGTCTCCTTTCCCGGGCCTGTAAGTACTCGTCGGACCTAACCGGCAAGGCTTACAAGGCCTGTGGGGAAGCAGCTTCTGCCGTGCATGCCATGGCGTTGCTGCAGGTCCATCAGGCCAAGGCCCTGAAGGAACTGCACTTCTCCAAGAACTTCGTGCCGCAACGGACCTCGCACTTTGTGCGACGAAGGTCAGTGGGTCGTGCGACGTCCACACTTGTGGTCCAGGAACGCCATCTCTGGCTGACATTAGGGAGACTAACAAGCTCCGGTTCCTTAACTCCTCTGTGTCCCAGACCGGCCTCTTCGGTGACGCGTTCAAGAACTTCGCCCAGCAGTTCTCGGCTGTACAAAAGCAGACGGAGGCCATCAAGCACATCTTGCCGTCTGCTCATTTCCGGGGGCGGCCTTCTGCGTCTGCCCTCGCTCCCGCACCGCAGCAGCAGCCTCCACCTAAACGGTGCCATGGAGCCAGGCAGGCCACCCCCCCATCCAGGCCCCCGCCAAGAAGGGCGGTAAAGCCAAGCGGCCCTAGGACGAGCGACCCGGAGATGGATAGGACTGCTCTTCAGGAGACGGTGACCGCATCGCTCCCTCCTTTCATGTTTCGATTCTTCCTCGACACAGGCCATTTCTGCGCTTTGCGCATATCAGTACAAGTCACAGAGGGGGCCCTTGTTCCCATGAGAGAACAGAGCGTTCGCATTCTCAACTATCTCAACGACTGGCTCATACTAGCACACTCTTGAGAACAGTTATACGAACACCTTGTGCTCAGGCACCTCAGCCAGCTGGGCCTTCAGGTCAACTGGGAAAAGAGCAAACTTGCCCCCTTGCAGAGGATCTCTTTTCTCGGTATGGAGTTGGATTCAGTCGCACAGATAGCGCGCCTCACAGAGCAACGCGTTCAGTCGTTGCTAAACTGCTTGAACACATTCAAAGGCAGGACGGCGGTCCCACTGAAATTCTTTCAGAGGCTCCTGGGGCATATGGCAGCAGCGGTAACTCCGCTCGGGCTGCTCCATATGAGACCGCTTCAGCACTGGCTTCACGGCCGAGTTCCGAGATAGGTGAGGTATCACGGCACTCACTGGGTGACAATCACAACGGCGTGCCGCCAGACCTTCAGCCCGTGGTCAGACCCCTCGTTCCTTTGGGCAGGTGTCCCCTTTGAACAGGTGTCCAGGCATGCTGTGGTATTCCCAGATGCCTCTGCCACCGGCTGGGGTGCCACGTACAACGGGCATGCAGTGTCAGGGGTGTGGACGGGCTCCCAAATGCATTGGCACATCAACTGCCTCGAGTTGCTAGCAGTACGTCTCACTCTGAGCCGCTTAAAGAGGCCACTACAGGGCAGAGACGTGCTGGTCCGTACGGACAACACTGCGACCGTTGCATACATCAACAGTCAAGGTGGTCTACGCTCCTGTTGCATGTCGCAACTCGCCCGCCATCTCCTCCTCTGGAGTCAGAAGCATCTGAGGTCGCTTCAAGCCATGGATGTCACCGGTGTGCCCAACCGTGTGGCCAACGAGCTGACA
Organism: Rutilus rutilus; assembly: GCF_951802725.1. NCBI lineage: Eukaryota > Metazoa > Chordata > Actinopteri > Cypriniformes > Leuciscidae > Rutilus > Rutilus rutilus. Next base: position 11,452,366 of record NC_140217.1, on the reverse strand, counting down.
CGAGCTGTACTCCCGGGAGAATGTCAACTCCACCTCCAGGCGGTTCAGCTGATTTGGAGAGAGTTCAGGGATGCTCAGGTAGACCTGTTTGCCTCCTCAGAGACCTCCCACTGCCAGCTGTTTTACTCCCTGACCGAGGGAACACTCGGCACGGACGCACTGGCTCACAGCTGGCTCTGGAGCCTCCGCAAATATGCGTTTCCCCCAGTGAGCCTACTTGCACAGACACTGTGCAAAGTCAGGGAGGACGAGTAGCAGGTCCTTCTGGTGGCTCCCTATTGGCCCACCCGGACCTGGTTCCCAGAACTCATGCTCCTCGTGACAGGCCCATTCCTCTGAGGAAGGACCTTCTGACTCAGAGAAGGGGCACCCTATGGCACCCACGTCCGGACCTCTGGAAACTCCATGTCTGGTCCCTGGATAGGACCCAGAGGTTCTAGGTGACTTACCCCCAGAGGTACTGAACACCATCACTTCAGCGCGAGCGCCGTCTACGAGACATTTGTATGCCTTGAAGTGGAACCTGTTCGTCGAGTGGTGTTCCTCTCGTAGAGAGGACCCCCGAGGACCCCCTTCTTGCAGCAAGGGTTGGAGTGAAGGCTGTCTCCCTCCACCCTCAAAGTACATGCTGCCGCTATTTCAGCTTATCACGACCACATAGATGGCAAATCAGTTGGAAAGCACGACCTGGTCGTCAGGTTCCTTAGGGGGGTGAGACGGTTAAAGACCCTCTTAGGACCTTTCCCTGGTGCTTTGAGCACTTCAGGATGCTCCCTTTGAGCCTTTGAAGTCAGCGGACTTAAAGCTTCTTACTCTGAGACTTTGCTGCTGATTGCACTGGCCTCTATCAAGAGGGTAGGAGACCTGCAAGCATTTTCGGTCGACGAATCGTGCCTAGAGTTCGGGACGGGTGACAACCATGTCCAGACATGCTGTGGTATTCACAGATGCCTCGGTCACCGGCTGGGGTGCCATGTACAACGGGCATGATGATCAGTTAAACTAGATGATCATTTAAAAACACATAGTCAAACAGTCCGGCCGAAACTACTTAGTTGAAATCACGTCATAAACCAGTCCAAGGCGGGTGGATGGTTATTTTCAACCATATTTCAACGTTGAAAGACGGTAATTGTTTACTGGGAGGTTCATCTGGAAGATATCAATTGGCCTACAGAAATCACCTTTAAGATGTTTATGACTTTGGGGACATTTACACACAAGTGGGCAGTGGAATGGGGAAAAACGCAAGGTCTTGAGACGTGTTTTAAAAAGCTGAACTTATTTTCAACTGAGCGCCACATTTTTACTACGCGTGCACCTCCTCAAACTGACGAACTGCGGTCACGCCATCTGTGCTCCGGAGAAGCGTGGTCACGCCATCTACACTTAAAAATATATTGCGCGTCTACACAAGGTTGTGTGGTAGGCTATAGGTGTAGGCGCTGTGTGTATGGCTATAGGTGTAGGTCTGTAGACATATTTTAAAAAAATATACAATAAAATAAATAAAATAAAATTGTTTTCTGCAAACTCCACCAGATTCTTGTTCTACATCTCCCCGAGTACCACTGTGGGGAATTTCATGTTGCTTTACTGTTTCATTCTGTAATAACTGCCTGCCAAAGTCATGACCAATACTATTTACCTTGCTATACAGGAATATTTTTGCCTGGTTTTCTAACTATTTCTCTGATAGATTTCAGTGTGTTAAGTCTGAGGGACTGCTGTCCCGGCCTCTGGCTGTCTCTATGGGGGTGACTCAGGGTTCGATCCTCGGGCCGACGTTATTTTCTGTTTACATTAATGACGTTGCTCTTTCTGCAGGCAACTCTCTTATCCATCTCTATGCAGACGACACCATTCTATACACATCAGGCCCTACATTGGAGAATGTGTTAGAAACCCTCCAAAAGAGCTTTTAAGACCTACAATTTGCCTTTTGTGACCTCCAACTGTCTTTAAACTTTAAACAAAATGCATGATCTTCAACCGGTCACGCTATGCACCTTCCTGCCCAATAAACATTACTACCCTGGATGGGTCCAAGCTGGAATATGTGGAGAAATACAAATACTTAGGGGTCTGGCTAGACCCCTCGCTCTCACACACATAAATCATCTCCAGTCCAAGATCAAGTCTAGGATTGTTTTTTTTACTCCGTAACAAGGCGTCATTTACTTTTCCTGCAAGACATTCCCTGGTGAAAATGACCATTATTCCAATGCTTGACTTCAGTGATGTTGTCTATAGAACTGCTTCAAATTCCCTTCTCAAGAAATTGGATGTTGTTTATCATAGTGCCATTTGTTTTGTGTCTAATGCCCCACACAACACTCACCACTGTGTCCTCTACACACTAGTTGGATGGCCCTCGTTACACACCGACGCCTAAATCATTGGTATCATTTAATCTACAAGTGCTTATTAGGCAAAACACCATCTTACTTAAAGGTGGTATCAGTGATTTCAGGCTCAAAAATATTTTTATCACATTCATCTAATCTTTCCTAACGATCCGCTAGCTGCCCGCCCCATAAGCATGCCGTCAAAAAAACGCGTCTCTGTAGGCAGCCAAAATGTGCAGAACACCAATCACCGACAGGGGGAGGGTGTTGTGAGGTTTTGTGCTCGTGCATGGCTGCACGCGAAGTCAGAGCTGAAGAAAAAGCTGGCTCAAAACCTCACAACACCCTCCCCCTGTCGGTGATTGGTTGGAACACTATTTGTTTTGGTTTTGAGTGTTTGGCTAAACCATTTGTTTTTGTGTGCAGATCTCAGAGCCTAGGCTGCCTAAAGAGACGCGTTTTTTTTTGACGGCATGCTTATGGGGCAGGCAGCTAGCGGATCGTTAGGAAAGATTAGATGAATGTGATAAAAATATTTTTGGGCCTGAAATCACTGATACCACCTTTATAGTCCGTGAGGCGGGCAGAAAATTGGTATCAAAAAGGGCACCAATTCTAATGTTTATTTTTCAAAACAGGCATGCCCCCTCGACCACGAAAATGCATGATAGCAGTGCCATGTATGTAGCTTAAGGTATGAAAATTACAAATTTTACATTTAAACGTGCTGAAAAAATATAATTATGCAAAATAAATCTCAACATTGATAAACTGTATTATATTGACATATCTATTGCTTTAGATCTCTTTTATGATATATATATATATATATATATATATATATATATATATAAAATAAAATAAAATAAAATAAAATAAAGTAAAATAAAATCATAATATAGGCTCTTTAGGACAGAAAATATACAAAAAACTAAGGAAAATATAACACAATTTTGAAATTTTATTAACACAAAATAATATTTTGTGCAAATATGGTTCAATATACCAACATTTTTAGGAAAATATTTTCATGAACATCCACCTAGTTGGATATTAGCCTTATTAGAAGAACTTTTAAAGAAAACTAAACCACAAGTCAAGTGTATCAAATCCTAGAGTGTACAAATGACTAACTTTAAGAACCCCTTAGTCACATACAGGTAACAAAGTTATTCAGTGTCTGTCCCAGATAGCAACATTGTTTCGGCCCAGATCCGGCCCACATCTGGAACTTGTGGAATGCGGATCTGGCCCACATGCAGCGTGGAATGATGGCACTTGGGCGCATCACTCCTGTTTGCCAGATCTGGGCCACAAGCAGGCCATAGCAATGCCACAAATCAGCCAAGAGCACAGCCAACCTTATCTGAGCCACAAAACCTGTGTATATTAAATATGGAGTCATTTCAGCCTTAATAAGCCTGTTAACAAGCAGAATCACTGAAGGAAAGAAGAGAACAGAAAAAGAGATGAGCAGAAACACAAGAACTACAACTGACTTCAGTCACAGCCTCAGATGAAATCAACTGAAGAGAAAAGAAGACATTAAATCTGTGAAGATCTCAGCAGAGGAGGATTAAACAACTCCACAAACAGCATTACCAGCTTCACTTATTACTAACCAGACTGACTTTATTTCTGTCAGACGTCTACAAAAGTTTTTATTGAGAATTAACAGAGGTTTAACTCTAATGTGTTTCATTTGAAGTCGCCATAACAGTGATCAGTGTTTCCATTAGTTGGGCTCTTAACTCTTATTATATCTTTTGTCTGTTTTTGGCCGCTGTGACAGTGTGTTTGTCAAACACATTTGCAGCAGCAAAGAAAGCTAAAGTGAAATGATATCAGGTGATGATGGTTACCTGTTGATGGTTTTATAATCATCATAAAATAACCTCATTAACTGATGTCTTTTGAATTTAACAGTTGTGTTGTTCCATTAATATTTTCACATCACAAACCCTGTGTTACTGCAGCATGAGATCCAGCAATATTATAACAGTCAGTTTAAATCTTTTAATAAACATGAGATCAAAAACTAAGCTTATTCAGCCCGGTCTCACCCCAAAACGTCACATACTGACGCGTCTTGACCAAACGGCAATATACGACGAAAAGGGTACCCCTAAAACGTCCATATGAGACGAAGACATAAGCGCACCAGCAGCGCCTCTTAGCGGTACCCTAACGCATACCTAAACCTACCCATAACCCGAATAGTCACATACGGACGTTTTAGGGGTACCCTTTTCGTCGTATATTGCCGTTTGGTCAAGACGCGTCAGTATGTGACGTTTGGGGGTGAGACTGTGTTGGCTTATTAGAGGTGGGCGGATCGATCCTAAAATATCGATACTTCGATACTGACGTGGTATCGAAAAGGATCGATCCTCACATAAAAATATCGATCCAAATGTGTGTTTTTTTTACCAGTAATTTTTATTAATTTAGCACGCAATTCAGTGCGTAAAATAAGCTTCTAAGTGGAAAAATAAGCGAATATTAGCGGATAATTGTGTAGGATAGAACTTTTTCTCCTAGTCATCTGGATACAAGACGAAACCAATCAATCACAGAGAGCGTTCGATGCTGGTGCTTCACTGAGCTCACAGGCACGTTTGGGAAACGAAGCCTTGCTTAGATGACGGAGAAACAATCGGGAGTTATTTTGCAATAAACAACGCAAAAGTGTATATAACGGTTCAAAATGTTGAGGACAGTAAGATTTTTTTTAATGAAATTAATATTTTTATTCAACAAGGATCGATGCATTAAATTGATCAAAAGGGTTTTTCACTGTTAAAAAAAACTACTTCATATAAATGCTGTTCTTTCAACTTGGTTCATCAAATAATTCTGCATCATGGTTTCCACAAAAAAAATATGAAACTGTTTTCAACATTGATAATAAGAAATGTTTTCTGAGCTGTAAATCAGCATATTAAAATGAATTATCATCATAACTGGAGTAATGATGCCGAAAATTACGCTTTGATCAATTGAATAAATTACAGTTTAGTATGACATAGAAAACAGATAGCCTATGTTAAATTGTAATATTACAGTTTTTACTGTATTTTTGATCAAATAAATGAATTAAAGAATTAAAAATCTTACAGACCCCAAACTTTTGAACAGTATAGGCTAGTGTACAATAGTACTTTTACTATAATTAGGGTAGTTTTGTAAAAGTCACTGACTAATAATTACAGGCGAGTTGAAAGCACAAATCACAAAATATTTAGTAGTCATGAAAACGTTTTCAGATTTAGCATATTAATGATGCATTCACCTCATAAATCATGACACACTGCTCTAGCACAGGAAAGTGCATACAAGTTCAAGTGCATGCTTTTAAAATTAAAAAGTATTGGTATCGGTGATACTGGCCCTGTATTTACTTGGTATAGGATCGATTCCAAAATTTGGAGTATCACCCACATCTAAAGCTTATGCTGACACACACAGACATCAACAATCAGCGTATGAATCTCAACAATGGTGACAATCACAAATATTTAGATAAACAGATCAATTCAGAACATCACTGAAAAGCTACTAATTCACAACAAAAACAACAGCAAAAAATAAAACAAAATATTTAGAATTAAACAAAATTATAGTACAATTCAACTGCATAAGTTATTCATGTTGCAATGCATGCTGGGAGTTTTGTACTATGCTGGTACCCAGCATGCATTGCAGCAAGGCACTTTTGATTTTCACCATTGTTGAGATTCATACGCTGATTGTTGATGTCTGTGTGTGTCATATTAAACTGACTTTGGCCTGCTCATGTTTGTTAAAATCTAACTGATTGTTATAATATTGCTGGATCTGATGCTTTAGTAACACAGGGTTTGTGATGTGAAAATATTAACGGTACAACACAATTGTTAGATTATAAAAATCTCAGTGAATCAGGCTGTTTCATGATGATTATAAAACCATCAACAGGTAACCATCATCACCTGATCTCATTTCACTTTAGCTTTCTTTGCTGCTGTAAATGTGTTTGACAATGTATGTACATTGTGTGTATGTACAATTTGGGCAATTAGCATTCACTTCACTTGTTGTTTAGTTATCCATGGTAATTAGCATACTGTGGAAATTGCAGTAATTTGCAAGAGACAACTTCTCACTTTGAGCACACGAATGCGTGTGTCGTTTATTTTACAAGGTAAACCAAACCACGGAAGAATGGCGCTGAACCGCGTCCTCTGTAATCACGCCTTCCCAACATCTTAAAGGGACCGCGATCCCTGAACAGTTATGCAGAAAAACAGTGTACAGAACTACACTTAATAACAAAGGTGAATTATGTCTTTCACATTCACTACACACGTCCCCCCAGAATTCACCATAACAGAAAAACCAAACAGTCAACGTGGAGGTGGGCGTATCAACCGGCCACAACGACTGCGCTGTACCGAAGGTCGAGGAGACCCCAATGCAGCCGGTGTAACGTCATTACACGGGTGAGGGGCATGGAGTGTGGGAGGCTTGAGTGGGATGGGAGCACAGGGTGGGGGCAGAGCAGGAGGCCGTCCGCGTCGTGGGGGCTGGGCCAGGTCAATGGGCCTAGCCACGTCCAAATGAGCCGGTTTAAGGCGGTCGATGGAGAGTCGCTCCGGTTTGCCACCCCTGTCCACCACAAAGTGTTTGTCCCCTGCCTCCAGAACCCGGAATGGGCCCTCGTAGGGTGGGCGTAGTGGTCCCCTGTGGGCATCGTGGCGAATGAAAACATAGTCGGCTGTTTGAAGTCCTGCGGGGATGTGTGACTGAGGGAGGCTGTGACGGGAAGTGGGGATGGGTGCAAAAAGCCTCGCATTATCCAGTAGAGTAGACCGCTGGAGAGAAGCAGACCAGGGAACGGTGGTGTTAGGGACAAAATCCCCTGGCACTCGCAGCAGCTGTCCGTAAACAAGTTCCGCGGATGAGGACTGAAGGTCCTCCTTTGGTGCAGTCCTGATGCCCAGCATCACCCACGGGAGCTTGTCGACCCAGTTGCTGTCTTTGAGGCTGGCACGCAGGGAAGCCTTCATCGACCTATGAAAACGTTCACAGAGTCCGTTAGCCTGCGGGTGATATGCAGTCGTGCGGTGGAGTTTCACTCCGAGGCTCTGTGCGACAGCGTCCCAAAGCTCAGACGTGAATTGCGCACCTCGGTCAGAGGAAATGTCCGAAGGGGTACCAAAACGGGCAATCCAGGTGCCAATAAATGCCCGAGTCATCTCGACAGATGTCACAGATGTCAGTGGCACAGCCTCAGGCCAGCGGGTGGTCCTGTCAACCATGGTTAACAAATATGTGAAACCTTGAGAGCAGGGCAGAGGACCAACCAGGTCCACGTTTACATGGTCAAAACGCCTCTCAGGAACCGGGAATGATTCTAATGGGGCTTTAGTGTGGCGGTGTACTTTGGCCCGTTGGCACTCAACACAGGTGTTAGCCCAGTCCCTAACGTCCTTCTTGAGGCCGTGCCAAACAAATTTAGCTGCAACAAGTCTCTGTGAAGCTTTCGCACCTGGGTGGGAGAGACCGTGGATGGCATCAAACACTTGTCGTCTCAACCCCGAGGGAACGATTGGCCGAGGACTACCTGTGGAGATGTCACACAGGAGCGTTGTGCCGGCATCGGCAAAAACCACGTCCTCAATCTGCAGTCCAGTGGTAGAGTTTTTCAGATGTTGCACGTCTGGGTCTGTGGTCTGAGTCGCGGCCATGTGGTTGTAATCTAAACCAAGATGGACTGCCCCTGCCACGGCCCGTGATAGGCAGTCCGCCACGTGGTTGCTCTTACCGGCAACGTGCTGCAAGTCCGTGGTGAACTCGGAAATGTAAGACAGATGCCGTTGCTGGCGGGCAGACCACGGCTCAGCCACCTTGGCCATGGCAAAAGTCAGCGGCTTGTGGTCCACAAAAGCAGTGAAGTGTCGGCCTTCTAGCAGGGAACGAAAGTGTCTAATGGCGAGGTAGAGACCCAGCAGCTCCCGGTCGAAAGTGCTGTACTTCCGCTCACAAGGGCGCAGCTGACGGCTAAAGAAAGCCAGCGGCTGCCAGGCCCCGCCCACCCACTGCTCGTAAACAGCGCCGACAGCGTAATCCGAGGCGTCTGAGGTGATGGCAATGGGGGCTGTCGCAGAAGGATGCGCCAGCATGGTGGCGTTCGCTAGTGCTGTTTTAGTGGCATCAAAAGCCTTGACTCTGCTCTCAGTCCAGTCCACAGCGTGTTTGGGTTTACCCTTCAGGGCCTCGTGCAAAGGCCCCATGAGCTGAGCGGCTCGAGGGATGAAGCGGTGATAAAAATTTACCATGCCGAGGAACTCCTGCAGGGATTTGACAGTGGGTGGGCGTGGGAACTGCATGACTGCCTCCACCTTTGATGGGAGAGGAACTGCCCCGTCCTTAGTGACTCTGTGTCCTAGGAAGTCGATGGTGGAGAGACCAAACTGGCACTTGGCGGGGTTGACAATTAGTCCATGGTGGCTAAGCCGCTCAAAAAGGGTTTGGAGGTGTGCCAGGTGCTGAGACTTGGATGTGCTTGCTACCAGGATGTCATCCAAGTACACAAAAAGGAAAGGTAGGTCCCGCAAACAGAGTCCATGAGGCGCTGGAAAGACTGGGCGGCGTTTTTAAGGCCGAACGGCATGCGTAGGAACTCAAACAGACCAAACGGCGTGATTACTGCTGTTTTGGGAATGTCCCGTGGGTGTACCGGCACCTGATGATATCCCCGGACGAGGTCCACCTTGGAAAAAATTACCTTGCCAGCCAGGTGTGCTGAAAAATCTTGTATGTTCGGGACTGGGTATCGATCAGGTGCCGTTGCCTCATTAAGCCGCCGGTAGTCGCCACACGGGCGCCAGCCGCCGCCAGGTTTGGGGACAATGTGGAGGGGTGATGCCCATGGGCTGTCGGATCGGCGTATTATGCCCAGGCGTTCCATGTTTGCAAACTCAGCCTTTGCAACGGCAAGCTTGGTCGGGTCGAGGCGCCGAGCGCGGGCGTAAACGGGTGGACCAGCAGTGGCAAGATGGTGCTCCACACCATGCTTCACAGTAGATGCAGAGAAAGTGGGCTGAGTGAGGGCTGGGAAACTGGCCAGTAGACGGTGGAAGTCATCGGAAGCTGAGAGCATGTTAGACAGTCGGATGGGGTCAGCCTCGCTGAGCGTGCACGTATAAGAACAAAACGTGACAGCATCAATCAGACGGCAGTTCTTAACATCTACCAACAGTCCATGTGCACACAAAAAATCGGCGCCGAGGAGGGGAACGGCAACCTTTGCAGTAACAAAGTCCCAACCGAACTGCTGTCCTCCGAAGCACAGTTCGACATACCTTGTTCCATATGTGCGGATGGGGCTACCGTTCGCAGCTTCCATAGGGGGGCCGTGGCTGTCGGTCACCATGTCCAAACGGGATGCAGGCAGAACGCTCCTTTGTGCTCCCGTGTCGCACAGAAAACGACGACCGGAGATGCTATCGCGGATGAAAAACAGCCTGCCTACTCAGCCGACACTCATGGCCACTACTGAGCGCCGGCCCTGGCATTTCCCGAAACACTGAAACTGCATGGTGGACGGCATTTGTTGGCCTTGGTTCCAAACTTTGCATGATAGAAACACAATCCAGAGAGCTGTTGGGTGCCAGAAAACTGCTGCCGACGAGAAGTAGTCGCAGCAATAAGTGTGGAGTCGTCCTGTGTCACTGAAGAAATATGTGCAGGGGAAAACGCGGCCACACAATGTCCCTGACTCGCCAGGAAAAATTTATCAGCCTCTTCAGCTAGTTTACGACAGTCAGTGATTGTGGTGTTGGCTAATGCAGCTCTCACTTGGGAAGGCAGCTGACGCAGGAAAAGCTGGATGAAAAGAAAATCAGGTCTGTGTTCGCCCAAAAGATCCAGCATACGGTCCATGAGCTCGGACGGTTTGCTGTCACCCAGTCCTTGAAGTGAGAAAAGCCTGCTGGCTCTCTCAGTGTCCGACAGTTCAAACGTTTTCAACAGGTGGGTTTTAAGTGCTGTATACTTCTCGTTTTCGGGAGGATTTGTAAGAAGGCTAACCACCCTGGATGCTGTTGAATTTCCGAGAGCAGACACAACGTAGTAATATTTGGTCGTATCCGCGGTGATCTCACGCAGCGCGAACTGCGCTTCCGTCTGGGCGAACCATGCAGATGCTGACGATTCCCAGAATTCGGGGAGTTTGAGGGTGACAGCGTTCACGGTCATGATCGCGTCGTGTCTCTGGATACGTCCAGCAGACTAATGTCGGGGTCACCAGTGTGGAAATTGCAGTAATTTGCAAGAGACAACTTCTCACTTTGAGCACACGAATGCGTGTGTCGTTAATTTTACAAGGTAAACCAAACCACGGAAGAATGGCGCTGAACCGCGTCCTCTGTAATCACGCCTTCCCAACATCTTAAAGGGACCGCGATCCCTGAACAGTTATGCAGAAAAACAGTGTACAGAACTACACTTAATAACAAAGGTGAATTATGTCTTTCACATTCACTACAATACAATGAATTGACTTGATAGATTAATCAATAATTGTACAATATATTGTTACATGGAAGCATATACTGACTGGTCTTCAGTTTAAAACAATGAGTGAAAGCTGTACACCACTATGTTTTATGCAGAAAAATAATCATAATAACTATATTATTGAAACAAGTTAAAGTTTTGACAATATTCCAACCTAGATATCACCAAGTATAAATGTTTTGGTACCAAAAATAATGAATTAAAGAAATAACTGACTTTACGTTGAATTCGACAAATTTTGGGAGGGTCATACATAAAATTGGTGATTTTTGTACCTTAAGCTACCCACTAAGAATTGCTATCATGCATTTTTGTGGTCCAGGGACATCCCTCTGTTGAATAAAAAAGAGCAACATTGGTGCCCTCTTATGATACTAATTTCTGAAATTTGGGGGTCTGCCTCACGGACTATTAAGCTCTTTAATATCCCACATCCTCAGTCGTTCTCCAAACAGCCATAATACAATAAGAATCTAGCAGAGTATGGGTTGCGAGTTCCTCTTGTGACGTCATCACCCAGTAAACTGAAAAAACACGCTACCTTTGAAGAAACCCCAATAAATGTTATTTTAACGCATTTTAAGACAGAAATAATTAAATATATATATATATAGAGCACTTTAATTTACACATTAATTGGCTGTGGTGGTTAACCTGCAACTTACACTTTAAGCATGGAGCAAGATTTGTTTTACCAACATTTATGTTACATCAGTCATTCACATCAGTCATTCACGTTAGAGCTCGGCTAATTGCATTGTTATTGATACAGTTTCCACGTGTTCACCGCAATATATTACAAAAATACTCGGTAAATAAATTAGTTTGTTGTATATATTTGTTGATGGACATGCACTTGTTAATGCTGATGGTGAGGAATTACAGTTCATAAGGTACCTCAAACTGAGTAGTGTATCACTGAGAAACGTCCTGCTCGAGTCGTCCTTGCGATGGAGGTTCGGGTTGAATAACTTAACTACGTTACCCAGCCAGCAATGACATGTGGGGCCCAGATGAGGGCTTCATGGGCAGCAAATGTGGGCCCCATTATGGGCTTGCACCCGGGATCCACATTGGGGCAAGCCGTGGAAGCCCAGACATACTAAAAGTGGGACCTGTAAGGGTACTGCATGGGTCTTAATTGGGCAATTCATGTCAGACTGATTTGGGCCCCACCTGCCCAAATGGGTCTAAAGTGGGCTTGCACCCGGGATCCAACCATGGCTACCCAGATGGGCTTTAAATGGGCTCTGTAAGAGTCTTATGTGGGTCCTAACTGGGCAATTCATGCCAGACCCATTGGGGCCCCACCTACCCAAAGGGGTTTAAAGTGGGTTTGCACCCAGGATCCAGCCGTGGATGCCCAGATGGGCTTTAAAAGGGATCTATAAGGGTGTTATGTGGGATCTTAACCGGGCAATTCATGACAGACCCATTTGGGCCCCACCTGCTTAAAGGGCGTTTAAAATGGGCTTGCACCCGGGATCCACACGGGGGCCAGCCGTGGATGCCCAGATGGGTTTTAAGTGGGACCTGTAATGGTCTTATGTGGGTCTTAACTGGGTAATTCATGTCAGACCCATTTGGGCCCCACCTGCCTAAAGGGGTTTAAAGTGGGCTTGCACCAGGATTCAACCGTGAATGCCCCTATGGGCTTAAAGTGGGCTCTGTAAGGATCTTATGTGGGTCCTAACTGGGCAATTCATGCAAGGCCTATCTAAGCCCAACCATGCCAAGTGGTTTAAGGAAACAATCTAAGAAAAACTAAAAATGAGGAATGAATATAAGTCCAAGATAAATACAAGACACTTGACGCTTTGAACTGCAAGAAATATATTGTTAAATTGAACAACAAAAATGATCTTTAAAAAACAATTTAAATGTCACAATGTAACAGGTACCGTAGCAACGGCACCGTGGATAACAGATTAATTCCTGTAAAACAGGAGAGAAACGAGGAGACAGTGTTATCAGTTTCGAGCTCTCTGCAGTAATGAAAAACCCGCGCAACTCACGCAGCTACAGTAACTCGTCACTCTACACTGTCCCTACTGGCCTGGAGCAAACACTACACAATTCACTTTAAGTCAGGAAAATTCACATTAAAAATAAAACAATTGGTATAAGTTACTTGTTAAAAAAGTACGAGGCCTACCTGAGTTCGGCATCACAATGGATCTACCTGCGGAGGAACCAGACTTGGAGACAACGCTATGTGCAGCTGGTTGGCAAACTGTCAGTCCGCGCAGAAGGAAAACGTCGGTGTGCGACTTTGTCATCATCATCATCATTTCTCTTCATCCCCTATGGGACATAAGGCTTCAATGAGCACTCTCCACTGCATTCGGTCCCTGGCAGCATGTTGGGCCTCTCCCCATGACAGGTTCATCTGTTCCAGCTCTTGTGTCACAGTTCTGCACCAGGTGGTTTTGGGTCTCCCTGGTTTTCTTTTACCAGGTGGTGTCCATCTTAGGGCAACTTTTGTGATGCTGTCCTGCTCCATCCTTAACACGTGTCCTAGCCATCTCAAGCGTCTTCGTGTAATCTCCTTGGTGATACTCCAGCTTGTGCGACTTTGTAGGCGCTGTTAAATCATTGTTGGAAAATAAGCATCTAACTGGAGCTACATGCTAAAGGCTCAGGGGGGTTTGTATTGGCTACGGATCAAGATTATGGTTGGGACAATGAATCCAAGAGGGGAACGCGCGTACAAGGTACTGACTTTCAGTTTTTACTTTAAAGGCGCTGGTTCATCAAGAAAAATGGAATTGTCGCGCATTGAGTTTCGTTCTTGTGTATTTATGTTTGAACATTTGATTAACGACTTATGGCTGAACAATTGAACCCACTGGAGATGAGAGAAAATGGGGAATATAAAATATATGATTTGGATGTAGATTTGGATTCAGAAAGGCATGTGCGCAACCATAATTTAATTCTGTGCAAATATTATAGTGAAGACGAATTCAATTTAAATGTTAAACTAGACAATAATTTTTCACTTGTCCATTTTAATTGTAGAAGTCTTTATACAAACCTTAATAAAATTATAGTTTATTTAAATACATTAAAAAGTCAGTTTGATATAATCGCTTTTTCTGAAACATGGTTAAATGCGGCCAAAGGTTATGATTTGGGAATTGATGGATATAGTTTGTATCATGTTGACAGACAGGGAAAACGAGGAGGAGGTGTGGCATTGTGTGTTAAAGAAACATATACTTGTAAGATTGTTGAAGGAATGTCTGTGGCTATTGAAGGTCTTCTAGAATGTGTGGCGGTGGAGATTGAGTTGGAAACAAAGCAAAAAGTAATTATAGCTTGTGTGTACAGAGCACAAGGCTCAAATGTAGAAGTATTTAAAGATAAACTCACTGAACTTGTAGATTGTACAATGTTAAATAAGACCATGTGGTTATGTGGTGATGTTAATGTTGATTTAATGAACCCACAAGGTAAAACAGTAACCCATGATTTTTTAAACGAAATGTACAGTAGAGGTATGTCTCCAGTGATATCACAACCCAGTAGAGTGACACGGACAACTTCAACATTGATTGATAATATTTTTATCAATAATATTGACATTACTTTCCATAGTGGTCTGCTATTATGTGATAGCAGTGATCACTTACCAGTTTTCATTGTTTGTGGCCTAAAAATCGGTAAGAAAATTAGTGATGTTGATAAAGTTAAACACACTCGAATTCGGACAGAGAAGGAAATAGGCTCATTTAGGAAGGATCTGATTAACCAAGATTGGAGTCAAGTTTTTGTAGAGGATATTAATAATGCTTATGAGGTTTTTCTGAATATATTTGTAACCCTTTATAATAAAAATTGTCCCTTAAAAATGGGTAAAGTGAATAAATTCAATAAAAAACCATGGATAACCAACGGGTTACAGAAGGCCTGTAAAAAGAAAAACAAACTATACCGAGACTTTATAAAATACAAGTCTAGTAATCATGAAATTAAATATAAAAGATATAAGAATAAGTTAATAACTATAATGCGACAGGCCAAAAAAGACTATTATAAAAACAAACTATATGAAAACAAGACTAATATTAAAGAAACTTGGAAAATTTTAAACAAGTTTATGAAGCCAAATTCTCAGAGTAAAAATTTACCTGAGTATTTTGAGCACAAAGGAAAGGTTATTAATAATGGAACAGATATTGCAGATGAGTTTAATTCCTTCTTTGTCAATGTCGGACCTAATATCGCGAAAAGACTTGAAAAATCCAATCATGTTGCATGGTGTAGTAGTGCGACAGTAGGTAGTAGAATTTTACAGTCAATGTTTCTCAATGAAGTCACCGAATCTGAAATTTTAGATATTGTGAGAAAGTGTAAAACTAAAACTTCTTGTGATGGTGATGGAATAGATATGAGTATTGTAAAAAAAACGATAGATTGCATACTTCAACCTTTAACTTATATTTTCAATCTTTCTTTTAGTTCAGGTGTTTTCCCTCAAAAGATGAAGATTGCGAAGATAATACCTATTTTTAAAAAAGGAGATAAACATGAGTTTAATAATTATCGACCCGTTTCAATACTTTCACAGTTTTCTAAAATAATAGAAAAATGGTTTACTTATAAATTAGATTTATTTTTGGAAAAAAATGATTTACTTTTTGATTATCAATACGGATTTCGATCCAATAGATCAACTGCTGCTGCACTAATTCATTTAACTGAAGAAATTCTTGCTGCAATGGACAAAAAACAGTATTTTGTAAGTATATTTCTGGACCTACAGAAAGCGTTTGACACCGTCAACCATAACCTATTGTTGACAAAATTACAACACTATGGATTAAGGGGTCAGACATATAAATGGCTTGAAAGTTATTTAAGTAATAGAAGCCAATATGTTCAATTTAAAAATCATAACTCGGACTGTAAAACTGTTGTATGCGGAATTCCCCAGGGTTCTGTAATAGGCCCTAAACTTTTTATATTATTTATTAATGATATATTTGAGGCTTCCAAAGACATTAATTTTTTGTTGTTTGCTGATGACACAACAGTGTTCAAGACTGGGACAGATTTAAATGAATTAATGGTCATTATTGAAAGGGAAATGACAGAATTAAAGAAATGGTTTGATTGTAATAAATTGTTTTTAAATTGGGATAAGACAAATTATATGGTTTTTGGAAATAAGGGAAAACAGGGATGCCCAAAATTAGTTATTGAGGATGTAAATATTCAACGTGTTTCAGAAATCAAATTTTTGGGAGTTTTCCTAGACAGCAAACTTAGTTGGAAGCCTCATATCGAGTATATCAAAGGTAAAGTTAGTAAAAATATTGGTATTCTTTATAAGGTTAAACACATATTGGATGAAGCTTCATTACAGCTTCTATATTTAACCTTAATTGTTCCATATTTAACATATTGCATCGAAGTGTGGGGTAATGCATGCACCAGTTATACAGAAAGGCTGTTCTTATTGCAGAAGAAAGCGATAAGAATTGTGACTTACAAAGGTTTACGAGACCACACAAATAAACTGTTTATAAAATTGCAGACCTTGAAATTTAAAGAGTTGGTCAAATTTAAAATACTACAAATTATGTGGAGAGTGAAAAATAATTTGGTGCCAATACATATTCAAAACAAATTCATGCTAATTACTGACAGTAATAATAGAAGAAAAGGCAATTTTTGTGTACCATATTCACGCACCTCACAAAAACAAAAAGGGTTTCTTGTAATTGGGATCAATTTATGGAACTCTTTGGACATTGTGCAAAAATCATGTAACACGATTGTTCAGTTCAATAAAATGTATAAAAAAAATTTACTTAGAAAATACGAAGGTAGAGAAGTATAAGAACCAATGTTTGACAAATTTGAAATTAATTATTTAGATGTGAAGTAATATTGCACCTCGATAGAGGGAATAAAAATAAATAAACAAATAAATAAATAAAAAACGGCGAGCCATCTGTTTTGTGTCGGTTCAGATTATTGAAAAAAGGGGCATGAAATTATAAGACTAGGTCTTCCTCATGCTCCTATTCAGCATTGAATGTTATTATTTTGTTGATGTGATTATTATTGTGTCTGTAATAACATCATGACTGAATAAAGAACTTGAACTGAACTGAACTGAAAAAAAAAAATACAATCACTTGTTTCAAATAAAAGACAATAATTGTGAATATTCTTAAAACACAAATACAACACTTTTGTGGTCGTCACAACAACATACCGGTAAACAAATCAAAAATATATTTTAATAAAAAAAAAATCTCTGAAAAAAAACATCTCTCCAAAAAAATACATTAATACAAAATTATTACATCGAACAACAAACATAATCTTTAAAAAAACAATTTAAATGTCACAACATACTGGTAAATAAATCAAAAATATATTTTTATATATATTATCCCAGTTCAAACCCATGCCCACTTTGCCCATAAATGTACCATGCAGGACCCATATATGTGTTCTCAGTTCAAACCCATGGCCACTTGGCCCATAAAAATTATATGCAGGACCCATATATGCATTCCCAGTTCAAACCCATGCCCACTCGGCCCATAAATATGTCATTCAAGACCCATATATGTGTTCCCAGATCAAACCCATGCCCACTTGGCCCATAAATATGCCATTCAAGACCCATATATGTGTTCCCAGATCAAACCCATGCCCACTTGGCCCATAAATATGTCATGCAAGACCCAAATATGTGTTCCCAGTTCAAACCCATGCCCACTTGGCCCATAAAAATTCTATGCAGGACCCATATGTGCATTCCCAGTTCAAACCCATGCCCACTTGGCCCATAAATATGCAATTCAAATCCCATATATGTGTTCCCAGATCAAACCCATGCCCACTTGGCCCATAAATATGTCATGCAAGACCCATATATGTGTTCCCAGTTCAAACCCATGCCCACTTGGCCCATAAAAATTCTATGCAGGACCCATATGTGCATTCCCAGTTCAAACCCATGCCCGCTTGGCCCATAAATATGCCATTCAAGACCCATATATGTGTTCCCAGATCAAAACCATGCCCACTTGGCCCATAAATATGTCATGCAAGACCCATATATGTGTTCCCAGTTCAAACCCATGCCCACTTGGCCCATAAAAATTCTATGCAGGACCCATATGTGCATTCCCAGTTCAAACCCATGCCCACTTGGCCCATAAATATGCCATTCAAGACCCATATATGTGTTCCCAGATCAAACCCATGCCCACTTGGCCCATAAATATGTCATGCAAGACCCATATATGTGTTCCCAGTTCAAACCCATGCCCACTTGGCCCATGCCTGTCCCTTATGGGGCCCATGTAATCAGCTCATATGGGCTTCCTATGTGGGACTCGTACTACAAAACCTACATGGGACCCGCTGATTTCACCCAGCCAAAGCCCATGCCCACACAGTACCCATGGAACCCGTAGTTAACCCATCTGGGCCCCACGTGTCATTGCTGGCTGGGTAGTTATTCCAGTGTTTCATCATCGGACTCGCGCTCGCATTGATATGGTAAAATTGACGTCATTGTTCGTTACTGTCTTTAGTTTACGATGTAGGAACAAAGAGTATAGAGCTGGTAAGTCCCGCCCCTTCCTTAAAACCCCGCTGGACCTCTAGGTTGAAAAATCGTCAATGCAAGTGAATGGGAGAAAATAATTATTTTCTGGTCCCGTTTGAATTGTGCCATGAATGTGAATGTTGTCTGTGAATTTTTTATATAATCTTTCATGTTACGAGTTTGACAATATATGGTATGATTCTTCGGCTAGCAGTTGTGGAAAAGACATAACGAGAAAGACTACATGTCGCCTATGTGACGTCACCCCATAAAGTTGACTTACCCGTGGTTTTCGCCAACCTCAACGATTTTGTCCTCTCCCTGAAAAAAGATTATATAAAAAATTCACAGACAACATATGTTCACATTCATGGCACAATTCAAACGGGACCAGAAAATAATTATTTTCTCCCATTCACTTGCATTGACGATTTTTCAACCTAGAGGTCCAGCGGGGTTAGCGAAGTGGGCGGGACTTACCAGCTCTATAGACCTTATGTAGCTCCGCCCCTTTTCAGCGCTGCGCTCATTGTCTTTTGACGGCCGGTCTGTATTTTCACAGCGATTTGCGTGTTTATTAATGAACGGCTCGTTTTAAAATCTTCCCGGTCGATTTACATTTGTTAAGTCATCTGCTTTAAACATTACAGTCCTCATGATAACTTTCGTTAACTTTACATTAAGTAAATCCACTTAAAAAGCTAATTACTCCTGGACAGAAATGCTATATAAATATACAGAGCGACCGCAAAACGGAAGTTAAAAGACAATATTCCAAAGATGGCGGCGCCCTTGTTTCTCTGGTGCATAAGGTCTATAAGTAGCTACTCTTTGGTAGGAAGCCTCAGGACCATAGACAGTAAAAGAAATGGACACAGCGACCCCATTGGAACTCAATTGAGACAAGTGAAGCCCATTTTTAGCGTTTTCTTAGCACTTCCTTTCCTGACGCGCAGACTCAAACCGAGCAAAGCGTTACGGTACGTTCACACGGGGCGTCAGCGTCAACGCTTCCCATTGACTTTGAATGGGTGACGTCAAGCGTTGCCGAAAAGAATTGTGGATCCGTCGGCGGCACTTCACTGGCGTTGCTCGCGGCAGAAGTTGAGAATTTTTCAACTTCTGCCGCGAGCAACGCCAGTGAAGCGCCGCAGACGGAAGCGTCAGCCAATCAGGATCGCTCTATGCAAATACAGTAGCCAGGCGGCAGCCAGTCACGGCAATGAAGCTTGTTGTTGAGTTCCTGTCTAATTTCATTGGCTGACGCTGCTATGACCATGGCGTCAGTGCCAAACTTAAGCCACGCCTTCCGTCAAGCGTTGACGCTGACGCCCCGTGTGAACGTACCGTTACACGGACCACGTGAGCAACCCGTCTGTCTTCTTGTAGCTGTGCCAAGAGAAATCTGAATCATTCCCTTCCGAATCTTGCAGAGACGGAGAGGGTGAGTAGGAGCTGTCCATGAGCTTGGAGCAGGAGCAACTTTTGCTAGGTATTCTGATTAATTATATTGTCATTTTGCCTCCACGTCCCCCCGATTGCCCGCGAGCTTCTCCTCCCGTCCATACGGTAATCTCTCTACTGTGCGACAGAGAGTCGCATGGTTATGACGCAATCGTTAGCCTACTTTTACAAAAACTGCTTCTACTGGGCCATAATATAAGCTACAAGGTAATGGAGCATTTTATACATTGTCGTGTTTCTTTAGAAATAAATAATGGACAAATGGAGTCTTTAAACGCCTCAGATGTAAAGTTATTCGCTGTCAAAGTGACGCCAAAATGAATGGGAGTCAATGGGATGCTAACTGCAGGTGAAGTTCTGCTACAAGATGGTGGCACGCGGCCGGCTTCAACTTCCGGTCGACTTCCTTCCCGCCTGCTCAGGACAGCTGACGTTGTTATGGCAATGGGCGTTTTTGTTTTCGACGCGCACGCTGTACACGGTAAACCAATCACAGACTGAGCTTTCTAGCCAATCAGAGCAGAGTAGTTCGCGGAAAGGCGGGATTTAGAGAGATCGATTCATCTGACGAGTCGTTTGAGAATCATTGAAAATGTGGTGATGTGCAAATGTATATTATGAGAAAATTTAACTGTTTTGTTTTTTTACATTTGACGCATGTAAAACTGTTGTAGGAGACTCCAAACCAACATTTGGAAACTTTCAAAATTGCATAATAGGGGCACTTCATGCGGGAGATGCTGCAAAAAACGCGAGCGCAACATCCGTCTAGTGCGCGTTTGCCTAGAAAAGAAATGAAAAAAAATTAATAATAATAATTCCTCCCAGCGCAGTGGAATGAAAAAGCGCGTTTTGTATGACCGGACCCTTATGCAAAAACAAAACTGCTTGAAAATATGTTTGTACACAGATTTCCAGATGAAGCGTTCTTTAACAGATTTGGAAAGGTTTGCAGCTGTCTTATCATTCCACCTTCTGTGTTGCTGCTTGTTCTTACACAAAAATACAAAATAATATTACAAATGAATAAAAGACTATCTATAGGCTATGATAGCCCCATAGCTGATTTTTGTAAAACCAATAAAAAGAGCTGCATTGTTTTTTCCTAATATATTAAGGTTTTGGTTGGTCTGATCTACTGTGAAAACATTTGAAAATTTTGTGCACAGTGTTTTGTGAAAATGATGCATGTGATTTGTAATTTGCATGAAATTAAGGAAAATTTACAACCTCTTTAGGCCAATTACAAAGTGTTCAGATTACTGTGTTAACGGTTTTGATAAGTTACCTGAGTTTGGCGATATGTGTCAAATCGATTGAGGAAAAACTGTAACTGTTGTCTAAATTGTTTTGAAGTGGAACTATATTTTCTAGGTAGAGGAATTTCGGTAACACTTTATATTACGACCCGCAAACAACTGCGTAAGTAAACCGAAATTACGGTGTACGTTTCTGTAATTATCGTGTACTTCCGTGTAGGTATAAGGGAACAATATGTTAAGTTTTGGGTAATAAAGGGGTAACAAGCAGATATACAACCTGCAAAGAACTTCGTAAGTAAACCGAAATTACAGTGTACGTTTCTGTAATTATAGTGTACCTCCGTGTAGGTATAAGGGAACAATATGTTAAGTTTTGGGTAATAAAGGGGTACAACCAGATATACAAGCAAATTATTTATAATGTAATTATTTTAAAACTAACAGGGACCTATTCTGTTAATATATTCCAGGCAAAAATTGTACGTCTGTTGTATATAAAAGTTTTTATCACATTTCTGGCAAAATATGTTCTTGTGCAATGTAGTTACAGGGTAATTTTGAAAAAGAAAAGAAAAAAGAAAATCTTCTTTACTACTTTTTATCAATTTAACACATCCTTGCTGAATAAAAGTATTGATTTATTTAAAAAAAAAAAAAAAAAAAAATGACTGACCCCAAATTACTGACTGTGTATATTGTTGTTACAAAAGATTTCTATTTTTAAAAAATGTGCTTCTTTTTTTTTTTTTTTTTTTTATTCATCAAAGTATCCTAAAAAAGTATCACAGGTTATGAAAAAATATTAAGCAGCAGAACTGTTTCCAACTTTGATAATGAATCATCATATTAGAATGATTTCTAAAGGATCATGTGATAGACTGGAGTAATGATCCTGAAAATTCAGCTTTGCATCACAGAAATAAATGATAATTTAAAGTAGGCCTAGGCCTATAATAAATTGAAAACAAATTATTTTAAATTGTAATAATATACAACAATTACACTTTTTTGTTTTCTGTATTTTTGATCAAATAAATGCAGGCTTGATGAGCAGAAGAAACTTCTTTCAAAAACATTAAAAATAGTAATGTTTCCAAACTTTTGACCTGTAGGCTACTGTATATATATACATGATATATATGTATATAATATTTGCAAAGCTAAAGTAATTTTAAATCACTAAGTCTGTGACGTTTGTGCAAAAGAAATGGCGTGGGAAAACACACTGAGGGCGGGCTGATTCCGTAGTCGTCTTTCTTTCGTTGTCTGCACTCATATATCTGGTCTGGTCATAGAGTTTTGCGAGCTCATGTTATATGTGGAGCGTGACTTGAGACAATAACATGCTGGTTGCGTAGCGAACTGGCATAGACGAAAGTAATGACAGAGAGAAAGGCTGTGGTCCAGTTCTCTGGCGTGGAAACGACTCAATGGATTACAATTTTAGTGTAGTAAACGTTCACACGTGGACATTTATTACTGTTTAGGTTTATTAAACAAGCGTCGCGAGCCGTCTACAGCTGCAGTAAGTGCACACTACTCCTTCCTTTCCACAGACTTGTGGCAGTAGAATCTATGTAGCCTATGCCTGATTATTGTATTCAGAACTTTGTTAGCTTTTTGTAAGATGATTCTAACTACGTTTGTGTGTGTGTGTGTGTGTGTGTAATTTGGCTTTTTAAATGAAAGAGTAGTTTAAATTTGAATCTGAATGTGTAATTGTTCAGTACATGTGTGGAGTTGCATACTTTCACATTGTAATGACTGTTATTTAATTAATCTAACATGATTTATGCAGTGTTTAAGTTATGTTTAGGACCTGCTGTCTGTTTGAATTACTTTGTTCCTTATAAAATAGCCTATATTGAGAAGGTTGAGGTTGAAAAGTTGAGAAGGAAATACTGCAGTGCATCTAAAAAAACACAATCCATGAACGAAAAGGGAGTTATTTTTATTTTCAAGTCACCTACTTCTGCATGCCAAGATGTAGATTAGATATAACAAACTGAACATTTTCAGCTGCATGCAGATAATTCTACACATACAGTAGGGCATCTGTCTCTAGACAGCACATTACCACCATTAGACATTGCATACTGACATTATTCAATCATCTTTTGTTTGCCTCCTGTTTGTACTCAAAATGACATCCTGCAAATCTGGCTACTGAAAAGTAGGCTACTCTGACTGTAGCAGATCTGTGAATATTGATTCAATATACAATTAACTATTTGCAAACCATGTAAATAAGACTGAAAAAATATCATTATAATAAGGAAATATATCACTCAGTTCTTTAACATATTTTATTTTATACAGTTCTTTTTCAGAGACTTGATTTTTGGCAATGAGTACAGTCGGTATTTGGTGTCTCACACAAGAAAAAAAGAACCAGAGAAACAGATCATACTTCCATCAAAGCAATAATAATAATAATCTTAATAAGCAATTTTTGTTACCTTTTCTGAATATCTTTATGCATTGTTTTTGTTCCTCATTTGATGAGCACTTGTTTTGTTCCTCTGCATACTACCCATCAAAATTTGCCCTTATTCTGTCTCCATTTGTAAATTTTAAAATTTAAAATTTAAATTTTAAAAAATGTCACGCAAACCCTCTGTTTGGATTGAAAAAGCTTCTCTTCATTTTTTTTTTCTTCTCTTTGGCAGGTTTGCTTAAGTGTGTTTAAAAGCTTTGCTGATTTAAAATTCTCCTCCACCGTGTATTGCCTTTGCTGTCGTAGGCATTTGTTTCTGTCGGTGGTTTTGGACACAGGCCAAATATGAAGGACTAAGAGACAGCAGGTGAAATTATTTATATCCTCTAATTTGTGATGGTGGTAGCCTAATGGTTAAGGATCTCAGCTTCAAAACAGAAAGCTTGCAGATTAAATCCCATGGTGTGAGAGGAGAGGTACATGATATTAATAATTATTCATCACATTTGTGCCCTAGCTTGAGCAAGGGCACTCAACACCAGGTTGTCACAGAAATACCTTTTCTATAATAATTTGCACACTGGATGCAAAAGAGCATTAAACATTAAACAAAAAGAACTGAGGAAGAATTTGCATATTTGGGGTGCTGCCGTTGTACTGGCTCTCTCTTAGTGATTTTTTTTTGCAAGCACAAAGCTGGAATTGTGCACCTGACTCCCACACTTTAAGCCTTACTAAGCATGGAAGTGTTTGTATCCATTTGTAGCATTTGTGTACAGTAGGCAGCTTATCAAATGCTCTTAGGTGTCTAAAACTATGATTAGAGAATGTTTTTTGCATGGACAGAAGAATGTGAAAAAGGATATGGAGACATTGTCTTGTGTAAAAGCTCCCCTTTAGCAGATTTAACAACAGATCCCAACCACATTGAATGCTTGATATTATCTCCCAAAAAATACAGATTTTTCATAAAATCTTTCATCTGAAAAACCAGAAGCGTCCCTTCCACTCACTCTTCTCCTTGGTACACCCCTGAGCTTCGTATCTTAATGAAATGTATAGTTTTGTTTTGGGTTCATGTTTCATGTTTCATGTTACAGTCATGTTTCCTGTCTTGTCATGTGATTTCCTTGCCCTCATGTGATCCTGTCATGTGCTTCTAACTATTGCCCTTGCTCAAGGGCACAAAGGTGAGGAAGAATTATTTATATCATGTACCTCTCCTCTCACACCATGGGATTTATTCTGCAAGCTTTCTGTTTTGAAGCTGAGATCCTTAACCTTTAGGCTACCGCCATCGCAAATTAGAGGATATAAATAAATATTATGAGAAAATGAAAGTGTTTTTTGACCTTTGTAAGACTGAAAAACTGGAAGAACTGGAAGAGAAAGCTATTTGAACTCACTCTTGTAAGTTAGCATCACCATTTGAGACGTAAAGTCTCACCTCAGAATACATCTCTTCCCCCACTCCCCCTCTCTCATGCTGAGATCACATGAAAATCACTCAAAAATCCATATGGTTTGATGTGAATAATTATTAGAGTATTATACATGTTTAGTATAATTTGAAATGTCTCAGTGTGACTGGTACAAAGGTCTCATTCCCAAAATAATAAAACAAAAGGGAATAAGGTTTTTTAAAGTTTAGAGATAACTGGCACACAAAGGAAGGTGGTCTCCTACTCCCAAAAGGTGTCAACTCTGAAATTCCCATTGTTAGCAGATGTTTCCATGTGAAAGAAGTTTCTGTCTATATAATAAAATGCAACTATATGATCAGGGTGATTCTGTAACCCAGATCAGCCCGTGATGTGAAGTGTAAACAAAATACTTTGCATCTTGTATTTTATAATGTCAAGGTATTTAATCTTCTCTCTTTATTCCAGAGCATTTGATGTTTTGTATCTATTATCTTTGAACTGATTATGAAATTGGCATGATACATTTACCTGACATGATAAATTGTAAACATTTGATTTTATTCTAATTGACTCTGACATTATTTTCAGAAAAGAGTTAAAATGAATAGTCAAACATTCGCTCACATTTAATGATGCACAGATATCATTAAAACCTTTTCATTTATGGAGTCAGATGAAATAACGAGAAAATACATAATTTATGAGAAAATGTATTGCATTTAAGCAAAGTACTTTGCCACGTGCGTGTAAGGCACAGAGACCTTCCCCCGCTGATCGGATGCCTCCATTGGGCTGATTGAGCGCGGACTTACACCTTTGATGTAAACCTGTTGTAGGAGACTCCAAAACAACATTAGGAAACTTTAAAATAGCAATAATAGGGGCACTTTAAATAATGTTAACCGATAAATAACTTATTTTTTTATAAATGCTGCAATATTCCCCAAAAAAAAAAAAAAAAAAATAGAATGGTCAATTTAGATTTTACTGTGACTTATGTTTAGTTTAGTTTTTTTCTTTATACTGCCACTTTTTCCTAGCTAGAAAATGTAACTTAATTTTTTTTACTGCGTGCATCTGAATCTGCAACATCCTTAAAGGGATTGTTTATCCACAAATGATAATTCTGTTATTTACTCATCCTCATGTTGTTCCAAACCTGCATGACTTTCTTTCTTGTGTAGAAAGAAAAATGTGCTGGTTGCTATTTTCCATGTAATTCCAGAACAATAAACAGGGACTGAACATTTTAAAGAATGCTTTTTCATTTTTTCAACTTTAGTTAGTGTGTAATGTTGCTGTTTGAGCATAAAAAAGATCTGCAAGGTTACAAACTCCACTCCAAAGGGAGATATTCTCTTTAACAGAAAACAGTTTTCAAGAACTACAACAAACAGCTTTTTGGGACTATATTTGTTTACTGTACATACATTAAGGGAGGTATTGCCAATATTTCACCTGTAGTAAGTCAGTCTGGTCACTGGGACAATACTACAAGCTTTGGAACATGAAAAAAAAACAACAACAAAAAAAACCTTTGGGTGAATTACACTCTTTTTTTTTCTGAAAATAATTGTTTCCTGTAAATACATAAAGGGAGGTATTGACAAAATGTCACCTGTAGTAATAAATCAGTCTTACCAATAGGAACCTACTACAAGCTTTGGAATTTGAACATGTCTGTTTTTAAATGTTAAAAGTCATTTTAATTAATACAAATTGTACGTTTTAAACACTTAGTGGAGATGGGAGAATTGGGAGATGTTCCCTTATACGCATCATGCGCCGTTGTAGCACGTCAAAGCATTCTCAGGTATAAATATGTTGCTATAATCCATGTAGGTTGTTTTAAATTAATATTTCATGTTGATATACAATGGTTACATACTGTTAAAACTAACCATGGTATAGAGTGGTGCAGGTGCACTTTGTAGGCCAACCAGCAGTTAGCATCACACTAGTTCCCTCGACAAAAACCCGACGTTTATCTCCTCGGCAGCCTCTGTAGTCCCATTTAGCCACTTGTTAGCAATCGCCTTTTTCAAGACACGTGACAGTCAGCTTCCATGTAACAAAATTACGAGTGGGGTAAAGTTCATGTTTTATGTCGTACAATAAAACGTGACAGTGTCTTGAGCTTGTGTTCACCACAGATCTTATTTCAGCCATTTAACCGAAACCCCATTCGAAAAACCCTCTGACCTCAGGACGATGGAACTGGAAGTGCTAAAATGCTAACTCTCTTCCGCGTTTTGGCCTACAAAGTGATGTCATACCTGCACCACTCTATTGATATCTTTGTAAGACTGCCGACTCTATAGAACAGTGGCAAGGGAAAACGAATATCGAACCTAAAACTAACATTACCACGTTCTGGGTGTCCCCTAGTGGTCGGGAGCATTTATGTTGTGTTGTGGCTTGATTTTGTTGTTTTGTGGCTTGATTTCGTATGTTGTGGCTTGTTTCCGTTGTGTTGTTGCTTGATTTCGTTGTGGCTTGATTTTGTTGTTTTGTGGCTTGATTTTGTTATGTTGTGGCTTGTTAACATTGTGTTGTGGCTTTTTTCTATTGTGTTGTGGCTTGATTCCGTTGTGTTGTGGCTTTTTCCGTTGTGTTGTGGCTTGATTTCATGTGTTGTGAACTTATGTTTGCTTTTTAAATTTCGTTGTGTTTGTGCACTAATGGGCGAACGTACTAAACAGAGGTGCGTTTTCCGAAAGCATCGTTAGCCAACTATGGTCGCAAGTTCCGTCATTATCAGCATAGTTCAATGAGTCGTGTTTCCCGAAAGCATCGTTCCAACGAACATTCGCAAATAGCATCGCAAAGTTGTGTGGTTGAAACTACAGCTCTCGACCTGTGGTTAGAAGCATAGTTTCTAGTTTGCATGACGTGGACTTAATAAATCCTTATCTTGAGCAAAATAAGCAAGCTGAAATTCAGTGCAACCTGTGTCTTATTTAGAATTCATACAAATGTAATTTACGTTTTATAGTTTGTCAAGAGATTTAAAGCACCGTTTTTGAAGACTGTGCATGTGCGAACGTGCTCTACTATGTAAGAACGAGCCTATGATTGAATCTGGAAATAAAGCAAAATAACTGAGAAAAATGAGAAATAGTCCTCAGATGCCATGTCTGTAATTTATATCAAAACATCTAGCATTGATTCGATCTCAAACAGTTTCATTAAAAGTAGTTATTACTCCACCACGTGCGTGACGTCATAAACCAACGTGGTTGAACGACCATTTTGCAACAATACGGTTTCGGGAAACAGTCTTGACTAGCTAGTTGATTTCTTCAATGATGCATCGTACTAGTGAACCAGCAAGTTACATCATTGTACGGGAAACGCACCCCAGTGCGTTTGTGACACACTGGGAAGAGAGGTGCTGCAATAATGTAAAATATGTGACAAATATTGCATTAAATATTGCAACCAATGACTTCACTCGTCACCATAATGGCAGTCTGCCATCTGTAGAATTTTTGCCTCAAGCCCTTGTTGAATTCTGAACTTTGTGACAATACAGTTAACACACTATACATATATGCTGGTTGGAATAATAGGATCTGAAATGCACCTGATTTCCTCTGTATCATTTAAAACCACTGTTATTAGTACTTTAAATAGGAAACAGAGACTCTGACCCCAGGCAGATTTACCAAACGCATGGGTAACCTTTCACCCTTATCTCATTTAATACTGTTATTGAATGAAACACAGACAGTAGGTGCAAAAAACAAAAAACAAAACAAAAAACATGTTTTTCCGGTCTGGGGATTAGAGCTGTGTCTTTCCATCTTATAAAGTTGCACAACTACATAACTATGTAAAAATCTTTGTGGGATTATGTTGTATTGGATAACAGTCAATTACACAGTTAGTGATCAGTATACAAAAAAAGAAATGACAAAAAGTATGATTTTTTCAAAGTACTATAGAGGTATTATTAAGGTTGTCCATATCACTTGTGAACTATTTTTCACATTACATTGACATTTAAGTTTAAAATCTTGACATCCAAGATATTGTAAAAAAAAAAAAAAAAACATTCCTAATTTGCATTCCACAGAATAAAGAAAGTCCTACAGGTTTCGACCAACATAAGCGAGTAAATTTGTAATTTCTGACTGAACTCTTCTTATAAATGTGCAATTATTTATATATATATATATAACATTTAACCATCTAATAAGTCTAGATAAGTATTTTCTTCCCAATTGAGCTAAAACTTTCTATTGTTTTTCAACTTTCAAGCTCTTTGAAGTTTCTGGCTAAACATGTTTCAACACTGAATGAAATTTACAGAAAATGACATTTAACTCACCATTAAATTTCTCTGTACTGTAGGCTACTATACATGCTATAGCCATTAAAGAAAACACATTTATTTAAAAACACACATTTAAACTTAAATAGCCAAATATAATGTTTTTATTTTATTTTATTTAATCTATGTTTATTGATTATATTAAAAGTGAACAGCATGAGTAAGATAGGATCATAAGGTGCGCAGTATATCGGGAGACATATGGAGTGGTTCAGACATGATTTTGACCACTTCATTAAGTTTTGTTTTTTAGAAAACCTTTCTTTAAGTGAGTTCTACTAAGTGAGTTCCGTTTTGTATAAATTGCATCTTAATTTTAATCAATGTTTCATCAACCAATTGCCTGGATTTAATAAATGTCTCATCAATGAACCGAAACTCAGCATATAATCTACTTGCCTCACAGACATGAGAAATATATATATATATATATATATATAGAAAGCTTGAAACGTCTACTTTTAAACAAAACAATTCAAAATTAAAAGAAACAGACTACTCTCTGCTTATGTAATCCATATGAAATGTGCATTTATCTCTATAGGCGCATTCAGTACTGCGAAGATGGCGAGTCAGCTTCGTCAACTTCATCTTTGCATTTGTACTTTACAAAATATAGCCTAAATGAACATGCTGTTTCAATTTTAATAACTTAAAGCTACACTGTGTAGGATTTTCACCCATCTAGCGCTAAAATTGTATATGACTACCAACTGAATATTACTTTCTAGCCCCTCCCTTTCCGAGGGCGTTTTAACTCCTACGGTGGCCGTATTATTTCAAATCTGCCGGCAGTCGCGAGTAATCTCCCCCTTGCATTCGTCACGGTGCCACTGAGTGTAAAAACGCGAAAGGTAAAGCTTGAATTTCCAGGGGTGTCCCTCTTTGGCTAATGTATTTTCAAGATGGAGGCGAACCATGGCTTCCGCCAATCGAGTGACTCGCTCGTATGTATTCTAAATGACAGATTCTACGCTTACAAAAATACTTGATTAGTTGGTAGAAGCAATTACACATTAATGAGCACATATCATTTTGAAAGAACAAAGTGTTTTTTGCTAAGAATCAGTCAACTTAAAAAATGACACAGTGTAGCTTTAACTTTATTATTTAACTTTAACACATTATTTTGCGATGTTTTTGGACAGCTATAAGCCGTATGCTCTGTTATGGCTATAATAAGGAACTCTAGCAGTTACAGTATACGGATTGATCGTGCTTGTGTCAGAGACTCCTTTTCTATGGAAGATATTTAGGCTATTCCACACAAATTTTTTTTTTTTCATAGGAACGATGATCCAGTGTTTAAAGGAACACTCCACCGTTTTTTCATATTAAACTATGTTATTCCCTTAACTAAGACGAGTTGATACATACCTCTCTCGTCTCAGTGCGTGCACTCAATCGCTCTGGCGCGCGGCAACACTTTGATAGCACTTAGCTTAGCCCAGTTCATTCATTAGGATCCAAACAGAGATGAAGCTAGAAGCGACCAAACACCTCCACGTTTTCCCTATTTAAATACAGTTACACGAGTAGTTACACGACCAAGTATGGTGACACAAAATAAAACATGGCGCTTTTCTAAGTGGGTAAAAAGGATAACTATAATGTATGGCGGAATAGCACTTGGGAGCACTTCGACTAAACCAATAAACCAATGTCCTTCGAGACAAAACAAGGGTTCAGGAGGGAGGTGGAATGGCGGAGGATCAGGGGGAGGGATGGGGGG